>NC_138151.1:26439024-26804024 GCF_964199315.1 Orbicella franksi
AAATCACAGAAGGAAGAAAAGCCGGCAGCGCAAGCAAAACAACCCCCCACCCCCTTTAGCTCAAGGTCTGGATCGCCACTGGTAACTTGTATTTGCTCTGAGTGTCCATTCTCAGTACATGTGAGGCCATGTAAAAGGGAATCGGGCTCAATGGAAAGAAGGCCTGGTTGAGTTACATGAAATGAATGTTTTGGACATAAAATATACCTCGTACTATTTAAAGTGGTTGTAACTTAAATTGCAAATGGCAGATGTGTAAAAAAAAACTGACTTACATCTACTTGAAAATAATAATTTGAATTCCGAGGTATCTTTTTTAAACTGAATCTGACAAGTACAGAAAAAAAGAACAGCCCAACAGCACAAAAAAATATATTCTGGAGCCAGTGGCCAACATTAAGTTCAGTTGTAAATTATATTTAGTTGCAATTTATATTTTTTAAACTGGAAGATTGTCTATTAGCAATGAATGAATAGGTCATGCCTTCATTACATGTCCTCATATCACACCTCTGATGAAGTTTACGGCTCAATGCAACTTGTGTAAACTAAAGAGTACTCTTTACCCAAGTGCTATGCAGGTCATTTGAAGTATCTGTCAGTTTAAAATTAATTATTCACTGCAAGTCTTGTGGTCAACAACACAATGATCATGCACTGATATTAACATTTTCTACATTGGATGTTAAATATTTTGCCAAAAACAGTCTCCACAGCACTTCCCCATGTTGACTCGTAGTGATTGTAACTAACTGAATTCAGAATAATCAAGTATGTCGCTGTATACCAGATCATTAATTTTAAACTGGGATGTTTTGACTCAGACAATTAAATTGTAATAACATTTTGAAATAAAAAGCACATGCGCTATATTGAACACTTGCAAAAGGGTATGTCTAAAAACTTACAGAGACAGAGCCTTCTTAGTTGCCGCCCCCAAACTATGGAATGATCTGCCTCTTGAAATCGAGTTAAGTCCATCGGCCGCCGTGTTTAAATCGCGTTTAAAAACTCATCTTTTCAGAATTGTTTTTAGATAATTATTTCTATCTTAAAGTTTATACTTAATTTAGTTTAAATTATTATATTTAGTTTTACTTTCATGACTGCATGTAAAGCGATATAGCTTGGTCTATACTCGCTATATAAATGAAGGTCTTGTATTATTGTAGTAGCTGTTAAAACTTCGGATTGCCATACGGCTTTATAAGTAGTCAGTTGCATTATAGTATTCTGTTTTGGTCCCGTCCATTCTAAATTTGAGGTCGTAAACAGCAGCATGCTGTAGCTTTCCTTGTTTGATGACCACAGAGTAGGTGGATAAATTTAGTTCTTGGGAAATATAGCAAAGTTGATTCTGGTTGATTCCAAGCTCATAGTCTTTAAAAATACCAGTTGGTAATTCGGCATTTGCTTCAAACATATTGGCTGGTTCTGGTATAATTTATCTTTGCACGTACAATAACAATACAAACTTTCTGTTTGTCCTTTTGTTGAAGATGCCTCCAGATGGGTTGACAGTTATGTGTAAATACACATAAAACACTTATTATTTACTTATGCATAGTCTCCCACTACCACCAAGATTCAAAGGAAAACAAGAGTAAAGAAATGGGAGATAAAAAAAATCAGCCATAGATGACTGGACAATAACATCCAAGAAAAGTAAATTTCTGTTTGAGATAACAATTCAAGACAGGCAGTGATCACTGTAAATGATATCAGGATATCTTTAATGGACTAGTATCCAAGTAGGATCCAAAAAATCTTGAACATCGGCCAAACAACTGGATGACATTCGCACTAGAAAAACAAATTAACAAGAAAACATTAAGATATGAAGGGAACAAGCCGAGCCACAACGTTATACGCTTATCGCGATAAAACAAGGGTAGAAATCACACCATCGACTCCCGCGAAATGCCGCGAACATCTGAAAAATCAAGGAAAAAACTCCAACTTTATTAAGCCCGATTTTGACCTTTAAAACGGCGGGGCCCACTCGGATCCGCGGTACTTTTCTTTAAGTTCAACGATCGAACTTAAGTTTCACACAAAAATAATTCACAATACTGATCCTTGTTACCCCGCAAACGACCAAAAAAATATCCATTTCAAGCGTGCGTGCTAAGCAAACGTCTTTATCATAGCATAATTTCCATTAACTAGTTTTGATGCAAAAAATGCTTACCTGCACTTGAGACTTGGCAAATAACTGGCCTAGTTATTACAGGGTCTTACAGTAGCAGCTTCTCGAAAACGGTTTCAAAGGTGGAACCTTTTGAAAACGCTCCTTTTCTAGTGTGGATATGTGACAAAAATGGACTTGGCCGGGATGCAACTGAGAGCGTTTGTAATCCCAAACAGTCCTTGACTTTATAAGAGCTATAAGACTCCTTGGGAACTTCCATATGAAAGTAAAGGGGGTTATTGTTGAAAGTGACTACAACAATGTACCAGAATCTCTTTTTGTGGGCGTGGTCGTGTTAATATATAAGAGATTACAATTTGTAAATATTCTTTTTCTTTGGCCATCGTAGCTTAACAAGAAATAACACACAAACTGAGTACAAACATAACTGGCATTTTCACAGTTTTTAAGAACAATAAATATAGTTGCTTGGAATCCTTTTTTAACTTGAGTGAATGAATTGTAACCTCAGCCACCTTCCTTTGGGATGCACCTACTTCTCGTCCCTTAGATGTAAGCTACTAAGATATTCCGGTGATTCCTACGCTCCCTCTCCAGCCGTGGGACTACAGTCTGTTGGTCAAGGAATCGAACTGCTTTCCCATAGGATGCTGACCGGCTCAGTTTAGTCGATATCTCTAACCAGTTAGCCTCGCGTGTATACGCCAGTACTCAATTTTGCACATTCACGATATGGGCAACGCCATAAATAAACAAGACAAAACGAACATACAGAACATACTGCAAGATGTTTTATTTATGAAAAAGAACATGTTTCGCATGAATAGAAAAAAAATCACATGAAAGCGAAAGCCATCGAGATCACGAACGATAAAAAACAGATTAAACACAGAAAAATACGAGCACTGATGAGAAAGTTTCCATCTAAAAAAAAATGAAACAATTCAAGAGACCCTTGAACTCAAAGGAGACGCAAATAGAATGTGTAGTAGGTACTCGATAAAATGTCCCTGGTATGCGTGCACTGTCTAAGTTAACAGGAACGCTCTAGAGAGGTGTAGAGATTAATTTGAAATGACTGAAATTAAGGCACAATTTCGCAACTTTGCCGACTCTGGATACAAAGAGAATACTCAGAACATGATATATTGTACATGACATATGACAAGAATATATCGCTAATTTTTGAGACTTAAGTCTTTCGCGTGGAGAATATTTGTTCCACATTTTATGATTATTATATTCCTCTCCCATACATACTATCATTCTAGACTGAATGCCGGAGATGAATCTTAGTGAATCAAACACAATAGCTTTTTATAACTGTCCACGAAATATCATACATTATGGATTCAATGAGATGTCTCCATGACTAGGGTTAACCTTAATCAATGTGTCTTTTTTCCAAAAAGCTTGTGTTTCTTAGATATTCATGGAAAATACACCAGTCGAGCCAAGAGACTAATAGAGTAAATATTAATTTAGAGTAACTGACATAAAAGCACAATCTCGGGACTTTGACGACTGAATTCTAGGTAGAAAGTGAATGCTTAAAACTTGATATATTTTACACGACATATGACAAGAGTGCATCGCTAATTTTGGAGACTAAAGTCTTTCGCTTGGAGAATTTTTGAATCAAATCTTAGCTGTCGAGTTCATTTCTCTCCCATACATGCTATTCTCTAAATTGAATGCCGGAGATGAATCTTAGTGAATCGACCACAATACCTTTTAACTGTCCAGGAAATGATATACACTGTGGATTCAATGAGATGTTTCTAGAATTTGTGCTGAACCTCAATTAAAGAGTTGACGTTAATAGATAAGTTGCTTTTCCAAGTAGCTTATGTTTCTAACGTTACTAGTCGCAACGTTCTATCGATCTATAGCTTTCTCATATTGTACTTCTAGAAAGGTCTATAACAGCATTACTAAACATCTCTATAACATTACTAGTCACAACTTTCTATTTATCTATATCTTTCTCATATATAGTGTATTTCTACAAAGGTCTTTAAGAGTTTTACCAAAGGAAAGCGCCTACTCAATTAAGGTTATTTCCGAGTTTTTCAAATAGGGCCTGCTACAAAACCTTTCATCAAAAATGAAGGTGATTTGCTTGTATATTAGACGACTCGTTTTCGCAAGAAAGCAAAACTGATTCTTTCACGCAAAATCATGTTGTTGCCTGGTGCAGTTCTTTGCATGAAGTTCTGGAGGGCGATGTAAGGTGAGTTATCCAATTTTAACGATTTTCTTCAAATTATCTAGCTTTTCTTAGATATTTATAAAAAGATAACTATTTTTCAGCTTTGCACGATTTCTCGGCAACAATTAATCCTCGGTTAGCGATTAGTGATAAGAAAAGCAGTCAATCGTCATTACGATGAGACAGAACAGAATCAGTCTTATTTAAAACAATCCACGGAGAGAAAAAGGAACATTTCTAATATCCTTTAATCATTGCTGAAATTGAACACAAAACTGAAATGCCTCTCGCTCTGGAAAGTGATTTGAAATGATTTGCTGGAATATCACCTCTTGATGAAAATTGAAAAGCTAAGGACATTTTCCAATCCACTAAGTCTATTCCTACTATATAAAAGAGTGTAGCTTATCATATGGAAAATTTAAAACTTTAGCCGTTTTCCTCATACACTGAATAAAGTAAAGAGTTTTTTTTTTTGCAATTATTCTCAGTTGAATTTGTCAAACTTTTACAGTTTTGAGCTTTGCACTATTCATCGGGAACAACGCTTTGGTGATAGAAAATACATTTCTTCGATACCGAGATGAGAAACAGTCATTTATTATACTGACTTACATATATCAACATTACAGTTCCAGGAATAAACGTACGTTAGTTTAATCGATGATATTTTCAAGACGAAAACAATGCATCTGGACTTATATTAGAATTCGCAGTCTCGCGAAACTCTATTATATATTTGCAATGAAAACAAAAGACTTACCGTTGTTTAGAGCTTTAGGGCGAGAAGGAAGAAATTAGGTTGGTCTGGTATTTTTTGGGAGCCATGAATCACAAATGCGCGTAAACTCGGAATCGATCTCTGATGAGATCAGACACAGTGATATGAGCTAATTTTATCATCATCTGACGAAGATTTGTTTATATTCGCGTATATACCTTTGATGTCAAGTGCGATGCCAAGTCAAGTGTATCCTGGATTTCTCTAGTTTAAAGAAAGTCAGAAAATACAGTAAATTGATGGAAAATTGGGTCAGCATTATACAGGTGTGGTACAAAACAATTATAATAAAAAATAAATAAATGAAGAATGCTGTCAATTGCAAAAGGCAATCAGTTGGGCTAAACCTGCTGCGCATCAAAATGTTTCAAGGAATGACAAACCGCTACTGAGAGTTTCCTCGCTTGGAAAGTCTTTAAAATCCCCCCTCCTTCGCCCGAGGGTTAAATGACTAGCTGCGTCAAAATCGATAGGCAGATTTTAAAACCGACCACAAAATTCCCGCTCATATCTAGAAACGATATGCTGGGATGAGAAAATGCTGTGTTGTTTTAAATGAAAGAGTTTTTCTTTGGTATTCAGATATTTGCTTGGAAGTGGCAGAACCTGAAAAAGCTCTGAACGCTTTTAATAGCAACATTCAAAACTTGTCTACTGGAAACAAGTGGGTTTTCTCCAGAATTGGAAAAAGGTAAGGTAAGAATTTAATATTAATTTAATATGAAATCCGACTCGGTCAATAGTCACAGTGTAACAGGCAGATGTTACTACTGAACTACTGCAATGTTGAAAACCATTAGTTTAAAGCAGGCCAAAATATTTCATTCAGTTCTAAACTAGGTCTCGATACACTTCTTGAATAAACGGAGTACTCAGTCAGGTAAAATCTTCAAAACACTATTGAGTGCAACTTATTAGTTCCCCATCGATCCATCGATAGCATTAACAGCCTTTGGTTGAAGCGATACCACTTTTAAGCATAACTTTGAATGTTCAAATAGTACATTGGGTTGTGGTGTCATTACTTAGAGTTACTTAGAGTCGTAAGGAGGAAAAATATGTTGAACAAGAGTGGTCCCAAGAGACTGCCTTGAGGAACACTACAATGCGTGGGTAGCCACTGAGAAAGAACACCGTTTACTCTCACTCTTTAGCTTTCGATCCGACAAATAAGATTGCAAGAAATTTGTTGCTTCATCACTGATGCCGTAAGCACGTAGTGTGGAGAGTAATTGACTTCATCATCATTCCTTACAGCCCCCAATAGGGCGTAAGGCCGTAGAGTAATTATGACATATCGAGCCAAATACCCTGGATAAATCAATTGCAAATAGAGCCTATCAACTTTTTAGAACTCCAAGCCAAGCGCCAGTCATCTATCATTTTAGCAAGAGCAGTACTACATTTGCGTCCACGCAAGATCCTTGATATGTTTAAAGAAGCTACTTTACTGATTGTGCGTCTTGAAAAGTTAGCCTAGATTTTTCAAGGGAGATCAAGAGAAAGTTGTACTCAGGGCGCAGAGAGGATCCCGAAGTTGCGCGAAGTATATGTATTGAAATTCAAGTCGATGAAGACGTTTTCAATGAACATTTTGGAAGGATTACGTCTAAAAGATATCAGAGGAATAAACTCATATATTTATGTATCTATGAATAGCTGCTGTATGATTATTTTCACTTGCCTGTGAATTATTTACATAGAATGTAAACATGTGGGTACAAAAAAATAAAATTACTTAAATGACCGGGTTTTTAAGATCCTCGAATGAAATCAATCGAAAATTCTACGGTATTAAATATTTGGGCTTTATTTGTTGATTTCCTCATGCACGCCACGGCTACCTACACGGAAATCTTCTTCATATCGTTCTCTCATGACCAACTGCAGCTTCCACGACACAGACAATCAAAGCGCAGAATACAATGAGAGCTAGTAAGCCGAACTTCACAAACTTCCCTACCATAAGGCCGACAGCAAAATTTTTCAAACCCCGACAAATTTGGTATCAAAATGCGCCAAATTTAACGTAGATTTCGAAAATAGTGGGCCTTTTAGAAAAACATCCTTGCGTAACAAGAAATCGAGCTTAGTCTCCCTGATAGTCCGGAAATCGCTCGAATTTTTTTGTAAACAAACCAGAATCGCCATTGTTCCGACCCGAAAGGCCGACCCTAATATTTTTCTGATTCCCCGAAACGGGATTTCATTGACGCTCAATATGTTAAACTTTCCTATTCTATGTGACCTTTTTCGCTTTTCTGCGTTTTACTGTACAAACGAGGGCAAAATGTTCAAAAAATGAATAATTTTAAAGAGGTCCAAGTTACCCGACGTGACGCAGATCAGATTTCGTGACCACTTGTTCAACGTGACTTTGATATGTGTTTCTTTATTTAAAAATGCCTTTACTTTTCCTCTTTTTTACTTTGTCTATTATAATTTTTATTGTTTGCCTGGTTGATTGTCAGGGATGCACCATCATTTTTTTGAGGGTGGTGGTGGGCACGGGTGCTGGTCAATTTTCTGGGGGATGAAATTTTTTATCACTTTTAGCACAATAACTTGCGCAACAATTATTTTGAAGTCAAAAAAAAGGGACCTGGATGATGAAACGCACTTGCTCATTTTTTTTTCCACATGACTTCCCTGACCCGAATTTTTTTTTTAGCAGTTTTTGCTGTACGGGAATTTTTTTGGGGGGGGGGCGGGAAACTGCCCAGCCCTTACCCCCTCCGTCAAAAAATAATGTTTCGTCCCTTATATTGATGTTGTGAAGCGGTGGTTTGTTTATGTCGTTATTGTTGTTTATAGCATGTATAATTTATCTCCATAGACGGCCAACATGGAAGGATCGCAGATGATGTCCAACCTCTCTGTCAATAATGAGTCTGCTCTCCTCAACGCCGCAGAAATGAAAAGTCGAGTCTACCTGTTCACACCAGCAGGCTTCACCACTAAACTCGCTCTTGTCTTAGTTTTTGCGTCTGTTGGTGCAGTAGGATTTGTAGGCAACGTTCTAATTTATTACTTTATATCGTTTAAGAAAATGACCGTCTCTTATATGCAGTACAATCCATTTCTGCGAAATTTCAACTTTTACATTAAGAGTTTAGTTCTGTCAGATATACTGAGTAATATAGTTTCACTTCCCTTGATATGTATTCAGATTATGGTCGATGTGTTCCAACATGGCTGGGCATGCAGAATTTTTCGATTTATCGCCATACTGCTACCTTCTATAACAATGAATAATTTAATGATAATAAGCTTGGAGAGGTATTTGTCAACTCGTGCCGTTCCCCGCTCGTTCAGTGTCTCTACTGTTCGCAAGCTTGTTTATACCACATGGCTTGTCGGTTTTATTGTCGTTTTAGGGCCAACAGCAATATTCAAAGGGATAAGATATGATCTTAACGATACACATTATACAGTAATTTGTAAATACGATAACAGTTATCTACCTTTTAGAATAATAACCGTATGTTATGTCTTAGTACAGCACCTTATACCGAGTGTTATTTTAAGTTATCTTAATATTTCCGTTGCAAAAACCTTATGGACAGGAAAAAGGAAAAGAATAGATATTCAGAGGAACAACGCCATCAGGGCCAACTTGATAGCAACTAAACTCCGTGGAACATATCTTCTTATCGCTATGACGTTTGCTTTCATCATTCCATATTCAGCGATACTGTATTATTCAACCTATGTTATGTTGGCTAAGCCTTCTCTTGATTTTAAAACAGATTTTATAACAAGGTATCTTAGCGTTGGGCTGGTTTATTCAAACGGCGCAATTAATTTTATCATATACGTGGTACAGATGAAGGATTTCCGAGCCTTCTTAAAGAAGCTGTTTTGTGGTAACGGTAATGCTACGAATCCTAACCCACCCGGGGACGGGATTCAACTGAGAGCATTTGTAATCCCAAACAATGCTTGACTTTATAAGAGCTATAAGACCCCTTGGGAACTTCCATATGAAAGTGAAGGGGGTTATTGTTGAAAGTGACTACACAGTGTAGCAAAATCTCTTTTTGTGGGCGTGGTCGTGTTGATATATAAGAGATTACAATTTGTAAATATTCTTTTTCTTTGGACATCGTAGCTTAACAAGAAATAACACACAAACTGAAAACAAACATAACTGGCATTTTCACAGTTTTTAACAATAAATGTAGTTGCTTGGAATCCTTTTTTTACATAAGTGATTACAATTTGTAAATACTCTTTTTTCCGGCCACCGTAGCTTAACAAGAAATAACACGCAAACTCAACATAAACGTAACTGGCACTTTTACAGTTTTTAAGAACAATAAATATAATCAGTGCTTTCAATCATTTTTAACTTGAATGAATGAATTGTAACCCCAGCCACTTTCCTTTGGGATACACCTACTTCTTGTCTCTGACGATCAAACCGGCTTCATTAGAGACAGATTTATCGGAGAAAACATTCGTTTAATAGACAGCGTCATCAAATTTTCAAAAGCAAACAATATGCCGGGACTGCTCCTTTTTCTTGATTTTGAAAAAGTCTTTGATACCCTGGAGTGGCCCTTTATTCGTAAAACTTTCCAATACTTTGGTTTCGGCCCATCATTGCTGAACTGGTTAAAAGTATTTTACTGCAATAGCGAAAGCTGTATTTTAAACAATGGATGCGCAAGTAATTTCTTTGAGCTCAACCGGGGAGTTAGGCAAGCTTGCCCTCTGTCACCGTATCTATTTATTCTCTCTGTAGAAGTACTCGCCAATGCAATTCGCCAAAAAAAAGAAATTCGTGGCATAAAGGCCAAAGAAATTAAACTTAGCCAATATGCGGATGACACGACCCTTATTTTAGACGGCTCCGAAGAATCCTCTCTAGAATCTTTGAAGATAATAGACTATTTCGGTGATATATCCGGCCTCAGACTTAACAGCAAAAAGACAGAAGCTTTGTGGATCGGTGCAAGTGCGGATTGGGATTTTAAACTTTGCCCTGAAAAAGACTTCAAATGGCCAAAAAAAAAGAGTTAGAGCGTTAGGGGTATGGTTGTCAACAGACCCTGATGTAACTATATCTTTGAATTACAAAGATAAACTAAGAAAAATTAAATCGATTCTGGGATGCTGGAAACTTCGCAGACTTGGCCTTTTAGGTAAAATTACTGTTTTAAAAAGCCTCATAGCCGGCTTCACAACTGGTATATATATTTTTTCCTCTGCAAACAAATTATACAGCTATAAAGGAGATAAATGTAATGTTTTACAACTTCTTATGGAATGACAAAGGCGACAAAATAAAAAGAAAGGTAATGATTAATGATTACTCAGAAGGGGGACTTAAAATGATTGATATAACTTCCTTTAATAGATCTCTCAAAGCCACATGGATAAAGAAGTATCTAGATAAGGAAAACTGTGAAAGCTGGAAAAGTTTTTTTGACTCAGAACTTGAAAAATATGGAGGTGAAGTAACACTAACTGAAAATCTAAACATAAAAGACAGTCGTAACATTATTAAAGTATCAGATCCTTTTCTCAAAGAAATTCTTGAAATCTGGTCAGAAGCCAATTATGAAGAAAAGATTGTATCAGATTATCACTTTCGGTCATCGCCCTTATGGTATAATTCACTTATAAGAGTTGGGAATAAGCCAGTTTTTTTAAAAGAATGGTTCCTCAAAGGAATAACAAAAGTAAAACATTCAATGGATGACTTCGGAAAGTTTCTCTCGCTCACTGCTTTCCAAACTATACATGACCTGACAGCCCGACCTTAAACCTTTCTTGGAATTATATCTTCAATAAAACTTCTTCAAAGATATATACCCCATAACATCAGAACCTCTATTAAACATGAAGGTTTCTTGTGAAAATTTTTAAAAAGCAAAAAACCTAGTAGACTAGTATATAAGAAACTTGTATCAGGAAAAAGTGAACCACCCAACCAAAGTCAACTAAAGTGGCAGGAAGACGTCACTCTCACAACAAAACAAGAGCTCAACTGGGAAGAAGTTTACCAAATGGTTTTTCAATGTACAAAGAGCACAAAACTTATAACTTTCAATTTTAAATTTCTTCATAGGAGAATATCAACAAAAATTGGTCTCGTCGATAGCGAGAAATACACTTTCTGCGAAAGAGAAACAGAGAAACTTGCACATTTATTTTGGGCTCGCCCAAAAACGCAATATTTTTGGACCAATTTTAAAGTATGGCTACAGTCTTGCCAAGTCATTGCCAAAGAGACACCCTTAGAGCCTGATACAGCACTGGGTCTAAGGCCGGATAGCTCTAATTAAACATAAACACCAAATTAACTTCTGCTGCTTAAATGCTAAATATTACATTTGGCTATGTAGACAGAAAAAATGTTCTCCAAAACTAAATGGTTTCTTACTGTATTTAAAATATATCTATGAAATGGAAAAAAATACAACTACAATCGTTTTAAAAAAGTGGGAGCCTCTGATACCTCCTTTGTAACCTCTTGACAGCTTGACCTCAGTCCCCTGAAAACGAAAATAAAAATGAAAGGAAAAGAAACAAGGCGCATATATACCATGCATATTTTCTGTAATTCGCAATTCGGAATTTACATTACTGACAGGAGTAAACTGGTATGATCTTGTCGTGCTAGAATTGTAAGTAGCGCAAGTAATCTGATTATGTTGTATTGTAAGTAGCGTGAGTATGCGTATTGTATAGGGTAAGTGTTAGTATCGTAAGTGGCGTAAGTAATAAGTTTTTTTGTAAGTAGTGTAAGTAACTACATTAATATTGTATTGTAAGCAGTGTAAGTAGCGATTAATCAGAACATAATAAAAAAAAATTCTTCTCGTCTCTTAGATGTAAACTAACAAGATATTCTGGTGATTCCTAGGCTCAGTCCCCAGCCGTGGGTGTTTCGGTGCGCTAACGCGATCCTCTCCACGCGGAGAGAATCCAGGGCGCACCGAAACACCCACGGCTGGAGACTGAGCCTAGGTGAACCCCAAAGCCAAACAAATAATTTTCCAAAATGTCACACGCGATAGAATATATACCGACGTAAGTGGCAAACACAGGAAAATAAACTAGTGCAGATTTTAAAACATATTTGTACAGGAGTTTGAGTTAAAATAAGTTATGCCAACAATTCGGCAGTCAATATGCAATAGGCCATTTCCGAGTTACCTCGTGTCTCTGTTTCAAAACGAGTCTAAAGCTACGCGCAAGACCTTTCATATAAAAATGAAGCCGATTTAAAATGCTTGGTATGTTCCAGAATCATCTGTATCGAGACACCCTAATTTTTGGGAATAAAGTCTTTCGCACGGAGAATTTTTAATGCAATTGTATGATTGATTACATCAGCTGCTGAGTAACTTTTTCTCCGATACAAGCTATTCTTTATCGTTCTTTAGACTGAATGTCAGATATGAATATTATAGTGAATCGAACACAAAAATACTGTCCAGGAAATATCATACATTGTTTATTAAATGAGATGTTTCTAGAACTAGTGGTAAACCTTAATTAGTAAGTCTTTTACCGAATAGCATGTTTTCCTAAGGTTTCATGGAAAATACAACAGTCAAGCCAAGAGACTATAGTCTGTTGGTCAAGTGATCGAACTACTTTCCAATAGAATGCTAACTCAGTTTAGTGGATATCTTTAACCAGTTAGCCTCGCGTGTAAAAGCCAGTGTTCAATCTTGCACATGCACGATATGGGCAACGCCATAAATAAACAAAACAACACAAACATACAGAATAGGAAAAAAGAGAAAATAATTTCACATGAATCGAAAGCGAACCGTATCGAGATCACGAAAGATAGAACATAGATTAAACACAGAAAAATACCAGCACGGATCAAAAAGTTTCAATCTGAAAAAATGAAACAATTTAAGAGACCCTTGAACTCAAAGGAGACGCAAATAGAATGTGTAGTAGGCACTCGATAAAATGTCCCTGGTATGGGTGCACTGTCTAAGTTAACAGGAACGCACTAGAGAAGTGTAAAGATTAATTTAGAATGACTGGAATTATGGTGCAATTTCGGCACTTTAACGACTGAACTCTGAATGCAAAGAGAATGCTCAGAACATGAGTGTTTTTTTAATTGATAACTGATATACGTTCAATACACACTTACATACTTACTTTACAAAATTGCATTATTTACACCACTCACATTGCAATACTCGATTTACAGTACACTATTTACAGTCCTTGCAATACTACTAGCTTACAATTTCATACCTTATTTTTATTGCCTACTCTACAGGTTACTTTCACTAATAAATGTACAATATTCTACTTATAATTAAATACTAGCCTCTTCCAGGCGTTCAGTAATTTTTCCCCTTATTAATTTATTTACCTACTTATTTATTATGTTCTGTTGCACAGGAAACAAACAAAACAAAGGACGAAATTAACATGTACAATTAACTGAGGCTATGACTCCTACTTTGCATACCTATTTACATCGCTACTAGAGAGAGAGAGAGAGAGAGAGAGAGAGAGCAGCTGGGAAAGAAAACCAGAGCTGGTAAATAATGCTCAATGGTGTTGTAATGAGACATTTGCCGTGATAGTTAATATTTTTTACTGAAAAGAATTGAATAGATCGCCTTATGCATGTTTATGTCAAAATTCTCCTCCAACACTCGTTAACCAAAATTATTCTCAAACAAACAATTGCTAGCTTCACACTGTTTTCAAGTTAGCACTCTTTGAATATGTACCCCTTTTGACTATTAATTGATGACAGAATTTTCGAAATACACATTCCAATGTGTACTTTGAAAGGGAGACTTGAGGGAGCAAGGTCACCCCAGTTTTTAGACAATTTCAGGATGGGCTCCTGACAATTTCAGCTGCATCATTAATGAGGCAAAAACGGATTCCATTAGGGTAAACTTAAAAACCGTGAGTAGCCCAACTTCCGCTTTTCAAATCGATAACAATTGAATTTAAGGGCCTGTTTACAAGGCGAGAGGGTCACCCTAGCAAGCGGGTTACCCTAGCACCCACACATTTCCTCTTTTTTTCTTCGTCGTGTTTACAAGACAGCTAGGGTAACCCGGGTGAGCAGGTTGCCCTATCTGCGTGCTAGGATTACCCTGCATGGTAGATGGGTTAACTTTTTCCCTTGTAAACACTCCAGGTATGGTTAACCCACCTACCTTTGAGTGTAACCAAGCATTAATTTGTCCCGGGTTGTAGGGTTACCCTACCTGTGGAATTTTGCTTGTAAACCCGTGCTATATTTTGTCCACCAGCTAGGGTTAACCCGCTTGTTAGGGTAACCCTACCTCCTTTTAAACAGGCCCTAAGACTGTCACTCTGTCAGTATAAAGTTTAGAGCTTATAGTTGACGAACGTCAGCACAATTTCCTTAAATACTGTGACCTATTCCCTTTAAATTAGCTGGTCCGACCTCTGTTTCTCGGAGCTGTGTGTGAGGCTATTGTTTTCACAATTTGCTTTCATTTTGAAAGGGCGTTGGTGTGAAACTTCACAGGTTTGTACATGTTCCGACATAATTGTAACAGAAGGTAATTAAAGTGAACTAGAATTACAATGTATGCAAATTCTGTCGTATTAACTGTGTTGGCCACTGTATTTTCTAAAATGGTTATGCAACACTCTCTCGTCGTTATATCATGGAACATCCCACGAATGACCAGTGGGATATATTCGAAAGCGTTAGATAATTCAACATAATGTCTTGTTGTTTTATTCCTGAACCTCGGAGCGATAGTGTAGGATTTGCAATGATTGTAAACTGTCACTCAAAAAAAGTCAAAGGTATTTTGTAAAATTAATTCCTTGCGCCCATTCTGTTTTGGAAAAACAACGCCAAAAGCATCAAAAATCAATGGTTTAACTAACACATATCTACAACAATTCCTCACCAGCACAAAAAAATGAGCCAAGGCAGTAAATTAAATTTTGAAATATCTACCCTATGAACATTGCTTGAGGAAAAAAAACTTGGCATAAAAAACGCCGCACACCAACTCTATAGTGTAGCTTTAGATTTGCTTTATGAATCGTTAAAGCAATATCATAAAATAAACGGGCCAAAATTCGGTTTTACTTTGCGGGTAAAACTAGCCGTATGAACATTCACATTGCTCTTAGAAAAAAGCTAAGGATGAAAAACGCTGAACGTTAACTCTAAGAGTAGCATTATATTTACATTATGAGCTGTTACACAACGATAAAATAAACGGCGCCCAGCAAAATGCCAAAAAAGAGGGTGGTAAAGAGTATTTTCGTGACTCGTGATCGGCCCTTTTTTTTCCCGTGAAATGTGAAATTGCTAATTTTTTCCTGGTGAATCGTGATTTCCATAGTCGCCGTGAACCTTGATTTTCCAAAACGTTCTCTTTTATTTTCCGTGAAGCGTGAAATGCCAATGTTGTATTTTTCGTGAATTGTGAAGGGGCTGCTTTTTTTTTCCGTGCAACGTGATCTGTACCCCCTTTACCACCCTCAAAAAACACCTATTAGTGTGGCTTTTTATTTACAACACAATAAGAACAAACGGACCAAAGTTCGGTTGTACTTTGCAGATCATATTTAGCAATAATTAATTGTCACTGACAGTCCTGATGGGTTGGAGATGCGTCGAACTTCATAAAAAGTATACAGCGGCTTGACAACATCCTCCCACAGCTGTAAAGCAATGTCCTCGTCCATATTTTGCCAATCCACTTCGGACTCGAACTTTCTGAACCCGGGCGGTGGATCCATATGCAATTCCTGGAGGGTTTTTTTCTTCATATTTGGTTCGTCCTTGCCTTGGAGATTCACTGCCTTCGGTTGGTCTCCTTTGCCGGGCTCAGTTGATCTTCGTTTCTTCGTAATTTTCAACCGCCTTTTCGTCGAGCCACCAATTTGGTTTCCCTGCTCGCCTTTATTGTCCAGTTTCGTTGTCCGTGCTCCCATACTTGATGAAGAAAGGAAAGCTTTATGTGAACACTCAGAGTTAGTAACGTTTCACTCTCCAGTAGAAGTGATTTGAATGAAAATCCGAAGGAACCTATCAAATAAAGGACTCCAGACACGTGCCGAAGTCATGCTGTTATATGACGTAATTATATAACATCTCACTTTAACTTAACTACCGGTGATTTAGACTGGGGGATTAGAACGCAAAACAAGTAAGCGTGTGACCCAGGCGGTATTAAAGTGCCGGGAGAAATTTTCGCTCGAGCTCATTTTCACCTGATCACCGAGCGGTAAACACCTTCGTGTGCTGAAGGTGATATGGAAATATGGCTTATAGGAGACTCGCTCGCTTCCGTTACTGAAAGAAATCTCAAATGACATCCATATTAAATTTTTCGCCGATGTCTTCTGCTCAATGTCAAAAGCCACCATTTTCAGTGCTGAACAGCTGATTTTAGGAATCGAAGCTTCGCGGTTACCTAGTTCCTGTACGGCTTTCTCCCAGGCCTTCGCGTGCAGATTGATTTCGGTAACGTATCCCAGACGAATTGTATTCGCCCCGGACCACGTGACCCGAAACGATTGACCACGGCGAATTATTCAGGCCTAGGAACTAGGCAAGCTTCGCGGTACGTCGAACCTCTTCGATTGAACGGAGAATTATTTCCGTTTCTGACATTTAACCTGCCGGAATTAAACAACTTCGGCACTTTCTTTCTTAGATATCTCGACTTATGTATGAAGTACGTCGGTGTATCGCTGGCCAACAAAATAGTTCTTGACAAATATGATTTTTTCGTTCGACGCCAAGAGAGCTGAGAGGCAAAACCTACGAAGGAAAGGGTTAAATAAGTCGAAAACTAAGCAATGTTTTGCCGTTGAAAACTTTTGTAAAGCTCAACGAGTTTCGCCCGCTGTATTTTCTTGTTAATCAAAGGGAATCATCAACAGCTTGCTAATGAGCGATGGCTCTTTTAAAATAGCAAAAATAAATTGCAATAAATGGAATAAGAAAAATAGATAATGGCAATAAATTATTGTAGAAGTAGGGTATGGTTTGCTTCAACATTCCCTAAGTTGAGGCAATTAATGTAAGTGGCAAAAAAGTAATTGTATTGGTCCCATGTACCAGGTTGCACTCTCAGCAATTTCTTGAAACTTACAAATCTAAGATTAATGTACTGTATCATCTATTTCATAGACACTTCCTTGAATGTGTTAGTAAAGGGCCTACTAATGACTTTGTCTCAGACATTGCTACTGTGCCACTAGAGATATCAATGTTCAAACTGATGAGAGTTAGAGATTTATCTTCACCTAGTGTTTAGGTGTTGGATGTAAATCCATTGGCGGATCTAGGGTCAGTAGCGACCCAGGGGGCCCACCCGCCCCCCCCCTCCCCTATTTTGGGTAAAAAAAAGAAAAAAATCACAGAAGGAAGAAAAGCCGGCAGCGCAAGCAAAACAACCCCCCACCCCTTTAGCTCAAGGTCTGGATCGCCAGTGGTAACTTGTATTTGCTCTGAGAGTCCATTCTCAGTACATGTGAGGCCATGTAAAAGGGAAATCGGGCTCAATGGAAAGAAGGCCTGATTGAGTTACATGAAATGAATGTTTTGGACAAAAAATATACCTCGTACTATTTAAAGTGGTTGTAACTTAAATTGCAAATGGCAAATGTGTAAAAAAAAACTGACTTACATCTACTTGAAAATAATAATTTGAATTCCGAGATATCTTTTTTAAACTGAATCTGACAAACACAGAAAAAAAAAAACAGCCCAACAGCACAAAAAAATATACTCTGGAGCCAGTAGCCAACATTAAGTTCAGTTGTAAATTATATTTAGTTGCAATTTATATTTTTTAAACTGGAAGATTGTCTATTAGCAATGAATGAATAGGTCATGCCTTCATTACATGTCCTCATATCACACCTCTGATGAAGTTTACGGCTCAATGCAACTTGTGTAAACTAAAGAGTACTCTTTACCCAAAACAGTGCTATGCAGGTCATTTGAAGTGTCTGTCAGTTTAAAATTAATTATTCACTGCAAGTCTTGTGGTCAACAACACAATGATCATGCGCTGATATTAAGATTTTCTACATTGGATGTTAAATATTTTGCCAAAAACAGTCTCCACAGCACTTCCCCATGTTGACTCGTAGTGATTGTAACTAACTGAATTCAGAATAATCAAGTATGTAGCTGTATACCAGATCATTAATTTTAAACTGGGATGTTTTGACTCAGACAATTAAATTGTAATAACATTTTGAAATAAAAAGCACATGCGCTATATTGAACACTTGCAAAAAGGTATGTCTAAAAACTTACAGAGACAGAGCCTTCTCAGTTGCCGCCCCCAAACTATGGAATGATCTGCCTCTTGAAATCGAGTTAAGTCCATCGGTCGCCGTGTTTAAATCGCGTTTAAAAACTCATCTTTTCAGAATTGCGTTTAGATAATTATTTCTATCTTAAAGTTTATACTTAATTTAGTTTAAATTATTATATTTAGTTTTACTTTCATGACTGCATGTAAAGTGATATAGCTTGGTCTATGCTCGCTATATAAATGAAGTTCTTGTATTATTGTAGTAGCTGTTAAAACTTCGGATTGCCATACAGCTTTATAAGTAGTCAGTTGCATTATAGTATTCTGTTTTGGTCCCGTCCATTCTAAATTTGAGGTCGTAAACAGCAGCATGCTGTAGCTTTCCTTGTTTGATGACCACAGTGTAGGTGGATAAATTTAGTTCTTGGGAAATATAGCAAAGTTGATTCTGGTTGATTCCAAGCTCATAGTCTTTAAAAATACCAGTTGGTAATTCGGCATTTGCTTCAAACATATTGGCTGGTTCTGGTATAATTTATCTTTGCACGTACTATGACAATACAAACTTTCTCTTTGTCCTTTTGTTGAAGATGCCTCCAGATGGGTTGACAGTTATGTGTAAATACACATAAAACACTTATTATTTACTTATGCATAGTCTCCCACTACCACCAACATTCAAAGGAAAACAAGAGTAAAGAAATGGGAGATAAAAAAAATCAGCCATAGATGACTGAACAATAACATCCAAGAAAAGTAAATTTATGTTTGAGATAACAATTCAAGACAGGCAGTGATCACTGTAAATGATATCAGGATATCTTTAATGGACTAGTATCCAAGTAGGATCCAAAAAATCTTGAACATCGGCCAAACAACTGGATGACATTCGCACTACAAAAACAAATTAACAAGAAAACATTAAGATATGAAGGGAACAAGCCGAGCCACAACGTTATACGCTTATCGCGATAAAACGAGGGTAAAAATCACACCATCGACTCCCGCGAAATGCCGCGAACATCTGAAAAATCAAGGAAAAAGCTCCAACTTTATTAAGCCCGATTTTGACCTTTAAAACGGCGGGGCTCACTTGGGTCCGCCGGACTTTTCTTTAAGTTCAACGATCCAACTAAAGTTCCACACAAAAATAATTCACAATACTGATCCTTGTTACCCCGCAAACGACCAAAAAAATATCCATTTCAAGCGTGCGTGCTAAGCAAACGTCTTTATCATAGCATAATTTCCATTAACTAGTTTTGATGCAAAAAATGCTTACCTGCACTTGAGACCTGGCAAATAACTGGCCTAGTTATTACAGGGTCTTACAGTAGCAGCTTCTCGAAAACGGTTTCAAAAGTGGAACCTTTTGAAAACGCTCCTTTTCTAGTGTGGATATGTGACAAAAATGGACTTGGCCTATGGCCAAGGCCGGGATGCAACTGAGAGCGTTTGTAACCCCAAACAGTCCTTGACTTTATTAGAGCTATAAGACCCCTTGGGAACTTCCATATGAAAGTAAAGGGGGTTATTGTTGAAAGTGACTACAACAATGTACCAGAATCCCTTTTTGTGGGCGTGGTCGTGTTAATATATAAGAGATTACAATTTGTAAATATTCTTTTTCTTTGGCCATCGTAGCTTAACAAGAAATAACACACAAACTGAGTACAAACATAACTGGCATTTTCACAGTTTTTAAGAACAATAAATATAGTTGCTTGGAATCCTTTTTTAACTTGAGTGAATGAATTGTAACCTCAGCCACCTTCCTTTGGGATGCACCTACTTCTCGTCCCTTAGATGTAAGGTACTAAGATATTCCGGTGATTCCTACGCTCCCTCTCCAGCCGTGGGACTATAGTCTGTTGGTCAAGGAATCGAACTGCTTTCCCATAGGATGCTAACCGGCTCAGTTTAGTCGATATCTCTAACCAGTTAGCCTCGCGTGTATACGCCAGTACTCAATTTTGCACATTCACGATATGGGCAACGCCATAAATAAACAAAACAAAACGAACATACAGAACATACTGCAAGATGTTTTATTTATGAAAAAGAACATGTTTCGCATGAATAGAAAAAAATCACATGAAAGCGAAAGCCATCGAGATCACGAACGATAAAACACAGATTAAACACAGAAAAATACGAGCACTGATGAGAAAGTTTCCATCTAAAAAAAAATGAAACAATTCAAGAGACCCTTGAACTCAAAGGAGACGCAAATAGAATGTGTAGTAGGTACTCGATAAAATGTCCCTGGTATGCGTGCACTGTCTAAGTTAACAGGAACGCTCTAGAGAGGTGTAAAGATTAATTTGAAATGACTGAAATTAAGGCACAATTTCGCAACTTTGCCGACTCTGGATACAAAGAGAATACTCAGAACATGATATATTGTACATGACATATGACAAGAATATATCGCTAATTTTTGAGACTTAAGTCTTTCGCGTGGAGAATATTTGTTCCACATTTTATGATTATTATATTCCTCTCCCATACATACTATCATTCTAGACTGAATGCCGGAGATGAATCTTAGTGAATCAAACACAATAGCTTTTTATAACTGTCCACGAAATATCATACATTATGGATTCAATGAGATGTCTCCATGACTAGGGTTAACCTTAATCAATGTGTCTTTTTTCCAAAAAGTTTGTGTTTCTTAGATATTCATGGAAAATACACCAGTCGAGCCAAGAGACTAATAGAGTAAATATTAATTTAGAGTAACTGACATAAAAGCACAATCTCGGGACTTTGACGACTGAATTCTAGGTAGAAAGTGAATGCTTAAAACTTGATATATTTTACACGACATATGACAAGAGTGCATCGCTAATTTTGGAGACTAAAGTCTTTCGCTTGGAGAATTTTTGAATCAAATCTTAGCTGTCGAGTTCATTTCTCTCCCATACATGCTATTCTCTAAATTGAATGCCGGAGATGAATCTTAGTGAATCGACCACAATACCTTTTAACTGTCCAGGAAATGATATACACTGTGGATTCAATGAGATGTTTCTAGAATTTGTGCTGAACCTCAATTAAAGAGTTGACGTTAATAGATAAGTTGCTTTTCCAAGTAGCTTATGTTTCTAACGTTACTAGTCGCAACTTTCTATCGATCTATAGCCTTCTCATATTGTTCTTCTAGAAAGGTCTATAACAGTATTACTAAACATTTCTATAACATTACTAGTCACAACTTTCTATTTATCTATATCTTTCTCATATATAGTGTATTTCTACAAAGGTCTTTAAGAGTTTTACCAAAGGAAAGCGCCTACTCAATTAAGGTTATTTCCGAGTTTTTCAAATAGGGCCTGCTACAAAACCTTTCATCAAAAATGAAGGTGATTTGCTTGTATATTAGACGACTCGTTTTCGCAAGAAAGCAAAACTGATTCTTTCACGCAAAATCATGTTGTTGCCTGGTGCAGTTCTTTGCATGAAGTTCTGGAGGGCGATGTAAGGTGAGTTATCCAATTTTAACGATTTTCTTCAAATTATCTAGCTTTTCTTAGATATTTATAAAAAGATAACTATTTTTCAGCTTTGCACGATTTCTCGGCAACAATTAATCCTCGGTTAGCGATTAGTGATAAGAAAATCAGTCAATCGTCATTACGATGAGACAGAACAGAATCAGTCTTATTTAAAACAATCCACGGAGCGAAAAAGGAACATTTTTAATGTCCTTTAATCATTGCTGAAATTGAACACAAAACTGAAATGCCTCTCGCTCTGGAAAGTGATTTGAAATGATTTGCTGGAATATCACCTCTTGATGAAAATTGAAAAGCTAAGGACATTTTCCAATCCACTAAGTCTATTCCTACTATATAAAAGAGTGTAGCTTATCATATGGAAAATTTAAAACTTTAGCCGTTTTCCTCATACACTGAATAAAGTAAAGAGTTGTTTTTTTTTGCAATTATTCTCAGTTGAATTTGTCAAACTTTTACAGTTTTGAGCTTTGCACTATTCATCGGGAACAACGCTTTGGTGATAGAAAATACATTTCTTCGATACCGAGATGAGAAACAGTCATTTATTATACTGACTTATATATATCAACATTACAGTTCCAGGAATAAACGTACGTTAGTTTAATCGATGATATTTTCAAGACGAAAACAATGCATCTGGACTTATATTAGAATTCGCAGTCTCGCGAAACTCTATTATATATTTGCAATGAAAACAAAAGACTTACCGTTGTTTAGAGCTTTAGGGCGAGAAGGAAGAAATTAGGTTGGTCTGGTATTTTTTGGGAGCCATGAATCACAAATGCGCGTAAACTCGGAATCGATCTGTGATGAGATCAGACACAGTGATATGAGCTGATTTTATCATCATCTGACGAAGATTTGTTTATATTCGCGTATATACCTTTGATGTCAAGTGCGATGCCAAGTCAAGTGTATCCTGGATTTCTCTAGTTTAAAGAAAGTCAGAAAATACAGTAAATTGATGGAAAATTGGGTCAGCATTATACAGGTGTGGTACAAAACAATTATAATAAAAAATAAATAAATGAAGAATGCTGTCAATTGCAAAAGGCAATCAGTTGGGCTAAACCTGCTGCGCATCAAAATGTTTCAAGGAATGACAAACCGCTACTGAGAGTTTCCTCGCTTGGAAAGTCTTTAAAATCCCCCCTCCTTCGCCCGAGGGTTAAATGACTAGCTGCGTCAAAATCGATAGGCAGATTTTAAAACCGACCACAAAATTCCCGCTCATATCTAGAAACGATATGCTGGGATGAGAAAATGCTGTGTTGTTTTAAATGAAAGAGTTTTTCTTTGGTATTCAGATATTTGCTTGGAAGTGGCAGAACCTGAAAAAGCTCTGAACGCTTTTAATAGCAACATTCAAAACTTGTCTACTGGAAACAAGTGGGTTTTCTCCAGAATTGGAAAAAGGTAAGGTAAGAATTTAATATTAATTTAATATGAAATCCGACTCGGTCAATAGTCACAGTGTAACAGGCAGATGTTACTACTGAACTACTACAATGTTGAAAACCATTAGTTTAAAGCAGGCCAAAATATTTCATTCAGTTCTAAACTAGGTCTCGATACACTTCTTGAATAAACGGAGTACTCAGTCAGGTAAAATCTTCAAAACACTATTGAGTGCAACTTATTAGTTCCCCATCGATCCATCGATAGCATTAACAGCCTTGGTTGAAGCGATACCACTTTTAAGCATAACTTTGAATGTTCAAATAGTACATTGGGTTGTGGTGTCATTACTTAGAGTTACTTAGAGTCGCAAGGAGGAAAAATATGTTGAACAAGAGTGGTCCCAAGAGACTGCCTTGAGGAACACTACAATGCGTGGGTAGCCACTGAGAAAGAACACCGTTTACTCTCACTCTTTAGCTTTCGATCCGACAAATAAGATTGCAAGAAATTTGTTGCTTCATCACTGATGCCGTAAGCACGTAGTGTGGAGAGTAATTGACTTCATCATCATTCCTTACAGCCCCCAGTAGGGCGTAAGGCCGTAGAGTAATTATGACATATCGAGCCAAATACCCTGGATAAATCAATTGCAAATAGAGCCTATCAACTTTTTAGAACTCCAAGCCAAGCGCCAGTCATCTATCATTTTAGCAAGAGCAGTACTACATTTGCGTCCACGCAAGATCCTTGATATGTTTAAAGAAGCTACTTTACTGATTGTGCGTCTTGAAAAGTTAGCCTAGATTTTTCAAGGGAGATCAAGAGAAAGTTGTACTCAGGGCGCAGAGAGGATCCCGAAGTTGCGCGAAGTATATGTATTGAAATTCAAGTCGATGAAGACGTTTTCAATGAACATTTTGGAAGGATTACGTCTAAAAGATATCAGAGGAATAAACTCATATATTTATGTATCTATGAATAGCTGCTGTATGATTATTTTCACTTGCCTGTGAATTATTTACATAGAATGTAAACATGTGGATACAAAAAAATAAAATTACTTAAATGACCGGGTTTTTGAGATCCTCGAATGAAATCAATCGAAAATTCTACGGTATTAAATATTTGGGCTTTACTTGTTGATTTCCTCATGCACGCCACGGCTACCTACACGGAAATCTTCTTCATATCGTTCTCTCATGACCAACTGCAGCTTCCACGACACAGACAATCAAAGCGCAGAATACAATGAGAGCTAGTAAGCCGAACTTCACAAACTTCCCTGCCATAAGGCCGACAGCAAAATTTTTCAAACCCCGACAAATTTGGTATCAAAATGCGCCAAATTTAACGTAGATTTCGAAAATAGTGGGCCTTTTAGAAAAACATCCTTGCGTAACAAGAAATCGAGCTTAGTCTCCCTGATAGTCCGGAAATCGCTCGAATTTTTTTGTAAACAAACCAGAATCGCCATTGTTCCGACCCGAAAGGCCGACCCTAATATTTTTCTGATTCCCCGAAACGGGATTTCATTGACGCTCAATATGTTAAACTTTCCTATTCTATGTGACCTTTTTCGCTTTTCTGCGTTTTACTGTACAAACGAGGGCAAAATGTTCAAAAAATGAATAATTTTAAAGAGGTCCAAGTTACCCGACGTGACGCAGATCAGATTTCGTGACCACTTGTTCAACGTGACTTTGATATGTGTTTCTTTATTTAAAAATGCCTTTACTTTTCCTCTTTTTTACTTTGTCTATTATAATTTTTATTGTTTGCCTGGTTGATTGTCAGGGATGCACCATCATTTTTTTGAGGGTGGTGGTGGGCACGGGTGCTGGTCAATTTTCTGGGGGATGAAATTTTTTATCACTTTTAGCACAATAACTTTCGCAACAATTATTTTGAAGTCAAAAAAAAAGGGACCTGGATGATAAAACGCACTTGCTCATTTTTTTTCCACATGACTTCCCTGGCCCGAATTTTTTTTTTAGCAGTTTTTGCTGTACGGGAATTTTTTTTGGGGGGGGGGGGAACTGCCCAGCCCTTACCCCCTCCGTCAAAAAATAATGTTTCGTCCCTTATATTGATGTTGTGAAGCGGTGGTTTGTTTATGTCGTTATTGTTGTTTATAGCATGTATAATTTATCTCCATAGACGGCCAACATGGAAGGATCGCAGATGATGTCCAACCTCTCTGTCAATAATGAGTCTGCTCTCCTCAACGCCGCAGAAATGAAAAGTCGAGTCTACGTGTTCACACCAGCAGGCTTCACCACTAAACTCGCTCTTGTCTTAGTTTTTGCGTCTGTTGGTGCAGTAGGATTTGTAGGCAACGTTCTAATTTATTACTTTATATCGTTTAAGAAAATGACCGTCTCTTATATGCAGTACAATCCATTTCTGCGAAATTTCAACTTTTACATTAAGAGCTTAGCTCTGTCAGATATACTGAGTAATATAGTTTCACTTCCCTTGATATGTATTCAGATTATGGTCGATGTGTTCCAACATGGCTGGGCATGCAGAATTTTTCGATTTATCGCCATACTGCTACCTTCTATAACAATGAATAATTTAATGATAATAAGCTTGGAGAGGTATTTGTCAACTCGTGCCGTTCCCCGCTCGTTCAGTGTCTCTACTGTTCGCAAGCTTGTTTATACCGCATGGCTTGTCGGTTTTATTGTCGTTTTAGGGCCAACAGCAATGTTCAAAGGGATAAGATATGATCTTAACGATACACATTATACAGTAATTTGTAAATACGATAACAGTTATCTACCTTTTAGAATAATAACCGTATGTTATGTCTTAGTACAGCACCTTATACCGAGTGTTATTTTAAGTTATCTTAATATTTCCGTTGCAAAAACCTTATGGACAGGAAAAAGGAAAAGAATAGATATTCAGAGGAACAACGCCATCAGGGCCAACTTGATAGCAACTAAACTCCGTGGAACATATCTTCTTATCGCTATGACGTTTGCTTTCATCATTCCATATTCAGCGATACTGTATTATTCAACCTATGTTATGTTGGCTAAGCCTTCTCTTGATTTTAAAACAGATTTTATAACAAGGTATCTTAGCGTTGGGCTGGTTTATTCAAACGGCGCAATTAATTTTATCATATACGTGGTACAGATGAAGGATTTCCGAGCCTTCTTAAAGAAGCTGTTTTGTGGTAACGGTAATGCTACGAATCCTAACCCACCCGGGGACGGGATTCAACTGAGAGCGTTTGTAATCCCAAACAATGCTTGACTTTATAAGAGCTATAAGACCCCTTGGGAACTTCCATATGAAAGTGAAGGGGGTTATTGTTGAAAGTGACTACACAGTGTAGCAAAATCTCTTTTTGTGGGCGTGGTCGTGTTGATATATAAGAGATTACAATTTGTAAATATTCTTTTTCTTTGGCCATCGTAGCTTAACAAGAAATAACACACAAACTGAAAACAAACATAACTGGCATTTTCACAGTTTTTAACAATAAATGTAGTTGCTTGGAGTCCTTTTTTTACATAAGTGATTACAATTTGTAAATACTCTTTTTTCCGGCCACCGTAGCTTAACAAGAAATAACACGCAAACTCAACATAAACGTAACTGGCACTTTTACAGTTTTTAAGAACAATAAATATAATCAGTGCTTTCAATCATTTTTAACTTGAATGAATGAATTGTAACCCCAGCCACTTTCCTTTGGGATACACCTACTTCTTGTCTCTGACGATCAAACCGGCTTCATTAGAGACAGATTTATCGGAGAAAACATTCGTTTAATAGACAGCGTCATCAAATTTTCAAAAGCAAACAATATGCCGGGACTGCTCCTTTTTCTTGATTTTGAAAAAGCCTTTGATACCCTGGAGTGGCCCTTTATTCGTAAAACTTTCCAATACTTTGGTTTCGGCCCATCATTGCTGAACTGGTTAAACGTATTTTACTGCAATAGCGAAAGCTGTATTTTAAGCAATGGATGCGCAAGTAATTTCTTTGAGCTCAACAGGGGAGTTAGGCAAGCTTGCCCTCTGTCACCGTATCTATTTATTCTCTCTGTAGAAGTACTCGCCAATGCAATTCGCCAAAAAAAAGAAATTCGTGGCATAAAGGCCAAAGAAATTAAACTTAGCCAATATGCGGATGACACGACCCTTATTTTAGACGGCTCCGAAGAATCCTCTCTAGAATCTTTGAAGATAATAGACTATTTCGGTGATATATCCGGCCTCAGACTTAACAGCAAAAAGACAGAAGCTTTGTGGATCGGTGCAAGTGCGGATTGGGATTTTAAACTTTGCCCTGAAAAAGACTTCAAATGGCCAAAAAAAAAAGAGTTAGAGCGTTAGGGGTATGGTTGTCAACAGACCCTGATGTAACTATATCTTTGAATTACAAAGATAAACTAAGAAAAATTAAATCGATTCTGGGATGCTGGAAACTTCGCAGACTTGGCCTTTTAGGTAAAATTACTGTTTTAAAAAGCCTCATAGCCGGCTTCACAACTGGTATATATATTTTTTCCTCTGCAAACAAATTATACAGCTATAAAGGAGATAAATGTAATGTTTTACAACTTCTTATGGAATGACAAAGGCGACAAAATAAAAAGAAAGGTAATGATTAATGATTACTCAGAAGGGGGACTTAAAATGATTGATATAACTTCCTTTAATAGATCTCTCAAAGCCACATGGATAAAGAAGTATCTAGATAAGGAAAACTGTGAAAGCTGGAAAAGTTTTTTTGACTCAGAACTTGAAAAATATGGAGGTGAAGTAACACTAACTGGAAATCTAAACATAAAAGACAGTCGTAACATTATTAAAGTATCAGATCCTTTTCTCAAAGAAATTCTTGAAATCTGGTCAGAAGCCAATTATGAAGAAAAGATTGTATCAGATTATCACTTTCGGTCATCGCCCTTATGGTATAATTCACTTATAAGAGTTGGGAATAAGCCAGTTTTTTTAAAAGAATGGTTCCTCAAAGGAATAACAAAAGTAAAACATTCAATGGATGACTTCGGAAAGTTTCTCTCGCTCACTGCTTTCCAAACTATACATGACCTGACAGCCCGACCTTAAACCTTTCTTGGAATTATATCTTCAATAAAACTTCTTCAAAGATATATACCCCATAACATCAGAACCTCTATTAAACATGAAGGTTTCTTGTGAAAATTTTTAAAAAGCAAAAAACCTAGTAGACTAGTATATAAGAAACTTGTATCAGGAAAAAGTGAACCACCCAACCAAAGTCAACTAAAGTGGCAGGAAGACGTCACTCTCACAACAAAACAAGAGCTCAACTGGGAAGAAGTTTACCAAATGGTTTTTCAATGTACAAAGAGCACAAAACTTATAACTTTCAATTTTAAATTTCTTCATAGAAGAATATCAACAAACAACTTCTTGAAAAAATTGGTCTCGTCGATAGCGAGAAATACACTTTCTGCGAAAGAGAAACAGAGAAACTTGCACATTTATTTTGGGCTTGCCCAAAAACGCAATATTTTTGGACCAATTTTAAAGTATGGCTACAGTCTTGCCAAGTCATTGCCAAAGAGACACCCTTAGAGCCTGATACAGCACTGGGTCTAAGGCCGGATAGCTCTAATTAAACATAAACACCAAATTAACTTCTGCTGCTTAAATGCTAAATATTACATTTGGCTATGTAGACAGAAAAAATGTTCTCCAAAACTAAATGGTTTCTTACTGTATTTAAAATATATCTATGAAATGGAAAAAAATACAACTACAATCGTTTTAAAAAAGTGGGAGCCTCTGATACCTCCTTTGTAATCTCTTGACAGCTTGACCTCAGTCCCCTGAAAACGAAAATAAAAATGAAAGGAAAAGAAACAAGGCGCATATATACCATGCATATTTTCTGTAATTCGCAATTCGGAATTTACATTACTGACAGGAGTAAACTGGTATGATCTTGTCGTGCTAGAATTGTAAGTAGCGCAAGTAATCTGATTATGTTGTATTGTAAGTAGCGTGAGTATGCGTATTGTATAGGGTAAGTGTTAGTATCGTAAGTGGCGTAAGTAATAAGTTTTTTTGTAAGTAGTGTAAGTAACTACATTAATATTGTATTGTAAGCAGTGTAAGTAGCGATTAATCAGAACATAATAAAAAAAAAATTCTTCTCGTCTCTTAGATGTAAACTAACAAGATATTCTGGTGATTCCTAGGCTCAGTCCCCAGCCGTGGGTGTTTCGGTGCGCTAACGCGATCCTCTCCACGCGGAGAGAATCCAGGGCGCACCGAAACACCCACGGCTGGAGACTGAGCCTAGGTGAACCCCAAAGCCAAACAAATAATTTTCCAAAATGTCACACGCGATAGAATATATACCGACGTAAGTGGCAAACACAGGAAAATAAACTAGTGCAGATTTTAAAACATATTTGTACAGGAGTTTGAGTTAAAATAAGTTATGCCAACAATTCGGCAGTCACACAATATGCAATAGGCCATTTCCGAGTTACCTCGTGTCTCTGTTTCAAAACGAGTCTAAAGCTACGCGCAAGACCTTTCGTATAAAAATGAAGCCGATTTAAAATGCTTGGTATGTTCCAGAATCATCTGTATCGAGACACCCTAATTTTTGGGAATAAAGTCTTTCGCACGGAGAATTTTTAATGCAATTGTATGATTGATTACATCAGCTGCTGAGTAACTTTTTCTCCGATACAAGCTATTCTTTATCGTTCTTTAGACTGAATGTCAGATATGAATATTATAGTGAATCGAACACAAAAATACTGTCCAGGAAATATCATACATTGTTTATTAAATGAGATGTTTCTAGAACTAGTGGTAAACCTTAATTAGTAAGTCTTTTACCGAATAGCATGTTTTCCTAAGGTTTCATGGAAAATACAACAGTCAAGCCAAGAGACTATAGTCTGTTGGTCAAGTGATCGAACTACTTTCCAATAGAATGCTAACTCAGTTTAGTGGATATCTTTAACCAGTTAGCCTCGCGTGTAAAAGCCAGTGTTCAATCTTGCACATGCACGATATGGGCAACGCCATAAATAAACAAAACAACACAAACATACAGAATAGGAAAAAAGAGAAAATAATTTCACATGAATCGAAAGCGAACCGTATCGAGATCACGAAAGATAGAACATAGATTAAACACAGAAAAATACCAGCACGGATCAAAAAGTTTCAATCTGAAAAAATGAAACAATTTAAGAGACCCTTGAACTCAAAGGAGACGCAAATAGAATGTGTAGTAGGCACTCGATAAAATGTCCCTGGTATGGGTGCACTGTCTAAGTTAACAGGAACGCACTAGAGAAGTGTAAAGATTAATTTAGAATGACTGGAATTATGGTGCAATTTCGGCACTTTAACGACTGAACTCTGAATGCAAAGAGAATGCTCAGAACATGAGTGTTTTTTTAATTGATAACTGATATACGTTCAATACACACTTACATACTTACTTTACAAAATTGCATTATTTACACCACTCACATTGCAATACTCGATTTACAGTACACTATTTACAGTCCTTGCAATACTACTAGCTTACAATTTCATACCTTATTTTTATTGCCTACTCTACAGGTTACTTTCACTAATAAATGTACAATATTCTACTTATAATTAAATACTAGCCTCTTCCAGGCGTTCAGTAATTTTTCCCCTTATTAATTTATTTACCTACTTATTTATTATGTTCTGTTGCACAGGAAACAAACAAAACAAAGGACGAAATTAACATGTACAATTAACTGAGGCTATGACTCCTACTTTGCATACCTATTTACATCGCTACTAGAGAGAGAGAGAGAGAGAGAGAGAGAGAGCAGCTGGGAAAGAAAACCAGAGCTGGTAAATAATGCTCAATGGTGTTGTAATGAGACATTTGCCGTGATAGTTAATATTTTTTACTGAAAAGAATTGAATAGATCGCCTTATGCATGTTTATGTCAAAATTCTCCTCCAACACTCGTTAACCAAAATTATTCTCAAACAAACAATTGCTAGCTTCACACTGTTTTCAAGTTAGCACTCTTTGAATATGTACCCCTTTTGACTATTAATTGATGACAGAATTTTCGAAATACACATTCCAATGTGTACTTTGAAAGGGAGACTTGAGGGAGCAAGGTCACCCCAGTTTTTAGACAATTTCAGGATGGGCTCCTGACAATTTCAGCTGCATCATTAATGAGGCAAAAACGGATTCCATTAGGGTAAACTTAAAAACCGTGAGTAGCCCAACTTCCGCTTTTCAAATCGATAACAATTGAATTTAAGGGCCTGTTTACAAGGCGAGAGGGTCACCCTAGCAAGCGGGTTACCCTAGCACCCACACATTTCCTCTTTTTTTCTTCGTCGTGTTTACAAGACAGCTAGGGTAACCCGGGTGAGCAGGTTGCCCTATCTGCGTGCTAGGATTACCCTGCATGGTAGATGGGTTAACTTTTTCCCTTGTAAACACTCCAGGTATGGTTAACCCACCTACCTTTGAGTGTAACCAAGCATTAATTTGTCCCGGGTTGTAGGGTTACCCTACCTGTGGAATTTTGCTTGTAAACCCGTGCTATATTTTGTCCACCAGCTAGGGTTAACCCGCTTGTTAGGGTAACCCTACCTCCTTTTAAACAGGCCCTAAGACTGTCACTCTGTCAGTATAAAGTTTAGAGCTTATAGTTGACGAACGTCAGCACAATTTCCTTAAATACTGTGACCTATTCCCTTTAAATTAGCTGGTCCGACCTCTGTTTCTCGGAGCTGTGTGTGAGGCTATTGTTTTCACAATTTGCTTTCATTTTGAAAGGGCGTTGGTGTGAAACTTCACAGGTTTGTACATGTTCCGACATAATTGTAACAGAAGGTAATTAAAGTGAACTAGAATTACAATGTATGCAAATTCTGTCGTATTAACTGTGTTGGCCACTGTATTTTCTAAAATGGTTATGCAACACTCTCTCGTCGTTATATCATGGAACATCCCACGAATGACCAGTGGGATATATTCGAAAGCGTTAGATAATTCAACATAATGTCTTGTTGTTTTATTCCTGAACCTCGGAGCGATAGTGTAGGATTTGCAATGATTGTAAACTGTCACTCAAAAAAAGTCAAAGGTATTTTGTAAAATTAATTCCTTGCGCCCATTCTGTTTTGGAAAAACAACGCCAAAAGCATCAAAAATCAATGGTTTAACTAACACATATCTACAACAATTCCTCACCAGCACAAAAAAATGAGCCAAGGCAGTAAATTAAATTTTGAAATATCTACCCTATGAACATTGCTTGAGGAAAAAAAACTTGGCATAAAAAACGCCGCACACCAACTCTATAGTGTAGCTTTAGATTTGCTTTATGAATCGTTAAAGCAATATCATAAAATAAACGGGCCAAAATTCGGTTTTACTTTGCGGGTAAAACTAGCCGTATGAACATTCACATTGCTCTTAGAAAAAAGCTAAGGATGAAAAACGCTGAACGTTAACTCTAAGAGTAGCATTATATTTACATTATGAGCTGTTACACAACGATAAAATAAACGGCGCCCAGCAAAATGCCAAAAAAGAGGGTGGTAAAGAGTATTTTCGTGACTCGTGATCGGCCCTTTTTTTTCCCGTGAAATGTGAAATTGCTAATTTTTTCCTGGTGAATCGTGATTTCCATAGTCGCCGTGAACCTTGATTTTCCAAAACGTTCTCTTTTATTTTCCGTGAAGCGTGAAATGCCAATGTTGTATTTTTCGTGAATTGTGAAAGGGCTGCTTTTTTTTTCCGTGCAACGTGATCTGTACCCCCTTTACCACCCTCAAAAAACACCTATTAGTGTGGCTTTTTATTTACAACACAATAAGAACAAACGGACCAAAGTTCGGTTGTACTTTGCAGATCATATTTAGCAATAATTAATTGTCACTGACAGTCCTGATGGGTTGGAGATGCGTCGAACTTCATAAAAAGTATACAGCGGCTTGACAACATCCTCCCACAGCTGTAAAGCAATGTCCTCGTCCATATTTTGCCAATCCACTTCGGACTCGAACTTTCTGAACCCGGGCGGTGGATCCATATGCAATTCCTGGAGGGTTTTTTTCTTCATATTTGGTTCGTCCTTGCCTTGGAGATTCACTGCCTTCGGTTGGTCTCCTTTGCCGGGCTCAGTTGATCTTCGTTTCTTCGTAATTTTCAACCGCCTTTTCGTCGAGCCACCAATTTGGTTTCCCTGCTCGCCTTTATTGTCCAGTTTCGTTGTCCGTGCTCCCATACTTGATGAAGAAAGGAAAGCTTTATGTGAACACTCAGAGTTAGTAACGTTTCACTCTCCAGTAGAAGTGATTTGAATGAAAATCCGAAGGAACCTATCAAATAAAGGACTCCAGACACGTGCCGAAGTCATGCTGTTATATGACGTAATTATATAACATCTCACTTTAACTTAACTACCGGTGATTTAGACTGGGGCATTAGAACGCAAAACAAGTAAGCGTGTGAGCCAGGCGGTGTTGGCCTGCCGGGAGAAATTTTCGCTCGAGCTCATTTTCACCTGATCACCGAGCGGTAAACACCTTCGTGTGCTGAAGGTGATATGGAAATATGGCTTATAGGAGACTCGCTCGCTTCCGTTACTGAAAGAAATCTCAAATGACATCCATATTAAATTTTTCGCCGATGTCTTCTGCTCAATGTCAAAAGCCACCATTTTCAGTGCTGAACAGCTGATTTTAGGAATCGAAGCTTCGCGGTTACCTAGTTCCTGTACGGCTTTCTCCCAGGCCTTCGCGTGCAGATTGATTTCGGTAACGTATCCCAGACGAATTGTATTCGCCCCGGACCACGTGACCCGAAACGATTGACCACGGCGAATTATTCAGGCCTAGGAACTAGGCAAGCTTCGCGGTACGTCGAACCTCTTCGATTGAACGGAGAATTATTTCCGTTTCTGACATTTAACCTGCCGGAATTAAACAACTTCGGCACTTTCTTTCTTAGATATCTCGACTTATGTATGAAGTACGTCGGTGTATCGCTGGCCAACAAAATAGTTCTTGACAAATATGATTTTTTCGTTCGACGCCAAGAGAGCTGAGAGGCAAAACCTACGAAGGAAAGGGTTAAATAAGTCGAAAACTAAGCAATGTTTTGCCGTTGAAAACTTTTGTAAAGCTCAACGAGTTTCGCCCGCTGTATTTTCTTGTTAATCAAAGGGAATCATCAACAGCTTGCTAATGAGCGATGGCTCTTTTAAAATAGCAAAAATAAATTGCAATAAATGGAATAAGAAAAATAGATAATGGCAATAAATTATTGTAGAAGTAGGGTATGGTTTGCTTCAACATTCCCTAAGTTGAGGCAATTAATGTAAGTGGCAAAAAAGTAATTGTATTGGTCCCATGTACCAGATTGCACTCTCAGCAATTTCTTGAAACTTACAAATCTAAGATTAATGTACTGTATCATCTATTTCATAGACACTTCCTTGAATGTGTTAGTAAAGGGCCTACTAATGACTTTGTCTCAGACATTGCTACTGTGCCACTAGAGATATCAATGTTCAAACTGATGAGAGTTAGAGATTTATCTTCACCTAGTGTTTAGGTGTTGGATGTAAATCCATTGGCGGATCTAGGGTCAGTAGCGACCCAGGGGGCCCACCCGCCCCCCCCCCCTCCCCTATTTTGGGTAAAAAAAAGAAAAAAATCACAGAAGGAAGAAAAGCCGGCAGCGCAAGCAAAACAACCCCCCACCCCTTTAGCTCAAGGTCTGGATCGCCAGTGGTAACTTGTATTTGCTCTGAGAGTCCATTCTCAGTACATGTGAGGCCATGTAAAAGGGAAATCGGGCTCAATGGAAAGAAGGCCTGATTGAGTTACATGAAATGAATGTTTTGGACAAAAAATATACCTCGTACTATTTAAAGTGGTTGTAACTTAAATTGCAAATGGCAAATGTGTAAAAAAAAACTGACTTACATCTACTTGAAAATAATAATTTGAATTCCGAGATATCTTTTTTAAACTGAATCTGACAAACACAGAAAAAAAAAAACAGCCCAACAGCACAAAAAAATATACTCTGGAGCCAGTAGCCAACATTAAGTTCAGTTGTAAATTATATTTAGTTGCAATTTATATTTTTTAAACTGGAAGATTGTCTATTAGCAATGAATGAATAGGTCATGCCTTCATTACATGTCCTCATATCACACCTCTGATGAAGTTTACGGCTCAATGCAACTTGTGTAAACTAAAGAGTACTCTTTACCCAAAACAGTGCTATGCAGGTCATTTGAAGTGTCTGTCAGTTTAAAATTAATTATTCACTGCAAGTCTTGTGGTCAACAACACAATGATCATGCACTGATATTAACATTTTCTACATTGGATGTTAAATATTTTGCCAAAAACAGTCTCCACAGCACTTCTACATGTTGACTCGTAGTGATTGTAACTAACTGAATTTAGAATAATCAAGTATGTAGCTGTATACCAGATCATTAATTTTAAACTGGGATGTTTTGACTCAGATAATTAAATTGTAATAACATTTTGAAATAAAAAGCACATGCGCTATATTGAACACTTGCAAAAAGGTATGTCTAAAAACTTACAGAGACAGAGCCTTCTCAGTTGCCGCCCCCAAACTATAGAATGATCTGCCTCTTGAAATCAAGTTAAGTCCATCGGTCGCCGTGTTTAAATCGCGTTTAAAAACTCATCTTTTCAGAATTGCTTTTAGATAATTATTTCTATCTTAAAGTTTACACTTAATTTAGTTTAAATTATTATATTTAGTTTTACTTTCATGACTGCATGTAAAGCGATATAGCTTGGTCTATACTCGCTATATAAATGAAGTTCTTGTATTATTGTAGTAGCTGTTAAAACTTCGGATTGCCATACAGCTTTATAAGTAGTCGGTTGCATTATAGTATTCTGTTTTGGGATGGCTCCTGGTTTTGGTCCCGTCCATTCTAAATTTGAGGTCGTAAACAGCAGCATGCTGTAGCTTTCCTTGTTTGACGACCACAGAGTAGGTGGATAAATTTAGTTCTTGGGAAATATAGCAAAGTTGATTCTGGTTGACTCCAAGCTCATAGTCTTTAAAAATACCAGTTGGTAATTCGGCATTTGCTTCAAACATATTGGCTGGTTCTGGTATAATTTATCTTTGTAGGTACTATGACAATATAAACTTTCTCTTTGTCCTTTTGTTGAAGATGCCTCCAGATGGGTTGACAGTTATGTGTAAATACATATAAAACACTTATTATTTACTTATGCATAGTCTCCCACTACCACCAACATTCAAAGGAAAACAAGAGTAAAGAAATGGGAGATTAAAAAAATCAGCCATAGATGACTGAACAATAACATCCAAGAAAAGTAAATTTCTGTTTGAGATAACAATTCAAGACAGGCAGTGATCACTGTAAATGATATGATATCTTTAATGGAATAGTATCCAAAGTAGGATCCAAAAATCTTGAACATCGGCCAAACAACTGGATGACATTCGCACTACAAAAACAAATTAACAAGAGAACATTAAGATATGAAGGGAACAAGCCGAGCCAAAACGTTATACGCTTATCGTGATAAAAGAGGGGGACATGGCGATATGCGGAGCTGCGGTGTTGATGTTTTTTTAATGCGGTAATGCGGTGAATAATATCTCAACTTGCGGTGCTGCGGTGATCTCAAACCCTACGGTGTGCGATGTTTGTATTTTTCAAGCTGCAGTGTTCGGTGAAATGAAATTGTTTGCGGTGCTGGAGTTTTTTGATTTGCGTTTCTCAAACCTAAATTTGACCTAAATTTAGCATGTAAACTTCGTTAATCCATGCTAATTTATGACTAACACGTACCATTGAGGTTGATAATTTGTAACAAAATACAGACCAGCACCTTCTAGTCAGTCTTCAATATGCTTCGGCAGCCAATCCGAAGCTGTTTTCATTTATACGTAACTTGACAAGTAACTCGACCTCTGCCACCCGGAGCTCAGTGTTCGGTAGACACGTGTAGGAGCGAGGACAGAAACAATCCTGAAAATTCTGGAAACGCCAAGGCCGAATATAATGTATTATTGACTGCGCAAGTTTTTTCTATGAAAAAAGGAAAAGGTGGCGAAAACTACCAGTCACAAAATATATTCAGATGTTGCGTGGGCAGGGAAGAAAGAAGGCTTTCTAAGCTAAGGAAGCTTTGTAAATTAAAACACGTTTACTATTTTTTCCTTTCGCTATTCAGTTTCGTCTATAGCTCATTCTGATACCGGTCTATACCCGCTCCAAGGTCCTGCGACTTTCTTGACCTTCTATTTTTTTCAAACGATTATCGATATCGAACGCAAACGCAGTTAGCTCCGGAAAGCAATACTTTCAGTCAAGATAAGGCTTCAATCAGAGGGTTTATACACCAAGAAAAGTGAGCGAAGTAAAAGAAGAGAGGGATCTGGGGGTAAAAGCCATCTCTCGAGTCTCCTCTCTTTTTTCTTCGTCCGCTACCTAGTTTCGCGCAAGGTTTCTTCACAAAGGCAAGAAAACTGATTTACAGGCATCAGCAGTATCGACATGTGCGAAATGAAAGCGTTGTGATGTGTTTATTTTGTGGAAAACTGTTGAGGTATAAAAGTATTATTTTAAGTGTAGATGAACGAATCATGGCGCTAAAACTACATTGACTTTTCTTGCGGTGATGCGGTGTTCGTTAATTTTTCTTGCGGTGTTGCGGTGTTCAGAACCCCCCCCCCCCCCCCGATGTTCCCCTCATAAAACAAGGGTAGAAATCACACCATCAACTCCCGAGAAATGCCGCGAACATCTGACAAATCAAGGAAAAAGCTCCAACTTTATTAAGCCCGATTTTGACCTTTAAAACGGCGGGATCCACTTGGGTCTGCCGGACTTTTCTTTAGGTTCAACGATCGAACTAAAGTTTCACACAAAAATAATTCACAATACTGATCCCTGTTACGCCCGGGCTGTAACCCGGCAAACGACCAAAAAAATATCCATGTCAAGTCTGCGTCAGAAGCGAACGTTTTTATCATAGCATGATTTCCATTGACTAGTTTTGATGCAAAAAATGCTTAGCTGCACTTGAGACTTGGCAAATTACTGGCCTAGTTATTACAGGGTCTTAGAGTAGCAGCTTTTCGAAAACGGTTTCCAAAGGAGAACCTTTTGAAAAACCTCCTTTTCTAGTGTGGATATGGTGAAAACGGCAAACTTGAGAAATTTGGAGGGGGTTTAAGGCCTCTCGAACAGATAATTTACAGAAATGAACCGTTGGGTACCCTGTGTCTATGGTTTTTATTTAGACCACACAAGGACGTGCAACTCATTACAAAGTTTCTTTTTTTCGGAACGTTTGAATGGCGGTAATTTGCATGCAATTTTCGGTCAAAATAATCTTATCTGGTAATCTTAAAGTACGTCCCGACAGCCTGATAATGAGCTTGTGGTTCACAGAAAAACGCTTTGTTTGATTACGCGAATGGCTAGAGGCGTCCGTTCAGTCTAAGTTCTGGTCTTTTTCTAAATTGTCTACAGCCAGTGTTAGATCTAAATATTGTTTCAGTTTCATTCTTTCTTTCCTCATTCGTGCATTTTGCAGTGCTATATTGACTGCACTGAAAGACAAAAATGCTAATCAGTGGCTAGCAAAATCGAAACAGCATGAATATGAAACTTTCTCTTACTTATCAAGTGTCTAGAAATTTAAAAGCTGTCTTTATACTTAAGCGTTACAGAAGAACTATAGAGTCTCTGTTGGCTCGATCAGATTAGCAGCGGAGATTTTTAATTTGCAGTCTGTCAAGATTGGCAACGGGACTCCTCTATCTGCCAACACGTTTATTCAGATAAAACAGGAGCATTTCCTAGGCCAAACCTCAGAACGGAAACTGCGTTTTAACCGCAAATCGGTCATGTCAACAGAACGATTGATACTTTTGGCGAAAGTGCGTACAAAAGGGTGGTAAATTTAATGAACAAAACGACCCTCAAGCCAAGATTTGTCAAGACAAGAGCAAAGGGCACACCATGAATAGGCTTTCAGAATAAAATCATCCCCGATTTAGTCGTGTTTGATCATTGGGCTAAGAGATTAAAAAGTTTTCATGAATAAGGATTTTGAAGCCTTGTTGTTAGTCTTTATCTAATTATCATTTTGCAGTGAGGTCGCTGGAGTCATGTAGCGTTTTGGAGGAATACATGAAACTAGCTGTCTTTAAAGGAGAGTGAATAAATTTAACTTGAACGACGAGATCATAGGAAGGTATTGCGAACGTAAGGCATTTTAGCTCTTAAAAAAGCCCTGACATAGCTAACAAAGAATTTATTGAATGTAGCGTGCATGCGAAGAATAAGCTGATCGTAGAATAAAGAGTCTGCGTGTTTGACTGGCAGGTCAGACAAGGAATGAGGTAATAAGTGGGAGCTAGTGAGTATATAGTCGGTTAAATACCTTTGTAACCAAAAGTCACTTGGGGAAAAAAACCGCGCCCGCAAAGAAAAGAACTATTCCGTAGCTTTAAATTGGATGACTACACTTAAGCATTTCTTCCATGAGCTCTAAACGTTAGAACCAGTCGTTATATGACTGTTAAGGTTAACTTCAGATGGGAAAGGTTAATTGTCGTGAGAATTTAAAATGAACTGTGTATTTTGATCCCACAATCTTTGTTATCTTGTTGGGACATTCAGTATAATCTCGGCTCCATTAATCCCTACTTTTTCCAATTTGCAAATATAATTCGATATAATGTTGCTAAATTTTAAAAACTGAAACTTAACGTAAGCACGCAACATCGAAGTGGGAAAAGGAGGGGCGGTGCGTGTACTAAGGATTTGGATATTGTGCCATTGTATCTAGCGAAAGTGAAACTGACGAAATTAGAACCGAGAGGCCATCAACTGAAATTAGCCTGTTCAGTCAAGCCCGCCACCCCTCCCCTCAGTCAACCCCCCCCCCCCTTCCTTCACGTTGCTCTCGAAATAGCCGGACACCTGAACCAGGCTATCAATATACTCGCAAACTCTCTCTCTTAGCTTTTCTCCACCCCAGTTTCTGCATTCACCTTTGTTTTTGTGCCTCTTAACTTTGTCCTTGTGATTTAGTGCAGGTCGTGGAATGTTCATAAAAAGAGGCGGAAAGTGACATGTGTCGTAAAGTTGCAACTGATTAATTGGCTTCCAAATAGTACGTGGTCACAAAAAGCCGTTCGGTTGCGAACAGGTTCCCAACGAGCTCGAAAAAAATAATTCGGCGAGCGAAGCGAGCGGGGTTACTTTTACAAATCAATTATTACGTTTGGTTAATCTTCCATGTGGCTTTTCCTTATTCTAAACAATACGGTAGTACTGATGAACGCTTTGATTTTAAACCCAGTGGGAAGTTTCATTGCCAGTTTAGACTTCTGTACTTCGCGTGCAATTCACGGTGAGCTAGAGAGTGGAACTACTGGAATTAAGCTTAAGTAAATTAGATTACCTCAAATACACAAAGGAAAAACACATGTTTTCTTTGGTTTTGTGCGGATCAGAACTCTAAAGAAAGAGACATGAAAAGTAACGACGTTTACTGCTGGAGGGTATAGTCAACATGAGACAACTGATGGCGTCGATAAAATTTAAAATTAAAATTCAACATATATTTCATTTGCTGCATTATTTCACAGTTGTTGCTAGATTCATTCTTTTGGCGATCGGAGCAAAGCTCGATGTTTTTGAGATCGAGACGGACTCGAATTCTTCCTCACAAGAAATTCCCGTTGGCAGGGCCACCCGTCCCGAGCTATGTATATTTCTTGATTACAGTCACAACTTCAATTGTTCTAGTGACAAACGTCCTCACCAAATACTTCCGTTCATATGATAATTCTAGGTTTTCCTTGACCAAATTTCCATCTGGAGGTTAGAGATCTATTTTCTTTGTCTGGCATTGCGGAAGCAGCTGCCGCACAAAACATTCCTCCCCGGAAGGGAAGCAAAACAACGCTGCTGAAACTTAATTAGTCACTTGTTCAGCCAGCCCTAAAAATAGTTTATTATTTACATGTTCGCCATTCTGCCAGAACAATTCGTCTGTACATATGAGTTCTCGATGGGCCTTAACCGACTGCTGAGAATATTGGACAAAATTTTAACAGTCGGCTGAGAAATAACGCGATTTTTTTAACAAACAGCTGAGATCTGGTCTGCAACATTTACTGTTAGCTGCGAAATGGACTGAAACTGTAACTGATAGATGAGAAATCGCAAAAAATTAAACTGAAAACTGAGATTCCATCACACCCATCCACGCCCTCGACATTTGTAATGCAACTGGCCAATTTTCACACTTTTTTTTTTCTTTTGGGGAAATCTTATCATAAAAAGTATGCGAGTCGCACGAACACAAGAGCAGTAATCAACAAAAACTTGATGTCACTCAGTGTCAGCAACATGGCATCCTCATTCCAACATTTCCCATAACAGCGAATAATTTGTCCGAAAATCAAGTCATTATTTTGGGGTTTCCTCCTATCGACGCAGATTGATCGAGCTTATCGCCGAAAATAGATGTTACATCCTGAGAAAAAAAAGAACATTTTTCAGTTTTTCGATCACCTGTTGTTTCGTTTCGGCTGGGTACAGCCATCGAAAAGAAACCCTCCTCTTTCATGCTTTTGCGAGGAGATGCAGAATGGTAACAAAGAGGAAATGCAACTTAGAAGCAATCAAGAGGTTCAGAAAAATACTCCAGATGCTGATTGTCGTCACAAATTGACCCGGGCACAAATTATGTAACTTGCTCGGCTAAACTAATAGTTCAGATATGGGGCGCCAGCTGAACAGTCCATCAGATATACTGCACCCGCGGTTACTCTCGACTAAAGTGATTCTAAAAAACTGATTTTTTTTCGGAGCAGTATAAGTCGATCGATTAGCTTACCTTGTTAAAAGGGATGGCTACATATGCAAATATTTTTCTTTTTTTTTTCTTCGACAAATTAGGTGTTTCCTAAAACACTGATCGGAAATTAAACCGAAACTAACTTGCGATTTGCTCATATTCTTAGAGATTTAGCACGTTTCAGAGAAGCTTAGGAACATGGCTACAATATAAGAAACACAATCGACCTTGGGACGTAGACCGGCTACAACGCACAGGAAGAGTACAGTATGGAAAACGTGTGTCTAAAAGACCCGTGTTCTTCTATGTAGTCTGACTTGCATTCCCTTTAGCTATTTCTGAAATGTTGTTGCCAAAGCTCTCTCTCTCTCTCTCTCTCTCTCTCTCTCTCTCTCTCTCTCTCTCTCTCTCTCTCTCTCTCTCTCTCTCTCTCTCTCTCTCTCTCTCTCTCTCTCTCTCTCTCTCTCTCTCTCTCTCTTCTTTAATCTTCACTGGAGTTCAACTCTTAGTGTCATAAATAAAAGCAAATTAGAACAGATGCCGGCGGATCTTTTGAGAAATTTGCTCCATGTGCAGTAGCGGTTCTTCCTATATTGCTAATAGCATTTTTGGAACGAGAACATTACCTTCTTCCGTAATCTAATATCGATTGTAAAACTGACGAACGTACAAAATCATAAATGTTCCCAGGTATATTCGATATTCAAAGTTGTCTATTTACTATTTCCGTCACTCGCTTCCCGCCCTCGTGTCGCAAAACCGGAAAAGATAGTGCTGTCAAAAAATCCCAACCAGCCAATCAGAATTCAACATTGAGTCACATGTAAAAACAGAACCAAACCATGCGAACATCCTGTCGAGCGGAAGCGATATGCGCGATCACACTGCTACTCTAGGTACACAGTGAGTAAGTTCTAAACATTTTCCTTCAGGAAACGGTCTTGAGGGCATGTCCTCGATAAAATTCCAGCGCAGTGGTGCAAGATTTCTCAATGATGCGTAGTTGTTCGGGGTGGTTTTGCCGCGCTGACCTTGTTTCGTCCGTGTTTTCACCTCAATCATCAAGACAGGAAACTTCACGTGAATTTCGTTCCATTCAATTCGCTACCTCATGGCTGCCGTAGACGATGAATCACTTTTGATGGAAGAGGAAAAACTGCAGCATAATTCAAGTACGGAACAATTGTTTAATTCAACATGGCTTCTTTGCGGTCTTCTCTATTATCCCACTTGGTTTGTACATCTGATTAATTTGTGAAAACGCTTGGTGCATGTGTGTTAAGTGAAGTTGTCGATTCTAGTCCACAGGCAGTTAAAAGTTCTAAAAGACAAGATTTCGGACTTGAGCAAAACAAACTATGAATTGGAAAGGGAGGTTCGCTTCTTCGATCAGCGTATTGGACTTCTTATTAACCACAAGAAGGCTGTGGAAGTAAGTTATCGCAATTAGACGTGTGTTTGTAATGGTATGGGTCTGTCACTGTCATTGAACGTTAGTCGTCGATTGTACCGCGCTTACTCGCGTTCTTTCGATTCTCTTCCGTAGGAATTGGCAGATTTTTCTATTGAAGGAGAGCGAACCTTGAAAGTCGGTAAGGCGATATTACATCTCTAATACACGTATGAATATTTTATTTTAATGGAATATTATTAAATGATTGTTTTGCGAGCGGAATCGTGACTCCTCGTGAACATTTGAGTGGAGTCCTTGTCTGCCAGCAGCCAATCCAGTACTAATCTTGCCTGTCGTGACCTTTGCCATAAGCTAATCATCCGCGGCAGTCGTGAAGGATTTTAAATTCTAAGCTTATGTCGCACATCCTTTAACAATTTTATCCTTAATGGTAATTGCTTGAAGAATGCAGTGAATTTCCTTTGCGCGCCCTACGACATCATGAACGGCTGAAAACCTTTGTAAATCAATTTGCTATGTGACGTTTCTTTCATACTGCGTTGATTTATGCTCTTTTATTAACAACTATCTACCCGTTAGACTATTTTTTGTTGGAATTTACCATGCAGAAATTTATATACTTTTTGTTTACTAGGAAATTTTTGAGGGAGTTCTTCTTTTAAATAAACACCTAGGCAAGTCGGCAGGGGTGTAGAGATGTGACCTCTTCAGTATCATAACAAATTCCTAGGTAATAGTCGTGGGAACTTGAATCAAACAACTGCAATACTTGTAAGAATTATAGAACATTTACCAGGTTATGCGTTTGATCCAATTTCTGATGTCTGCAACCCTTAAAATATTCCATGGGGTCACAGGACCTCTCTGCGTGAGGTGTGGTTATTACCCCTGCAGATTAGGGTAGCTTGGTTATAGACACTGCACAGGTGTGCAGCAGACAGGATAGGTTCTGCTTGAAGGAGCTAAGTAAACTCCCATGGCCATCAAACCAGATTTTCTTTCCCACACAATTTTGCAGTGCTTGTGTTGACAGTCAAGCAAATTGCAAATTTAATTCATGTAGTGTACATTAGCCCTGTGGGGATCATGTAACTCAGTCTTATAAAACAGTGTACTGAGAAATTTCAGTCAGTAGTTAGTTGTCTGTTTTGTATTTCAGTCTTTTCTCTCTTATGAAGTTGTTCCACCTCAAGAACACAACAATTCAAAACTGCTCGTTTTGACAAGTTCCAGTTTCAATTTGACAACATCCTGTTTACCTTTTTCATGTAGAAACTGAAGTAATATTGCTTCATTTGAGGAGAAGTAATAAGAGGAGGGAAGTAATTGTCAACTAAAATTAGTAAATAACATGTTGAGTTCACTTCGCTAAACTTGCAACTACGTGTATGCTTCAAAATTGAAAATGCAAACCACAACTTGCGGAGTAGTTTTGAATTTTAGGGGGGAAAATCCAGTTTGGTGGATAAAGTTGAAGATCACTTTTACATTTTGTGAGAAGAACTTAAACCTGGAGCAAAATCTTCTGCCCACCTCCGAGGATTATCCCCTGAATTGCCTCATCATCACAACATTTAGGATATGGGCTATACCTCTGGAGGTCCCCCTCCTAGCTCTCCAATTCCCTGGCCTTGGTTTCTAGTGTTGCCATAATTTTACTTGTTGTGTGGTACCAGAAAATATTGTTACCCAACTGCTGTACAGTTATTATGGGGTCACTTGAAATTCTGAAGGGGGTTGGTAGCAGGGAGGGGGGTGGGACAAGGATGTCCAAAACCAGCTAAACTGGAAATTCCATAGTATAGTAGTGAGCACAGGGTGTCAAACTACGTCGTACAGGGGGGGGCGGGCGGTCTCTGGCACGGTTCACGAACAGGAAAAATAGAGGATCATGGATTACAGATGTAAAAATTTAGTTTTTCCAAATCACGAAATAGGCAAATAAGATATTCTTTTTAATGACCTGTTCTTACACTAGAGAGAGTGTTTGAAGAAAGCAAAATTGTGAAAGGATGAGTCAAAGCTCCATATTGCAAAGTCACTCTTGACAAACGACTCTAACCATTTGGAGGGCTTGTGTCTCAAAATAACATAGAATAGAGTGGTGAAGTTACAAATATCAGTGAATAATTTAAGTTCTTCATGGGTCATGGAAAACCTTCAGGTCACAGATCACGAAGAATAATTTCCTAAATTTGCATTTCACAGAAAATAATATCAGCTAATCATGCATCACGAACGAGAATACCCTTGTTCAACCCTCATGAAGGAGTATGGATATTTGAGATTTGGAGCAACTGATTCCTTTCAGGTCATTGTCAATGATGAAACAACTGACACAGTTAGTTCCTGGGGATCAAGGCAATAAGTTCAACTTGCAGATTTAAGAGAACTACTTCAGTTGAAAATTATGGAAACAGAATTTTGGGAAACAACAATTTTAATCACATTTATAAATTTGGCAAATTGAATTAAAATTCTATAGGTTCATAAAGAAGATTTTGAAACCTGATTGGAAATTTTAACTCTTTTCCTTATCTTTTATCATTACCATTCTCAAGTAAATATATTTTTCTCCTTTCAGAGATAATAGACAATGACACACAGCAAGAGGTATGTTTAAATGTTTATTAATGTAGGGGCTGGGAGTGGTTACTCTATTTAAATAGATTTTTGGCTTTGGTCAGTCAAGGTTTCTTGTCAAATTAGTTAATTTGGTTTCTATAGTCTAGCCTGCGGAAAAAATACACACCCCCACGACGGATGGCAAGCATTTTTGACCCCCCCGCCTCTGACTGGATTTCCCAGACTGCTAGAACCACCGTCCTGCCTGTATTTCCAAGCTCAAGGACCCCCGCTCCTGCCCGGATTTCCATTCTTTTTTTTAAAGGCCCAAACTAGAAACAACAGGCAATAGAAAAGACGTAACATTTCATCCAAAAGATCCCTGTTTATTATAATTTAAAAGCTCGGTGAATTTTGCGGGTTAAATTTCAACATTTTTGAAATCGGATTATTCAAACGATCATGTTTAACGTTTGAGTGATCTGACACTCTCCTCGAAAACACCATTTGCCTTTTTCTGTACCACAACAAATGTACAAGATGAGAAATTCGTAAGTTTTAAAAATTATGTAAATGTAAGAAAAATTACTGCGAAAAAAGTCCTTAAGCTGATTGTAAATAAAAACTATAATTTCAGTTTTCGGTGACAAAACGGCTACATTGGCATGTGTTTACAAGATCGAGTTCCCATTGTTAGGACTGTTAATGTGACATTTACTTAAGCTTATTAAGAAAGCTTTTCAAACTAGACTAATTTTAAATTTCATTACCTTTGTGGGTCTGTAGGTCAACTGGAATTCTTGCCTTTCTTTCAAGCATTCAAGTTTTCATGCGTAATACCCATGTTCTGGTTTCCATAAACTTGTCTTTTACCATATCAGTCGTAAGGCACAGATAATAAAGCAGAAGCAGCCTAGATAAAACTTCTTAAAACTCCTGTAGATCCAACGAGGAATCTTCAATGTGAAATACTTAAAGAACTTAACAACGCCAAAGTATATATTATAAGTATGTTTGTTCGTAAACAAGTTCTGCTGTTGTGAAGTCATTTAGATTCCCAATGCTACAAGCAAATTCGTCACCACAATTTTACAGTTACACATCGTAAGAATTAAGAAAGAAATTATACGCAAATTGTGCATATGCATGTTAGCCAGCAAAACGAGTTCTTAGGTTGCCTGAATAAAACAGAAAAGTACAACTGACTCTCAGCCTAATCGTTTTTTCATCCCATTTTTGAGGATGTTACAAAGCACAGGCACAGGTGGCCTGGGTACCGTAAAAATGTTCCAGGCGTTGCGTGCTCAGTCGATGGTGTTTTATCCGGTCATAAAGCTGTTGTTATGGTAACCAGTCATGACGCCCCCAGGATATAACGCCCCTGACATGACGCCCCCCAACTACAAGACGTAATGCCCCCTAAAAGACATAACACCCCCAACATTAAGATATAATGCCCCCGATAGAAAGATAGTTACAAAACACCCGAGATCCAAACGAAAAACGATAAGCTTACGAACAATCAAAAATAATAAATATGTTTACATAAAAAATCAATTTTTTATATCTTCATTTTCTGTAGTTTACTCTATTCGGTTGTTTCATGTTGTTGTTCCATGCATGTTGCTTGTTTGTTGTTTTTTTTGGTTTTATACTGACTTATTGCATCGCTCAATCTGTTCCATTGTTTTGGGCGCCACTTTGGATCAAAACTTGGTCCTAGTCTTCGCACAGGTCAATATGAAAGAATGAGGCGTGTTGATGACGAAAATGATGAAAAGAAAAACAAAAAAAACATTAATCTACTTGAGAGACTTTGCAAATAAGCTAAAGTCTCATTAATTATGGTCTGAATCGTGAATAAACGTTCTATTGAAGTTATATCAAGATGCTGAACATACACGCATCAGATATAATCCAGCACTAACAATGTTTTATGTTCAATTTAATTTATCACTAAATGGACATATTAAACATACTAAATTATGCAGGATTTCGATCCGCTGTAGTTTGGTCGGTAATCATTAATTTTGGTCTCGTTCAGCGATTTTCATTGTTCACAATGGTGCAACCAAAAGGACGCTTTGTCAAATACAACCATTTTTTTTACTTAGGGTCGAAATTGCATCAGTTAAATCAATAAATTATAAATCTGGCCTTCACAAGCTTTAATTTCATGTGCGATACATGGCACATCATAGTAAAATGAACTGCATTGCAGAATCAATGATGACGATCGACAGCAACAACACGAGTCCTACATAACAACAAAGATGCTTTGTCAAGTGTGACCATTATTTTTACTTAGGGTTGAAATCACATCAGTTAAATCAATGAATTATAAATCTAGCCTGTATAAACTTCAATTTCATGTGCTATATAAGGTTTTTCATGGTAAAATCAACTCCATTCCACTTGATGAACCCTCTTGACAACAAGATACTTTTACTTTCACTCTTACTATTGAGGCAGTAAATATCGCACCATTTCCATCTATTAATTATAAATCTCTGTATCACAAGTTTTCATTCCATGTGCGAAACAAAACGTGCTGTTACACTGTAAAAATGAACTCCACCTCAACTCAGTGAATCAACTTTAATCATCGATCTATTTACAATGACAACATAGCAAGAAGGGCGCCTTGTCAAGTGTTACTTATATTTTACTGCCTTTCCAGCAACTGACAAGTAATACGCATTAAGTTCAAGAGAAGTTGTTTTCATTTAATGTTACCTTTGTTAAATCCTAAATCCTTACACACATTTCACTTAAGTTCTTAACTCAAGTTCAGGGGCGTTATATCTTAATGGTAGGGGGCATTATGTCTTGTAGTTGGGGGGCGTCATGTTGGGGGTGTTATATCTTGGGGGCGTCATGACCGTAAATCGTTATCCATTTATCGTGCTGGTTCTTCATGATTGAGGTAAGAACACTATAAACGGAAAGACTACAAGATTTCCCATGGCAAAGTGACCCCCAAGGAAGAAATTTTAGGTTCAGATCCCCCCCCCCTCACCCAGATTTTCCAAGCCATCAACCCCCCCCTCCCGTGAGAATTTCCAGTTTGCCATCTGTTGGGGGGCTGTGTATTTTTTCTGGAATAAGCCATTGGTAGCTGCCAATTCAGTGACAAACAACATTACTGGTCAACTGTGAATAGTGTGCTGGACTTGATTTCTGATAGCTGATGGTTTGAGCCTTGATCTTTACCCTCTTGTTTCCTTCAGTTGATACTTCATCTGAAATGGTTCTCTAAACTCTGATGTACATGTTTATCAAATGCAGAGGTCTTACTTACTCAGGGGGGAATATTTTAGCCTTAATTGTGTCCTTATAGTATAGACTGCATGCAGTGACATCTGAACAGAAAATATATTGGGCTGATTTTTTCCCAGTGTGGCTCCTAACAAGTTATTTGGCCACAGTGGATTTGTCAATATTCTAACATGGTTCCAAGATGTGCAGGACAAACGTCTGTATTTGTTGGTTTTTTCTTTGTATTCAAGTTTTTTGGTGGAATTGAGGGACAAAAGAAACTTAACATATCCATATCCTCCTGAAAGCGTCAGAGCCATGTTAGGATTTTGATACATCAAATGTAACATATTGGTCAGTCAATAAGAGATTTGTTATGTATGACCTATCATTTGGCCCAGTTGTTGGACTGGAAATATTTAGCATTCTCATTGTTTTTAAGTCATTTAATTTGAAATGAACACTGGCTGAGGAAGCTTGGAAACAATGCATGCTAGGAGATATCCAGTAACACTACCCCTAGCTGTACATGTCCACCCGTAGTTTTTTCCCGTAAAAGAAATCATCATTTTTCTTTAGTTATCTTTTCTATCATCATACAGAAATATGGAAATCTGTTTTTTCTCCTCCAAACGGAGGCTAACTACCTAGCACAGCTGACAAGGATTGTTTCGCTAGCAGAGATTGATGGTGAGTGAGTCTTTTGATTTGATAGCAGTTACTGGTCAACAGATTTGACTCCGAACTAGACAACTGCATTTTTTAGCAGATGTTATGCATCTATCAATGTTAAGCCTGAAGCATGGGGTTTGTGGGGCACTTGACCCTTCAGAAGAATTTTTGGCCCAAATCCCCACTGTAGGGCCCAAAAAAATGTGTAAAATCAGATTTAATTTCCCCACCTTAGCAAGGCACTGTAGCGTGTTGCCCGGCAGGTGTCTATTCATTTCAAGAGAGGTATGCACTGTAAGTTCTTGGTGTCAATGGATGGAAAATATTTGAATTCCAATTCTTGATTGTCTGACAAAAAGTGAGGCTATAAACTGAAAATCCATGCCATCTCTACAAAGTGAGGAATTGCATCAATTTTTATTGAAAGTGAGTAGTAAGAGGTAGTTGTTTATTTATTGAAAACAAGTGCTTACCTCCAAAACACCCTATTTCAAGATATCTCAACTGAGCTCATGTGATGATGTGATTAAGTGTCATTCCTCCTTGCAAAAAAATCAACCGTCCCCACTCCGGTATCCAGACTCGCAGTCAAATTCCAGTGGCTGGGGATGGCAATTGAAGTCAAATACCCCACATATGTCTGGGTTCCCCCGCCTAATTGGGCTTAACATTGGTAAGGTTAGGTAAAATCCTAATTTAGACAAGGTATTTCCTTCAGGACTTAACAATATTATATTAAATTAATCTAACTACCTAACTAATAAATCACTAATAACTACTGCAATAAGAGAAATGATAAAAAAAAAAACCTGCTTTACAAGGAAGCCCTGTATAAAAGCAAAATAAAACTTACATAAGATTACCATCAAAATCATAATTCTTCAACTTAGATTTAAATTCATCAAGAGAGGGTGACTGACGAATATCCAAGGGTAAACTATTCCACAGTACAGCTCCGCTGTAGGACAGACTCCTTTTACAATAATTAGTGCAGGGCTGTGGAATGGCAAGCGAACAGTCACTATCTCTTAAGTTATAGGTTAAGATATCGGAACGGAAGACAAAGTGCAAACTAAGATAGTCCGGAACCATATTATTGATATTGATAGACGCATTAGTTGACTAGCACTTTGAAAGGATTCTACTTCAAGTAACAAGCCACTGGGAGAATTCCATTGACCTTCCCCAGTTGACATATCCAGCAAGAGTGACTACAAGTCAACATACCTGGAGAATATAACAGAGGGAAAGGCAGGGAAAGTTCTTCCCCGGAACAAAATTGCCACAGGACAGTGAAAAAAGCAACACTTTCATCCAAACCTAACTTGTGCTTGGAACAGTCGAGTAGTGTTAAGAGGACAGCTTGCTAGCTGGCCAAGAAGGAACTCTCTCACTTGGTTTAAAGGATGTTTGACTCAAAAGGGTGTTTGACTGTAATATTGTGTTTTGTATTTAGATCTATTACAGCCTGTCTTATTCTCATTATATGGCAATCAGTATGAGCTTAGAGAAGAACATCTATTACTCACTTTGTTCCAGGTAAACTTTTCTCTGTGCTTTTATAGTAGAATTTGACTACTAGTGTTAATACTAATTGATACAAATGCAATCTGATTGGCTGATGAGCTGTTGCACACTATCAGCTGTTAGTGCACACTGGCTGGAGGTCATCTACTGTCGGGAGCATTTTCTCATTTCTTCAAAGTGTCCAAGTATGATTGAGAAATATTAGTGGACAAAATGATTTTAAGATAAACAAATTTAATTCCTCGAAGGCTAAAAGAACAACATTCACCATTATGCATAAATAAATGTTAAAGTTTTTGATGAAAATGAAACAAAAATGAACTGATGACTGATGATCCTGCATGCACAACTACAATTTAAAATGATGGTGTTACAATTTTGGTTAAGGTGGCTCGTACCAGTTTTCAGGTTTTTGATGGTTCATACCTTTGTAAGAATAGAGCAAAAAGGCAGACCAGGGCCACTGTAATATTTTTGTAGGTTTGGATTATATAATTTATACCTGACCTAAAACAGCTGTTATTTTATCGTCACCAGTTACCATGGCAAAATTCCAAGGGGATTTTCCAGACCTGGTTTTTCGCTTATATCACTAATAACTAAAACATTAACCCAGTGACCCCGAGTTTTTTTTTAGCCAATAGCTTTTAGCATCTGAAAATGAAAATGCACAACAATTTTAAAGTAATTTTACGGAGCCGATTTCTTATAAACTTGGAAAAACAACAATATGCACAAAGTGCAAATTTCTTTCAGTAGAATTTTTAAATTTTTTCTGACATTTCTTCTCAATAATAATATTATATTAATACAATAAAAAGAAGGGATCACTGGGCTTGTTTTCATGTAAAAGCCTTCGCAAGTTCAGTTATTCCCACGCATGTAGCAACGCATTCAAAAATCCAGACTTTATAAGATCAGCTGTTTTGACTACTGCTGACTGCTTTATGTGCCCATGCGGGAGAGCGGGCTCCGAACAGGCGTTTTGTTTTGTTTGCTGCTAAAACATCATTTACAGTTGTAGTTGTCATTAAAGACAACCTCCTGGGCTTACTCTGTAGGATTTTTACACAAATTCTGAGTAGATTTCCTATGTTTTGCAAGTCCTTTACACGTTCCCAGTGGCTGTCACGATCAATCAAGTTGTCTTTGAAATTTGGGAAACATGGAATTCCCGAAACAATTTTTCTTAAATACACAGAATTGACTAAAGTTGTTCTAGCAGGTGAAGCCTCCTTTATATACGAATTTCGTTTCCAACAGTACAAAGGTGACCTTACTTGAAAAAAGCCGCACGCCACCATATTTGTTTTTGTCTTTCGAGTTTTAAATCTCGCGCCTCTATCGTACGTGTTACTCACGCATGACGCACGACGCACGATGGTGATCTACTGTCCGCACGAGAAAACTGGTACCAGCCACCTTAAGTGTTAACTTTAGTAATGTGCAGAAATATTAGTATTGGAAATCAGCAAAAGAAAATCTAATCAATTAACTATTTTAGAACAATGAACAGCATTACATTATTTGTGCTCAATTTTTGTAAGGTGATACTTGTAACTGATGAGGCTGAATGCCTCATAGAAGTCGAGAATGAATAGTGTCTTGATTGCGTGTTATGTTTGTTGCTTTTTCTTTTTTTCAGCTGGCTCTGAAATATGAGGTTAATGAGTCTGAGACATTTAACAGCCTCCTTCGAGCAAATACTGCCATCACAAGAATGATGACAACATACACAAGGTAATTTAAGTTTCTTTTGGACCCACTGTTATGACTACAAGTCAATCTTCTGAGTCTTGGAGCAATACATATGATTGAAAAGTCCACATTCAAGGGAATTATGTACATCAATAGGTTTTTTTTTTTCTACTATTGTTATTATAGAAGAGGGCCAGGTCAGGAATACCTTAAATCAACTCTTGGACCATGTATTGGTCATGTTGTTGACCGGGACAAGCTGGTACTTGAAATCAATCCTCTGAAGGTGAGAAATTCCACTCATTTCATAACAGGTAAAGGTTAATTCATCATCAGGCCAAACAGCCCATTCAGCCAGAGCTTTTACTGGTTTCTGTAGCATCAAGCGGCTAGGAGTATTTTTGAATGGGTTGGTAGTTCATTGCAGGGTTACCCTCAGCATTAAATTCACTGGTACCCATTTATACACCTGAGTAGTGAGAGGCACTGTGAGAGTAAAGTGTCTTGCCCAAGAATGCAACACATGCAATGACCCTGGCCAGGGTTTGAACCCAGACCACTCTACACAGAGTCCAGCATGCTAACTGGTAGGCTTCCACTTCATTTCATAATAAATGCCTTCCAATAATCTGTAGCTTTGAACCCTGACCAAGACTGTCGTGTTGAGTTCTGCCCATGATACTTTTCTCTGCGTTGACTGTATGCTAAGTAATTATGGGTACTAGTAGATTGCAGGAAAATGCCGAATGTATGCAGGGGTCACCTGTGATAGAATGTAGTTTTCCATCTGTTGAGGGGGGGGGGGGGGACAGGGCGGGTCAATTACTACTGACAACTCTCGTAAGGCATACGCCACTATAAGGTAGACATCTCTCTTTGATGGAGGACACAGTTGTCTCGCTGGTTCAGACTGAATTTCACCTGTTTCTCTGTTACTGAACTTTCTCTAAGGCAGACACCTCTCCTAAGGGCACAGCCCAGGATCTGCTCCCAAGGGAGAGTTTATTGTAGTACTACACTGTAGGGGGAGTTTAGGGGGATGGATGGAGGGAGGTAGGGACAGTGGCTTCATGACTAGTATGTTCAGCATTCTGGATAGAGATGTCTGGGTTCAAGAACTGAGCAAGGTTTGTTTGTTCTTACAATACCCTCTGTTCACTCACAGGTAAGAATTGGTACCAGCCAACTGGTAGAACAATCTAGCATCCCATTTCACGGAGGAGGGGTGGTAATACTCCAGTAGTTACTTCATGCTACAGAAACCTGAATAAAGTGATGGCACTGTGGAGCTACTTGGCTCCTGTAATTCTTGGGACTGAAGAGGATAAACTTCATTAACATCCACATGGACCACTTCCTTAATTAGCCACATTGAAGAAGCTCTAAGAAGTTTTCTTTTTACTTCAGGTTTTTGCTGAAATCTATGGTACATTGGCTGATTCCTCTGGACAGTTGACCATGGAGCGAGTATGTTTTAATGTTTTGCTATACTTTGAGATAATAATGATATGCAGGAGGTAAGGAACCTAGAGGAAAAAAACAGACAGGGAAGCATGAATGAACCTTGAATTAACACCCTTGTGATAGCCACATGGCAACTATGAACCCCCACCCTACCCCACCTCAGAAGCTTGGACCTCTTCACCCCAGGGAGATAGATCCAGTCTCACACGCCATTAATGAAAATTATTTTCTCAATAGGCCTTATCTTAGCTACACTGAAAGCAGCAAGTTAGGTTTCATCTCCCTCACAAGTGATCAGTGTGAAAGAACGGGAAGCAGTATTCCCTGACTGTGACAACTGGGCTACCACAAAGGATCTCTTCTCTTATCCCCTTTCCTTCTTGATGTAGCTTAGGGCATTCACAGTTCTCCTTCAGTTGTATCGATCCTGGGTTTTGAGTTTCATTTTGTTCTACTGCGATCCTATCTGCTACAGTTTTTGTTCAGCAGACCTCCTCCAGTTGTTTTTAGGCCTTCCATGTTTTTGTTCTCTTGCGAGTTCCAGAAGAGGGCCTGCCTGGTAACATTAGCATGTTGTTTTCCTAGTGTAGGGCCAATCCATTTCCACTTCTTTCTTCTTATTTGAGTTAGCATCCTAATCTGTTGGACCCTCCCAGCCTCAAACACAGTCATACTGTTCAATGTCCCAAGCTTAGTGATAGTCCTGGATATGAGCAGTGGTTTTGACCTTGCAGCATCCATGTTGTGGGGTTGACTGCACGATGTCATTTCAGTTCCATGTTGGTTGTCTCCTCTTTGACCTGAGACTGGTTGAATAGTATGAATTCCTGTGCATGTTTCTGTAACCAAAAGAGTTTTATTAGAGTAGGCGGTTTGCCTTTGTGGAGGCATGGTGTCCTCATGGTTAGTGTGCTCATCTCCAGAGCGAATGGTCCGGGTTCGAGCCCTGGCCAGAGACATTGCGTTGTGTTCTTGACTTAACTCTCACATTGCCTCTCTCCACCCAGTTATATAAATGGGTACCGGCAAACTTAATGCTGGGGGTAACACTGCGATGGACTAGCATCCCATCCAGGGAGGAGTAGAAATACTCCTAATCACTTCCTGTTACAGAAACTTTGATACGTTTTGGCCTGATGGGTCACTTGGCTCACATGCAGACTTTACCTAAGGCAGCGGTCTACTTCTCAACCTCCACCTTGGGGTCCAGAGTTTTTCTGTCAGGGTTTCCTTCCCTTAGCCACTGTGATCCTGTTATTTGAAGGTGCCAGACACTCCTCTTTTGCTGTCATTGCTTCGCTGCATTTTAAGAAAAACTGTACATAATTGCACTGTTTACCAGGGTAACAGTGAGGATGTGCAACACCTGACATGGTGGCAGAGAATGTTTGAGATGGTGGGCATTTGTCAGCATTAAGAGGGCTCACTTGGTGATCCCAGCACACCCAACCATAACCTTAATCACCCTTTAACCCCACCTCAATAAATGCCATCTAATATTTTTTCAACAGTGTCTTCCGTAACATAGGATTTTTGATTGACAATGGCTTTTATTCAAACCAATTTTTTGATGATTATATCTGAATATTCAGGCCATGGATGACTCTGGTGTGCAAGCCACAATACAAGAACATATCCTTTTTGCACTCATTTATGATATAGTTATCTGCTGAACATGTGCGAAATTCTTATTGGGAAATGTACTGCCTGCCTACCTGCCTGCAGCTGCCTGACTGACCGACTGACCGTTTGACCGACTGACCACTGACAAAGTAACCAACAGCCTTACTAACTAACTGCCTGTCTGACTTACTGACTACAGGGCTCGAAATTGCGACTCACTGGTCGCCAATGTGACCAAAAATTGAGCACTGGCAACTAAATTTTCAGAACTGGTCGCCAGCTGGCGACTCGCGTTTTGTCTGATAACTAAATAAAACCACGACACAAGTTTTGTTTTTAAATCTTTATTTTAGGAAATCAATCGGATATGGTAGCTAGTATACAACTCACCTTTCCGTCCCCAGTAAAGTAATGTCTGAATATTACCAGATAATCGAAAAAATTGAGTGTATTTCAACACATCGATACTGCGTTCACGGCGCACCATATTGTTTCAGCGGCTTTATTCCGAAACTGGGATCGCAGGCGCACTTCAACACCATGTGCTTTTCATTTGCCGCGAAAATGGCGGCAGATACCAATCAGTTGAAGGAATTATGCGAGTCTTTGCGTGCGGGGAATGAAGATTCAAGCATGGTGTTGTTTGTCGGCAGCGAAAAGTGTCGAGGAAAGCAAGTCGAAAATAAAGAACAGCATTTCGAAGAAGTAGAAAGGGAAAATACACAAGGACCGTGTTTGTCTCGCAATGAAAACCACGGACTAGAAATGCTTTATACTTCGCTTCATTTAAAATGACTATGGAGACAACCATCACCTTCGGACCAGAGACATATCACCTGAGAACAACAGTAGCTTTCTGTAACTGTTGCTCATGTTGTTTTTAATAACTGTTTTCGCTCTTCAATTGTGACTTTTCTTGCATGTGAAGTAACGTATAAAATCTTGTTCCTGTGTAAGTTATATATAAAATAAGTTGGCGACCAAAATTTTTCCGTTATTTGCCAGCTGGCTCTCAAACGAAAAAGTTAATTTCGAGCCCTGGACTAACTGGCTCATTGCTTGCTCATAGACTGGCACAATGACTGAGTGACCAATTAGAATTGCAGTCTTGCTTGCTTTTTCTGCTTCATTGCTTGACTGACCGATTAACTGACTGACTGACAGATGGATGGATGGATGAAGTGACAGACTGATGTACTAATGTACGGACAGTGGGACGGATGGACAGAAATCTTAACAAACCCTTTTTGCTTACGGAGATAGTTCACACCACTCTTCGAAGTTAAAGGAGTAAACATGTAATTACATTTAGTCTCCTTAATATATTCCAAGCAGTATTCAGCTTCAGACAATGGCATTAGAATTTGTTTCTGCAATCACAAATTCACTCCATGAAGTGCCTTATGGTATCAGATGGCTGTGCAGTACTATTGTTTGTTTAGTCAAGGTGAGAATAAATAAAATTGGTGATCCTCTAATTTGCAATTAAATTACATGGTCTGCATCCCTTTAATGTAAAATGCTATGTTTTATGCTACATATATTTTGTTTTGAAATCAGAATTCCATGATGTTATCGTCACAAACAACACATTATGCATATCGGACAGACTATTGATTGTCACAGATGGGACAACTTGTTTCTAACTTTTTGTTATTTTTTTTTTCATTTTCTTGTAGGAGAAATATCCTGACGTTTCTGACACAAATATCACTTCCCTGATTGGTGGATTTTTTCTCCTGCGATTCTTAAATCCAGCAATAGTCACACCTCATGGTATGAGCCAATATTTAAGATTTTGAAATTATGCAATTTGATGGAGGCAGAAGGAATGGTCCCATCTGGGGGGAGTAGAAATACTCTAGTGGCTTAATGCTAAGCACACCAGAGAGAAGCACCAGGCTGATGCACTAGTGAGCTCAAACACTGACTTAACATACCTTTTAGTTAACTTCTGTGGTTTAAAACCCAACATGAGAGAGGTAGAAGTATTTTCTGGAGCAAAGCGAAATTATAAAACAGTGACTCATATACAGTGTTTTGTCTTTTCTGTAGCCTTTATGTTGGTCAGTAAACCTCCAAGCCAGTGTGCACGGAGAAATCTAACATTGGTAAGTCATCATGTCTTAAGGTTGATCTCCAAGTAAGTTCCTGTAGCCTGATTGAAGACACAACCTTGAGGAAGTTGCAAAAAATGTCCGTAAAATATTAGAACTTGGTGATAGTCATTCGAGCATGTGCATTTGTTTTCAGGCTTTATTTTTGCAACTGCCCAGATGGGGTAAATCAATGCAATGATCTTGAAATCAATCTACTAGAACCCATAACAGCTCAGTGTACAGTGCCAAGTTTGATTTGCTTTGTGATGATGGTCTGGATATCACAACAGACAACAGATTTGTCTGTGTTTTATAATGATGGGATCTAATAGCAACTTACTGAAGGTGGCTCAACATTAAATCTACACCCACCTAACCTGGGAAATGAATTAATGTAGTGAGAATGGGCCAGACTGCTAACATTGGGGACTACATAAATTAGGAGATGATCTCAGAAATTACATACCAGGGGGCCAAAGCAATAGCTTAAGAGCAAGAGAGAGAGAGCGACCCTGTATGCTAAGTACGACAGCCTAAAGAAGTGTGGATGTATGCCCCTTTCTTTCTTGGAAAAAGTTTATCTCTAAATGTGTCTAAATAAGATGAACCATTTGAAATTTTAAACTTGAGTGACAGAATTGAAGTTTCCTGTGATGAAAATGGGGTCTGAGATTTGAGGTGGGGAAGAGCTGTGTTCACATTGCACTCCCTCCTCTCCTAAATCTAGTCCTGTACATCCCTTACTCTCTTTGAAAAGTGGTGTTAGGCATCGAAAACCCTCCACTGATTATTTTTTTATTCTCTGCTTTACAGATAGCAAAACTGTTACAGAGCATGGCTAACCGACATGTAGTAAGAAGTCATTTCAAGGAAGAATATATGCAGCCTCTGCAGTCATTTGCAATGGCGCACGTTGATGATGTACAGGTGAGGGTATCCTGTCAAGTAGAAAGAAATATTTGTGGACATTCATGTCTGTTTGGGATTTGTAAGAGAACAGTTTCCAGAGAAAATTGAAGTTGCTTGCCTCATGCCTGCTATCTAACTACTATTTCTAGACCTGTGTAATTCATGAAGACATAGTTAACAGAGGGAAATGGTTATGAAACCTGGCAAACATCAAAGGAGTATACTAAACAAAGATGCCATTAGGTTTATGTTAGAAGGTCTGCGAACATGTACAATCTTTTGTTTTTGCACTCATACACTATGTACGAATTACTTAACCGAAACATTTCTATTGGTTAGTTCCTCAGTCAGAACTAAACAACTATTGTGTTTTGTGCACAGTCAAGGCCGAACAAACAAACAAAAACATACAACAAAGAACTCTTTTGGGTTTTGTAACCATTCCCCTCTGTTAGCTATTATTAAGAGTTCCAATTTCACAGGGACTGTTAAGATTTTGAATGAAAGTTATGCTGATTTTTTTTTTTTTTTTCAGAATTTTTTGACACACTTATTTAAATTTACTGAAATTAAAGATTTTTACGAAACTTTAGAGGTAAGTCTTCGTTCAATCTCTTGTTGTAGCGATGTAGTTACATACACTGTACAGCATTTATCTCCAAGAACTAGTATTAATCCTTTTCTTCCCCTTACCTTTTAGTAATGAATTCAACTAGATAGATAATGAGAATAAAGATGCTAATCACTAATTCAGTAAAAGGCCTTTATTTAGTTCCAAAATCTCCCAAATGAATAATAGAGAATGCATGAGGTAAATATGGATAATTTTCACTCTGATATTGAGACTAAGGCCCAATTCAGATGCCAAACCTTTCACGAGCCAAACCTAGCTAATACATTGAATCAAGTACATGAAAAGTTCAGCATCTGAATCAATTAAGAATGGCTATTTGAATTTGGAATGGCTCAGCCGTTCTCCCCGCCTAGCTCAGCAGGGAATTTCGGCTTTGGAACAGCTTTGATTCAGAATTCGAACTTTTCATGTGCCGAACCTAATGCATAACTCAATATAACGTATTTATACCAGCAGTTTTACGCTTTGTCTGAAAACGGCTGACATTTTGATGTGTTTTGGTTCAAACTAAATTAAGTTCAACGTCTGAATCAATAGACATACTTTTAATAATTTGGGTCGGTCCAAATTAGAAGTTTGGCTCATGAAAAGTTCAGCATCTGAACTGGGTCTAACTTATAAGTTACATGTAATTACATTAATTTTGTCATTTAACTCTATTATCAAGAGAAGTTTTCAGTGGAGTCTGGTAAAACCAAACCTAAGCCAAACATAAAAGCCAGTCACAATGTTATGTGAACAAAACAGTGAATGAATAAAAATGAGAACAGCATCTAGCTGGGGAATAATGTGTGTGACCAGGTTGCAGTAATTGTTTTGGTTTCGTATCTGGTTAGTAAGAGGTGATGGGTGTTTTTCAGACCAAAAACCAAGGCTGCCAACTTAATAAATATGGGTTATTGACCAAGTGTGAGGTCAAGATGGCTGGATATTGGCCAAGTGAGTTTTTGCAAGTTTGTGGACCGAGATAGAGTCAAGACCCATGAACACGCAAAAAAAGTATCAAGGCCAACATCCAGCTATCTTGTCCGACCAAGCTTGGTCACTAAAGGATTTATTATATGGAAAACAAAACACTTCCCTTTGGACAAAGCGAGTAATCCCGAGGCGGCAAGATAGCATTATCTTGCCTACTTGGGTAGCCAATCACAGTGCAGGATTCTTTCCATCACGCCCGCTCAAGGAGCTATCCATATAATAATTATAATTTAAGTCTTCCTCATACAGTAGCAATATCCACTCAAGCTTACAAGTCACTTGAAATGTTTTTATATGCTAGTTATTACTTGTGAATTATTATTACGTGACTGTTTAACCCAGTGTCATGTTCCTAATCTCATTGTCATTTTTATCTTTAGATTGAACAATATTTATCACTGTCAAAGGACATTAAAATTAAAATTACCCCAAATGAAATGTACAGAATTCATGAATTAATTATCAAGCATAAAGAAGAATTGGTGAGTTGATGTAGTCCACACTTGATGAGTTACTTGTATAATGGTAAAGATAAAGGTTTAATAATCATAATACTCATTCTTTAATGTACGTAACATGTATGTAAATCTGGTATCTACAGTGTTCTGCCAAAGTGGCATACACATAACACTATATTTTTTCCCTGAGGTGGGGGGAGGGGGGCGGGGCACTGTACAAAGTTTTAGACGGAGGGCTTCTCCCCGAGGTCCAACCCCTTAACCTTTTGTATAACTTTTATCAAAAAAAGGTAGCCCTTTCACATACCTCCTTAAGAATGCTGCATCCCTTTTGTAAACCCTTGGAGCAAAGTATAAACAATATCACAGGAGAACATCAAGCATTACCAGAGGAGATGCTAACCAAAAAAAATAGTATTGTTTACTCAGTTCACATTGAGGCGGTAGTCAAGATGAGAGATTTCCCTTCCCTTTCATAGACCACAACTTATGAAATTCCTACCCTTTTATTTATGTGAACCTGAAAAATGTACCCCTTTTATGTGAAGCCTGAAAAATGTACCCCTTTTTTAAGTGGAACCCCACGCCCCCCCCCCCCCTCTCCCCTCCCCATATCATTGTGGGGAGTACCCCTTCTGCCCAGGTATATTTCTTTTCCAGCTTGTTGTCTTATCTTTTTTATTCCAAAGGCAATTTACATGAATATGCATGTCGCTCACCATATTCCTACATTGCAGGCTCTTACTGAGGATGATCCTCTGCATATAATTTTGGATGAGTTAGGACCCCCTGGAAAACAGTTGAGTTACAGTATGAACGCTACAATTTGTTTGAGCCTCACTAACAGATGGGATCATAGTAAAGGTAGGCTGTGCCACTGCCTGTGTGTGTTGGTCTGCCTTTGTGTGTTTGTCTGCCTGTGTATGTTTGTCTGCCTGTGTGTGTTTGTCTGCCTGTGTGTGTTTGTCTGCCTATGTATGTTGGTCTGGCTGTGTGTGTTGGTCTGGCTGTGTGTGTTGGTCTGGCTGTGTGTGTTGGTCTGGCTGTGTGTGTTGGTCTGCCTGTGTGTGTTTGTCTGACTGTGTATGTTGGCCTGGCTTTGTCTGTTGGTCTGGCTGTGTGTGTTGGTCTGCCTGTGTGTGTTGGTCTGCCTGTGTGTGTTAGTCTGCTTGTGTGTGTTGGTCTGGCCGTGTGTGTTGTTCTGGCTGTGCGTGCATGCAGGACTTGTGAGGACTGGGGAGGAGCCAGATCGCTGTAAGATGGCTGTAAGGTTATGCATGGATATTTGTCAGTGGACATTATCTTTCTTTAATGAGGACAGTGGATTATTTTAGCTAAGTCATGTGATCCGAAGTTGCAGAGTGATTATGAGTAAAGATTACGCGTGATGATTTGTAAAGTTATGTTTTTGCCTTTCACAGTATTGAGGAGTGAATCTATTGAAATGTTAATGGTCCAGAGATTACCAGCAGAAGAGAAATCTACAAAAGAACAACTAAAAGCTCTATATGTCAAACTCTTGTCTTTGGTAAGTTGACACCGTTCTTTCAATTTCCAATTTTGAATTACTGAGTATTGAATTGTGTTATGCCTCTGTGCGTTATGCCTACTTGCGTTGTGCCCCCTTACGTTATGCCTACTTGCGTTATGCTTAGTTGCGTTACGCCTACTTGCGTTATGCTTAATTAGTTATGCCTCTGCGTTATGCCTACTTGCGTTATTCCTCTTTGCGTTATGACTGTTTGCAGAATCAGCTTGTTGCCATTCAGCTTTGGATTGATGTTTTCATGATTGCGATGATTTTATTTCAATTACTGAGAATTGAATTTTGTCAGAGATGTACTTCCATATTAAGTCAACAACACTATTTGATTTAAATATTTTTAGGGGGAAGGGTGGGGGCGGTTTGCTTTCTGCGGTTTAAAAAGATGAAGTAGACACTAATTATGCAGTTCACTGGATTTCTCCCAGGATGTCAAATTTATGGAGGAAAGATCCCTCGTTGGTGTTCTCAAAATAGCAAAGTCTAAAGCTGCTCCCGCTGAAGACGAAACAAGCGAAGCAATACACAGAAGAGAAAAAGCATCCAAACTTGCCGATTGTATTTTACACACGTACAAACACAATCGAGAAGAAAGCGATAAGCTTATAAAAGATCCTGATTTCTTACAGGAAGTGAAACAGGTATAGGTACCTACTTTAAGCGAGATTAACAATAATCATCGTCCAGCGGGTGATCGTCTTGTGCATGCGTATTTGAGTCATTGCTGCGTAGATTTGCCCTCGCGGTTTCGCTTTGAGTAGCTTTGCTGCTTTTTGTAACCGATGGCGACATGTATCTTATGATAAAAAAAAAATCGTTTTTTAATGTACAAGAGTACATTCAAATAGAGGGAAACGTGAAAATAACAACTCGTCAACCAAAGGTAGAAGAGCATCAAAGAAATAAGAAAGCGGAAATAAGCAAAGGTGATAAAGATTGGACGAGACTGATATGGAGTCGAAATGACCGACCAACTCGAAAATTTGGGCTACAGTTTTCAAGATGTCAGTGATGCACTTGCTTTATCTACGCGTTGACTATGAGATAATAAAATACGTACTTGAGGTTTCAACTCGTGTTTTGTTGTTTTTCACAGGAAGTTCAGCATAAAGTGCTGAAATATTTCCAACTGAAGCCCAAAGTCAACAGTCTTAGAAATGTTTATGAGGTTAGTGGGTGAACGACACTAAATGTTGTAGTCATAAAGTTTCGTTTTTGGACTAAGTCTGGTTGGACAACGTTAAAGTAACAAGCTGAAGCCCCGGCTCAAGTCGTTGTCACAAAATATCGACCATTCCAAAAACAACCTTTATATTTGGCTATTGTATTGTAAGAGTTTTGATTGATTCGGGTAGAGACCATTGGATATTAAGCCCTGGCCAAACGGACTCGCAAGTTTCCTCGCCAAAAAAAAAGTCATTTCAAAAAAGCCTTTTCAAGGCTACGGGCTAAATTGTAACCATTATGCACTCAACTTGGACGTCACTCAACTTGCGTTGACTTGGGTTGGGTGGCCAGAGGGACTCGCAAGTAGACCCAAGTTTTCTACTTGCGAGTCCGTTTAGGCAAGGCTTAATGCCCTTAATTACTGGTCTCGAAGGAAAAAGTTAGTGTTGTTCCCGAGAATCTCGATGTTTCCCTCGACTCCGTAACTGTAAAATAGTTCAAGGGCGTGTCAAGGCAGTGGTTTTACGACAGTCATTGAGAAAAACTACTTTTAATGTAAAACTGAATTGTTTTTTAGACTTTACTCAAGCAAGAGGCGTATCTGAAGGATCAACTAAGCGTCTACAAAGGTACGCTTTTATCAGTAATGGGTTGCTTTATCACTTAAGACATGAAAATTTAATCAAGAAGAACTAAAATCAAGGTTTCTTTCTTGTTACAGAATATTTGGTTGCAGTGAGAGCAAAAGCAGTCATGGGTTCATCAAAGGTGATTTAGCAATTCATGAGAGTTTCTTTTGTAGCATTATCGAAAATTAACTGAGCTTTCAAGTGAGGAAAACTTGAAAGACGAACAGAGCCACGTGAAAGTACTACTCGATAGCTTTCACTTGAGTGGTCACATACCAGGGTTTTATCCACAGATTTTAAAGTTACCCAATCTGCCTTGTAGAGCGCAGTAGACTGTTCTACATGAAAGTACTGCTCGATAGCGTTTATTTGAATGGCCAAGCCCTTGGGTTTCATCCAGAGATTTGAAAGTTAGAACTACCCTTTACAGCAGAGCAAAGAGTACCACATGGAAGTACTGCTCGATAGCTTTTGTTTGAATTGTCACACGCTAGGGTCTCATCCACAGATTTGAAAGTTAGAACCACCTTGAACAACGGCCACGCAATAAAGTCACTTTCACAAACTTTAAAAGGTAGAACTTTATGCTGTGTAAATAAACGTTTTCTGTTGGAATGATTTTGAACCGTGGTTTGTTTGCCATTCATTCCAGAGAGATGTAAAGTATGTCTCTGCCACAGAAACAACGCACACCAGCCCTGTCAACTTCAGTTACAGTCAGCTCGAAAAGGAAGGAGTGATGGTCGAAGGGCATAGATTTCCTGATAAAAGGTAAGCAAAGAACCATCTGAGGTCGCGACTGTTGTGTTGTTCAGAGGTGTTGCTAAGTAACACGAGTTATCTTCGGAGAGATTTTCGTATTATCCGACTGAGGACGAAGAGATTCGGGAAACGTGCGAGTGCTCCAATTAGCCACGAATATTTAAAACCGATTAATTTGAAAAACCGAGCCTGGTAACTAAAGAGCTTCTAAAAGTTAGTTAATTTTTTCAAATGTCAGTGTTTTTGGTTCAAACCCAAAAATATAGTACACTTTTGAAAAGCTGTGATTTAAGAGAACTTTGTATGGTTTGGAGGGACAGGTGTCATATTCGCACCCAGTCCCTTACTCGTTTAGAACATGGCTGATTAATAAGAGAATGATTTACGCTTTTTTGGACCATCAAGACAGCCCGGTCGACTAAAGTATACCGAGCACAAAATTTTACTCACTAGTAAACTGAAAAGCGTTTTATCAGAACAAACCGTTTATTCTAGTTTTCATCTTCAACAGAAAATCTGAATTAACAGTTACAATAGCCTCTTCACAGCCTGGTGTCTACCAAGTGTGTCTTCGCAGTACAGGTAAATGCTTATCGATTCTTGTATTATTTCCAGTACTACAAATCACCATCAGTTTAGAGGTAGTTCTCCAGTTTTCCAGCTCGTTTAATATATTGCCTTTTGTTGTACGTCTCAACATTGCATCGCAGCTGAACCCTTGATGCCATGTAGGTCTGTGTTGAATCACGTAAAAATACGGACTCGGGAATAAAAATTCACGAAGGTAACATTTCTTTTTTTGTTTTGTTTTGTTTTTTTGTTTTTTTCAGGTGACACTGGTGCAAATTGCGAGGTTCATTTAAATTTGGAAGAATTGTTGGAACTGCAACACAAACGAGAACCGGTTAGTTAAATCATTGATTTTTATTTTACTGTATATAGACTGACTATGGATGAAAAGCAATTGAAAGTCCCTGGGTACCTCAGCAGCGATTTGCTCGAAACGGCGACACTCCTTGCCTCCTTTACTTTTTGAAGGTTTTCGCGTAGTTACCATGGGTTACATTTTTCTCACACTAACCGCCAGTTTGCTTTTCCGCGTTCGTAAACAGATACACATTTTTCAATACCTGACGACAAGTGCGCATTTTACGTGTTTGCTCCCTGTTACGCTAATCTTGCGGTTCCCACTGGTTACATGTTTACGCGCGCTTGCCATCCGTGTTTCATGTTTTCCCGCGTTCGCCTCTGATTATGTTTGCCCGCGCATTTTGCCTCCGGTTCTGATTGGTTAATGCGTTTTTTGCGGTCGTAACTTACTTTGATTGGCTTACAAGAACCAGCAGGAAACTGCTATCTTGTGATAACAATGCGAATTTTCATTCTTTGTCCTTGTCAGAAGAGCAACTTGCGTTTGTGTACTTCATTCGAAGCCAGTGCATGTTTCTATCGGGTCGGCAAAAGCTGCCCCTTTATGCGTCTTAGACAACAGTTTGCGTCGCCGATTTCTAAATTAATGCGAGTTGAGTACGTTCGTGATGAAACTTGTGCGACTTTCTTGCCAGCTCGCCGTTTGGCATATTTTTGTTCGCTAAATTTACTTAGGACAGACCGTGCGTAGAAAAAAACGCTCTCTTTTAAACACTGCTTGTGCTAACAACAGTTGAAATTATTATTAGCAGGAATTGTTTTTGTGTATAGATAAAAAAAAAAGACAAAATGTTCGGATCATTTTCACTTAACTGCGACTCTATTATGGCAGCGAAGGTTTTTCAAGAGCATTTAAATCTCGCATTTTATTTGCGTTATTGTTCTCTGGCAAGACAATAACACAGGATTTTTTAAATGCTTTCAAGAGTTTAAACTGTTTTCTGTTTGTCTTTGTTCCGGCCCGTTGCCGTCTTTGTTCGCGTGCAATCTATCCTCATTGACTGTTTATTGACGTGTTTTGTGATAGAATCATAGGCACACAGTAGCGTGTATGCAAAGTTTCCTGGCGACAGCTTGTAAAAGGTTTTAGACGTTAAAAGGTCAAACTCTTTGTGCGTTTTAGACAATACTTCTTTTCACTGGAACCGTGAAAAGTCTTTTATAGGCTCACTAAATTATCTCCGCTTGGACTGTCCTTAAATAATGGCCCCTACATCTTAAATAAAGAGGCGGGTAAGACTTGAAAGATATTGCGTCGAGTGCGTTTATTTCGCGTGATTGCGTGCGAGCGTAGTTAAAAGAGCCTGGTTTTTCGCACGTGCAGCGCGAAAAAAAAATGTTAACCGTCTTCGATATTTACTAAATGGTGCATTTATAGCCTCGTGCGTCAGTAACCGCTCTTGAGACAAATCGGGTAATAGGCGAATTATCCAGAGACGGGTTCACATTTTCATGTTGTTGCTTTAGTCCAAAATGAGCTTACATGACTTAATATGCGTGGGCTCGTAGACTAAGAAATATTTAACGCACGCACGTGCTGCAAGTTAGGAAAACAACCTCAAATATCGACACGCATTTTTATGATACAATGTCATCGACGTTATTTTTATCGCAGGTGGCTTTTTGTGAGCGAAAATAAATTTGCTACTTTGAGATTTGTATTGACAGTTTCCATTGGACATTTCCGCACACATAGACTTTAACTACTTCCATACTTTAATTTTACTTTGGCCACACACGTTTGACAAGGATGTAATTTAATGGTATGATACTAATCACTGGATTCAGAACAGAGCTATGGACACGTTAAATACTTTACGATATTTTACGAGCTATTGCCTACATGACGAACTTCCTTCGTTTTCTTCCCGCTCGTCGCCAATTAATCAGAATTGTTGCGGAAATGTTCGGGTTTTGAACTGATATTAAGTGATTAAATGGCACTTTACAACCTTTTCAGTTCACTTTTACCTATTGCCTAAGCAGATGTCATGTATAATTTCTGGATATATCATTATGGTTATATACGGTAATTTTTTAACCCCCCAGTGTGCAAGATTGCAAAAAAAAGACCATTGCATTTTGAAAAATATTGCGAAACAAGCGGTCGACAGCTCGAATGATCAGAGAGCGTGTATTCATAAAACTTAAAATAGCTCCGCTATTTAGTATTGCTATTGTTTTGTTTCTGGCTTAGCAACTAAAACGTCAAAACAATGATGGATGTTAATTGTTATCAAATATTTTAACGTGTAATTCAATGAGTTTTTTGTCTTGGTAGTTTCTTGAAAAAATAAAATATTCGTTCAGATATTTCTCCCAGTTCATGGGACAAGTGGGCCCAAAATGTATCAGTCCTTGCTAGTTAATACGGGTGTTATCGCATGGATTTCTCCTCAGCTTGAAATTATTAGAACATTTTGTGAATTGTCTTTGTAATATTAATTTCATTGGCGTGTGACCGAATTGGTTGCCTCCAAAACATAACGTGCGTGGGTAACGCGTGGGATTACGCGCGGGACCGTATGGATCGTGCGAGAAACTGCTGTATCACTGTTTTGATTGTCGTTCTTTTTGCGTCAGATTTCGTCAAGAACGCAATGTTAGACTTGTTTCTCCTTTTTTTTCTGATATTAGGTTAATAAAATACGGTATTACTGTCGAGTATCATTTTGATAGTTGTCTTTTTGCGTCAGATTCGTCAAGAACTCAATATATGACGTGTTTCCCCGTTTTTCAGATATTAGGTGAATAAAATGCGATATCACTGTTGCGTAGTACTTTTAAGATAGTTCAAACCCGTATGACTGTCGTCTGCGATTGATATTTTAGAAAATGTCGCATTAATACTACGAGGATTTTTTTTGGCGGAATTTTGCAACTCGAATCGATATATCTCGTGTTTCTTGTTGTGGAATTCTTCAATTCTGATCAGAGTTCTAGTAAAGTTCGAAAGTGTCAAGAGAAGTGTCTAAGACTTTCCATCCGTGAGAATTGGAAAATCTCGACTCGATTTGTAATTCTGTAATTTGTTTTTTTCCTTCGCATGATCCATGCCCCAGAACGTTGAAAGTGTGGAATACGCCGTTGTCAAGGAAACGTATTGTGTAGAAGCGTATTACCCTTAAGCGCATCAATCTGTATCTTCGTAACCCAACACTTGCCTTTTAGTCTTTGCCTTAAAGGTAAGAATAATGTGATATTCTTTTTCATCCGCGTTATGAAAAATGTCGTGACTACCCTTAAACCCAAGAGCACAAATTTTATGATTGGTTTATCATTTCGCGAAGGTCCATGTTTTACGCACTTGAAACTTTTTAACTCGATGGTATAGAATATCGGCGACACATTAAAAAGCTGCACATTAAGGCAAATTATTGTTTAAGTGTTGCAGCAATACACTTGAAAGTTAAATTCACGATACACAATATTTGATACTGTTTTAATTTTAATAGTGATGAGTTTGCGTCAGTGTATTTTGGTAAAATGCAATATTCGATATCGTATGCCAGGGTTTTTTGTGGTGTCTTCAAATGTCAGCTAGTTTCGTTCGTTTGAGGTAAAAAATTGAGTGAGCGAGTTAATGAAACTTAAAAAATATCTTACATGGTAGACATTCTTGAGTTTCAAGTCTATGACACACACTTAAAATGGGTTTCTTTAAGATTTTTATCGATAAAAATTGCTCTTTGGTATCTTAAATTTGTTTTCACTTAGACTATTTTCTGTCTGTGTACACTTTTTAGTTCTTTGATAGTTGGCCACTTATATGACGTGCTTTACAACCATTAAGTAGAGATCTTGTGACAAACTAAAACAAACACAGATGTAGTAGCATTTGATGGGTCATTTTTTTTTCCTTTGGGTGAATCGTAAATGATTTAAAAGCTTTCTCGGCTTTGAGTTTTCCGTATGTTTCCGCGATTAGATGGCTCGGTTGAATCGAAATTGGCTCTGCGCGGAAGTATCTTGTCAGAATGAAACATCTAGCACGTTATAAGCAAGGTTAAAAACTATGGAAATTTGTACAATTTTGTTTTAAAAATTGGTACAAATTGTGCAAACTTTGTACAAAACAAAGCTTGAAGATTGCCCGAGGGAAAATCAAAATCTTAGAAGTCTTCAATGCCAGTCCATTAGCAAATATGCAATAACAATTTCACGAAGCTTTTTTCTCCATTCATGCTCGCCTTTGTTCAGTTGTCTTTCAAAAGCGCCGAACATTATTTCTAACAAAGGGAACTCTATATTGGAAAGCTTCAATTAGGTCGCGCGCTTTTGTTTCCCTGAGGCATGTTTGTGGTGCACTTTCTGTTCAGTCCATTCAACTCGTTGCAAAGCAGGTTAAAGTATTATTGTGCGCCTGTAAACACTCCACACAATGCTTCACATCAAGGCACGTCATTCGCTATCAAACAACATAATAAGCATTTTGTGTTGCTCGACAAAATAGCCCTTTTTCGGTTATTTGAGATGCGGTTGCTTTTGTGTCAGTCAGCTATTCTTCGCCGTTCAGGCGTTTTGGTTCGGGCGCTTTTTGTGTTTGAGTTGTCTTCGCTTCTCGAATCTGGGATGATCTTTGTGGGGAAAACCAGGAGAAATCGCCGTTACGGTAAGGCGAGTTTACTGATAGTGTAGCGAGAGATCGAGCGAGCACGTTAAGAGCGATTATGGTTCGTTTTGAAAACGAAGCTCTCAGATTTTCAAGTTTCTTGAAGTGTGTTCTTGGAAGGAGAGTTGCTCTTGAAATGTCTGTAGTTTTTCGTGGCTATACGGCACGCGAACGGGTAGGAAATATTGGTTTTGTTTCTTGACGCGGAAACTGTCGAAATTCAGCACTTCTAGCTAGCAAATTGTACAATTAGAACCTCAGAATCAAACTGGCACCCATCACGTTAGCCATTTTGAGTAGAATGCACATTGTGCGAAGAAATTTCCTTTTTTAACGCAAAATGTACGATTTTTTCCTTGAAGATGTAAGTTTTATTTTCAGGGTACAAGCAAAACTTTAAACGGCAAACAATTGGACCACAGGAAGAGGGAGAAATCTCGTACGTACCCCCTGCTGGAAGACGTGTGGGGCAAATGCATTGAGAATTTCAATCCTTCATTAGCCCTCTTCAGAAACTGCGGGCACCCCACCTAGATCTGCTAATTTCTTGCGAGTGACCGCGCACGCAAGTTTTATTCGTGAAATTACTTCTTTTGGGGGGCGCATTCTGGGCCGCTTTTAGTACCGGGGACTTGATTTGCATGGGCTGATTTGCGTCGCGCATTTACGGCCCTGGGGCTTCCTCGTGTTAGCCAAAATAGTCCCACAAAATCTAAACTGCTCGCGGAAATCAGATTGTCCATAGTAAGATTTTTATTAAAGCGATAATGTGGCAATAAATTTACGCTTTTTCAGTGAGAAAACGAGTGACATCATCTGAGAAGTAATTTTAAAAAAAGCTGATAGCAATTTAGGATTTCTAATTTACGTCGCGCAAGTTTCATTTTCTGTGCTGCAGCTTTGCCTGTTTGTTTGAACAGATTGTACAACCAAAGAAAATTGTGGTTTCATTTCTGCCTGGCTAAATCAATATTCTTGCCTGTTTCAACCCTTTTTCATAATTTTGTTTTGCCGTGTGCGGATGGAAGCAAACGTAATTTTAATTTCGAGGAATATGCCATGCCAAGTTAAAGGAAATTTAATAGTTCCTTATTTTCTAAACATTTTGGACAGAGTTCGGGTTATCTTGACGTAGAAATATTAAACAATTCATAAATCTTCATATTGCCTGAGGGATCAAAACAAAAGGTCTAAAAATGTTGAGCGTTAATCCGCTTATTCAATAATTTTTTGCTGTCTTGTCTTGGTGCCTTGAGTAGAAAAGAAATTAGCGCCAATTTATGGTCTTCGGTGCTTATGAGAGGTAAACTAAATTAAAAGCTATAGTAGAATATGGGGAGCAGATCTACTTCGCGTTGCAAAGTTTTATTTTGGGTCCAAATTTAGAGAACTTTTTAATGCTTGGTTCAAATTTTGTTTCTAGTTTCGTTAGAAACCGTCTCTCATTTCAAATCGGATCGAATATGAAAGATTTTCATGTTCTAAATTATTTTTCCTTTAACTGTAGTTTGCTCGCTTTCGTGAATTCAAACATTAATTAAGCTTTTTGCAGTGCTGTGAATATTTTAGAGGCAGCATTAATTTGATTCCTTCAAATTTAAGAGTTCGAATTGAGAAAGTTCGAGACTTCGAGAATTTTGTTTTCTTTTTTTCGTTTAATCAAGAGCCGTCGTCTCGAGTAATTAACCCACTAATAAAGTGAACAGTCCTTTTTCGAGATGAACAGAAATGTAAAGCAAAAACCCTAAAATATCAAAAAAACTTGACCGCTCTAATCCAATGATGTTTGTTGAGCTAGTTTAATTTCAGCGTGCCGCGTGGAAATACGGAATATTGTGTTAAGATTTCAATTAACACCGCTAATATCCTTTCAGTTAAAAGTCGGTTTATAAGTATCCTAAGTAAGTTTAGTTTTCTGCGAAATTAATTGGTAGCGGTGTTAGTTTTGCTGTTAATTTCCGATGGCAGTTTCCCTTTGAGTGAACGGTTTCTTCCGACAGCCTGAGAAATTCACCACTTGAATTTCCCTCCTCCCACTGGGAAATTTATGCTTTTGTTGAAGAAAAAAAAAGTAAATCTCAAAATCAATCTTCAAGATCAAATTCATTTCCCAAATTTATTTTTGAATGGAAATCTGCCTCTAATAAAAACAACAACAGTGGCTACTTTGCATGAGATTGTATTTTGATCTGTAAATGCTTAGGAAAGCGCCTTGGATTTTTGCTCCTTAAATCTTTTCCACTTGTCAAATGCCAAGATGATGGAAGTTGTTCACAGTGTTGGTAATTCTGCTTTGATCGCTAAGGGTCCCATTCTACAGCTCATGATTTTTATACTTAAATGTAAGCATATCTTGTGTTTACCCACCATTTGAAACCCTTAAAGTGCACCAGCGTTGAAATAAAAACACGTATCAAGACCGCGCGAACGTGTAAATTCCCTGCGCACGTGTGGGACAAATTAAAAACGGGTTTCCCATTGTGCGTATTTCACCCAGGTGCTGTGAACGGTGACGAGAGGTTTTTTGTGCCCTTTCTCACGCGCTTTAATCTCTGAATGGCTTGTTTATCGTGCTTTCTTTGAAATAAATCAAGCGATTTCGATTTCCCAGTCGCCCTTACTGGTAGCTTGTTATTAGTTATCGGAAATTGCAAAAGCGAGTTTTTAAAGTCTCTGCCACGGCGGTTGTTGTGGTCTTTTTGGAAGTGCGCGCTAGCTTCGAGCGCTTTCGCCTCGCCGATAAAGTTGAATCGTCGCAGGTCGTGGCTGAAACAACTGGCCGGCCGTAGGGAACACGTGGTGTCAACAAGCAAAACGTGTCCAGTCAGTAAGTCCTCTTTCATGCACGAAGTTGATTTTCATCAAACATTTTCCTCGTAGCCCTTAGTTGCGCACGTATACTGTTGGCGCTTTTTTCTTTACGAAAACTAATTCTATTTTTCACTGCTAGGATTTCGCGAACGGACTTTGAGCGCGCTGTGATATTCGGTTAGCGTTTTGACGTTGAAACTGTATCCTGCCGTCTAACGTGATTGCATTAGCGGGATTTTAGTGTAGAAATTGATATTTTCAGGGAGGATCAGATGTTCGGTTTTAACGAGTTGTTGTGGCTTGTGTGGTTAAGTGAAATTAGTTAACATTCGAGTGAAACTCGATCCTAATGCCTTTTAGCACATCGTTAACACATGGCTGGAGACTGAAGATATTATGGGCCTGCCATGTCCCAGACAATTAATCTTTCATAAAACGAGTCTTTCGTTGGCGCGCTGTGAAAAATAAAAGAGGGAGAATAAAGAGATTCGAGAGTTTCAAACTCATTTGCTGTCCGCAGTTTGCGCGTTCGTGCGTTCTTAGGCTTTGTTTCCAGTGCGAAATTATTTTAGAAGGAATTTGTGTTACTAGCCTTCATGTTGTTCACAGGTAGACAAAATTACTTATTAAAAACTCAATTTCATGAAAGGGTTTATTATGGGTGAACTGTCGATCATCTCTGTCGCAGATTGTTTGTTAAGCCCAGTGCGAAGTTTTTCTTCCCAAGACTACTTTCCCCACGTTTCCGACTGAAAATCGGCGACGAATGAAATTGTTATATTTTTACGGTGAAAAAGCGACATCGCAACGTTTAAACGCGGATCAAGACAACTAACGTTATCAATTTCTGTGTTTAGTTAAAAAGTCTTCATCGCTGACCGCAATTAACATAGGCTTTATTAGCGGATAACGCACTGAACTCGCTTAGAAACCAGCTAAGAGCACGTATTTCAACGTTAAAATGTTTCATGTTACAGGACAGTAAGTTTCGTTTTAGTATAAATTTATGACGTGCTCTTGATTCGCTCCAATTTAGCTTCTCGAAGCGTTCAGAATTTCTAGTTGAGCTTAATAAACAAAGAAACGTCTTGAAGCAAATATCGGAGCCGAATATTAATGACGGATATTTTACATGTGAAATATTTTGATATTTTGAATGTGATCTTTCGTACTCTTTGTACATGCAAATATCTCCAAACAGCATAGCTGGAGTTCGAGTGATGTGGGCTTTTCTGTGCAATATTAAAAACTTCACTGGAATAGTTTGCAGAATAAAGCGCAATTACTGTATGAAGTTTCAGCTTGGAGTCTTGAACTTATCATTGAGAGAATTGGCATTTGGTAGTCAAATGAAGTGAGCTTTAGGCACTTGCACGCAAAATACAAGCGTATTCTGTCGTTATTTGTATTTTTTCTTTTACATCTGGGAATCACTTTTTTTAAATTTCAAAATATACTTTGCCCAGAGAAAGCTTGTTTTCGCCAGCATATGTTGTTTTGGGGAGTTGTACTTTTTTTGAAACGCCTCGAGTTTGTGAAAGTTTAGTCAGATGGCGCCGCGGTGACTTTGTTTCTACACCTTGCCCAGTATGTAGCCAGTTGGATTTTTCAATTATAGATCCGCCGAGATCTTTTCCTTTTTCACCTCAAAGCAGTTGATTTTTTATCTTGAAGTCGCCGGTGTCTGTATGTAAGTAGCTCTAACATTTATCAGACACTGGCCGTCCAGACCGTTAGAAACGAAGATCTGAAAAGATAAAGCAGAACGAAAAATTCTGAAATTAGCATACTGTTGTCTTGCGAGCACCCGTTTGGTGTGGTGTTAATTTTCATTCTTCTGGTGTGTGGCCACCTGAAAAGCGTTCATATGGAAACCCTCGGAGCATTTTCTTCCCTGTATTTTCTAGATATCGTTATGTAACCAAGTGGCGTTTGCTTGTGATATGTTTTACTATAGTAAGTCATCCATCCCGTTCAAGGATGCCGATAAAATTTAATTTCAACAAGCTCCTTTTGGTCGTGATGATTTATCCTCTGGGGAAATTTCACTCCTTTTTGCTGCTTAGCTTTGGCTCAAGTTGAATAGCTTGGCCTTTGAAAAGTGCAATTCAATTTCGCCTTTGTGCAAAAGTTGTTGATCCGTCCGACTTGGTTCTTTTGATTTCAATCGTTTCTTAGCTTTGGTTCTGTAAAGATTGCGCGAAATTTGCGCGGCGAATCCTTGAATACAGCCTTGTTCTACTCGTCGTGCTAGGTTTGTTTAAGTAGCCCACACGAAGACCTGGGCATCATGGTGAGATAATAGCCTATTTGGATCAATTTTGCCGGAGGTTAATACATGTGTCGTAGGTAAACCACGATGTTTTCTAAGTTGTGTTTTATCACACTCCCTATAACCTTAATTTGCTAATACTGTACACTGTGATCTAGTACTTGAAAGATCTTGAGTGATTACATGTTTCTAGATATAGCAATGCTGTCCCTGGAAAGCTCTGTAACATTGAACTGTTGAGTATGGAAACAGGAAAATGTACCGAAGACGTCGGTGTTCTCTAGTAGTGCCGTCAGACACTCGCTGGTGCTCTCTGCTATCGCTCGTTAATCTCAAGCATCGCAAATCATGTTTTAATAATGGACTTTCAAAGCGCTATGTCGTCCCTTTCAAGAGCATTTCAATCCTTCTCAAATTAGTGCAAAAGGTGTGCTCAAAGAGTTACTTTGCGAAATCGTGGTGGAAAAGCGGTAATTTTTTGATGGAAATTTTGGGATCGCGCGCTGAATTGTAAACGAATCGAAAACGGGACTTTGCGCGGAATTTCGCTTCCTCTGAATTCAAGTTTATCACAAGCTTTTGTAACACAAATGTAATCCAGAGAATTTCGCGCAAGGAACGCGTTCTGTACATTAATTGCTGTATTCTTCACTTTCTTCCATTAGTGTACAAAATCGCATTGTGTCTTATGAGGCGGACGTCCGTTCATTTTGTGTCGCGCTAACGAACCAACTCTCAAGAAACAGCTTTTTTGTGGTTTGTCTACTCGTAATTTCAGTTGTACCACGTTTAGTTCGTAATCCGCTCTCGTGTACTCCGAATTAATCCGCCTTATTTTAAGAATCCAACACCAAATTCATTCTTAAAAGAATTGTTTCTTTCAAAACTCGCCGTTGACTGTTGTTCTCACGCCCTCTTGTTGTTTTTGATTTGCGCGTTTCTCGCTCTTATGTCAGACCAAAACGTTTTGAAACTTTCCTGGTGCGAAAATACGACTAGGCTCTCGTCAGCTTCCTTACATTTAATTCTTCAATTACTTGAGTTTTGTGTGTTTAGACAGAACCCTTTGTACATTGCAGTTGTAATAATTGGTTTACAATGACTCACCGTCTTTTAACTTTCAAGGAGTCTTTACATAACATTAATTGCAGTCTCTCTTCGGCTGTTCGCCGGGTTTATTCCACTGTTCCATGCTTTAGAATGCCTCAGTTTTAACCCTTTTTTCTCCCATAGACAACATTTCGGTTTGCTTTGTTTTGCGTTTCTTCTAGTGCAAATAAGCGAGTATACAAAGTTTCATCGCCACTGTCTTCCATTTTGTAGTCTTTATTTCCCTTGAAGGGAAATCGGTTATGTTATCATCCCACGGAAAATCATCCCTTTGATTTTTTTGTTGACCTTTGCAACATCAAACATTTGAAGGTTCGGGTTTCATGTATATGTAAAATTCCCCATCTCTGTGATTGTTGATTCTGTGCTTTGATTAATAACTGATTTTTTTAATCTCCGATGTGTATCTTAGTGGCTTTGTGCGTGGATTTCATTACCTATATCTAACGCCACCCTTGTGGCGATAAAAAAATAGCTAATCCAGAAAAGACGTGCCTCTAAGTAGTAGCGACCATTCGGTGATCAAAATTGTTATTAACCATTTTTATGATGTGTGTTTTAAACTCTCGAATGCTCCTGCGTTCAAGACCTGTTCGTCTTTTCAGTCGAACTCGCGCGTCCGTTATGCCGGGTTCCGTGTCTAGCGTACGTGATTGCTTTTGATGTAAGACAACTTCAATATCAGCGATTAGATTGCGTTTTGGTATTAGAAGTCAACTTTCGAAAAAGAAGGTCTTTCGCTCCCAGCCTGGCTTAAACGACAGCTGTTTTGATGTTTAGACAATGTGAAATGTTGTCTTTCACTATCTTACTTGTATTTACTCATTCAGCGCCGAGAAGGTTTTTGAGAAGCTTGTACCCGCATTTAAGCGTTGTATCTCGCGGTCTTATTATCGTTATAAAATTTTGCATGCCAAAGAGAATATTTTGCCTTCAAGCCATAATGCTGTTTAATTCACAATTACCGTTATGCAAGGCTAGGTTTTCTGTTAGTTTTTTTTTTGTCGATATACTAGTTTGACTTGTAAAATACGTTTTTGTGCATACCTTTAGGACGTGTATTCGCAGTTATTTCTTAATATGAGATAGGATATGAGTTTATGCTAGGTTGAATTTTGTCATATAAACGTCTTTTTGCCTCTTATTTCTTTCTAGTCGGCCCTAAGGCGGACTGCAACCAAAACAAATCTTGTGCGGACATAAAAGTTTTCATGGAAAGCCAAATTAAATGCCAACCTAGAAACTAGAAGAAATCAAAATGTTCTCTGTGTTTAAATTAATTATTGCACCGATTTCTGCTACGCAAAGTCGATTGAAGCAAAGTTAATTTCTGTCGTAAAGATCAGAGCATCAGGGCAGAATTTTCAATGTTGAATTTTTCGTCGCGTTTAAAACACATACCCTCTAAAATATCCATTTGTGTGTTCCACTCCCTCCGGTGGAAATGATCTACCGAGGCCAAAATATTTTTGTCGACTGCCGAGAGCTCTGTTGTGTTTATAACGAGAAGAGTTCACTTTGTGTTTTCCGGCCAGTGCTAAATTTGCTAATGTGCAGTTTTATAGTGATGTTTATCGATGTATTGCCATGCCTAAAGGGATATGTGATCAAAAGAACACAAAAGATCTAGTGATTTTCTTTTCGCGTTTTAAAAAGGACAAATTTCGAATAGAAACATAAAAGCGTTATCTAAGGCGGACAATGACCTGACCCGTCCCTTTAAATTATTTCTTTTCACAGTCGTTGCTTGTTGATTTATTACACAAATGATTTCAATTCACTCTACCCACAAGGTCGATCCAGTGAATAATTTTACACCGCAGAATTGTAACTTTTGCCCCTTGGAAAGGCTACATACGCTTAGTCTGTATTCTTTTCATTCCACTCTCGACTGGAAAAATGACCGAGCCGAGCAGGGCTGGCTTGGATTGTTTATTTTGTAGTTAGAGGAGTGTGTAAACGTTTTGCGTTTGCGTCGAAAATTATCAGATAATGATAAACCAAGGTGCGCCGCTACATACTGTTGTCCGTTAAATGTTTTGATTCATCTAACGTTTCCGTGGTTTGTGCGTAAGTGATCCTCCAAACTGCGCGAGGTTTTAACTACATTTTAATGGTGTGTTTCTCGTTAGACCGGACCCCAACTGAAGCGCATCAACTTGCAAGCTTCTTGTTATTTTGAGCACATTTCATGTCATGCAGAAATTTCCTTTGTCTAGTCTTTCGATCGCGCGCCTGATTGTCAAAGGGTCTTTTTAAAATCAACTTGGCGAAAACAGTGATATTCTCGAGGGCTAGTTGATATTGCACCCTTTATTTCGTGCATTGAACAACGAAAATCCATCGGCGATAATAGAGTTAAAGTGTTGCGGTTGGTTTTGTTTTACGCCAACCTCAAACGTGCGCGGCTAAGCTGGTAAAATTCGCATAGTCGGTCTCCAAGGATCAAAAATCTTTCAACGCTAATCAATTATTCATCTTGAAGGTTTAGTCGTGTAGGCGGGACGATAGAATCTAATTTAAAACTGCTGATGACAGGGGGGATAAATTGCTACCGATCTTATCTAAATTTGCCTTTGTTGACGAGCCTTAGGGGACATTTCTTCGCCAGGGGTGGCACGCACTTTTTCAATTGACAAGTTGATAATGAACTGCTATAGTTGCCCTCTCGCTAGTAGCCATCGATTACACTTCCTCTTTAAATGCGCTGTATTTCCGATCAAGTTTCGTAAACATTACAGGAATGGAAAAAACGCGATCGCGCAACAAAAAAATCGCTCTCTCGCCCTTCTGTTTTTCTGCGTCGCCGCGCTGAGGGATCTTTTGTTGTTTTTAATTCGGCGTTCAGCGCCTGAACAACCGTTCCGTGATCGCTCAAGAGGTTGCCGGTACAAGCTGGCGTTGTTGCAATGTTCTGTGTGTACCCGTGGAAGTTTCAAGAGTGGAAACTGTGTTTTTTAATTAGTTTACATAACATGGATGCTAATTACTATCTTAGCAGCACGTGTGAATATGTCCAGTGACCCGCATCTTGTATTATCCCTCTTCCACCTCGACCACACACAACGTTTGTCTGATTTCAGCCTCTCAGTTTTTCTGTTCGTTTATTGCTTGCAGGTTCTTCGTCTTAGCGAGTTTGTTTTGCTCGACGTGAGGCGGTTTTTGTCCCTTCTCCACAAGAATTTCTCGTCAACGTGAGTGTTTTTACGTGCAAGTAAACATTCTATACATGGAAGAGTTACGTTTCCTGATTAATTTCAGGGAGATTAAAAATGCCCTGTTGTCACATGCGCTCGGCGACGACTTTGAAAATTGCATTTGGAAAGGTGATAGACACTGTGACTCGCAAATGTTATAGATGATGTTTTTAATTTATAAGGCTGTATGTTCGCCTGTGCCACTATCCGGCAAATGAATGATTTTCACTGATTTCTCAGCCGTGTAACTGGATAGTAACATTTTAACGGAGGAAATATTTTTTGTTGCACATCCCACCGCCTCAGAGATGTTATTTTTGTTAAAGGCTGTGGTATTTACATACGATATTAACACCTTGCTTGCATGGGAAATTTTTCTATTACATTCAATAAAAAATACATATTTGCTCTACGACAGTTTGCTTGCTTTCTTTTTCCATCTTTCGCAACGATAATGTTTTCGACTTAAAAGAAACGTGGCTCGATCTGGAAGTGTTATGTCATTATTTTCCCGCTCTAAAACACGTTCACTTTTTGCATAAATATTAGCCGCCTTGACCACAAGAGGTAGTGGATTTGTTTGTGACCTAACTTGCGGGCGGTTTTGCTCTAACCTTGGCATGATAGCGGCGCGGATCACTCGCTTATCGAAATCACGGTTATTGAACTAAGATTTTCTCGTAATCGTGTATGAAGGAGCGCAAATGAACTTCACTTCATCGCTTAAGATCGCGCACGTTTCCAGATAGTAAGTTTTTTTTTTTGGATTTTCTTCTGCCAACGATATCTCCAATACCCAAAACCTGGAGTAATTATTTTTGGCGCGAGATACTAATTAATTGGTGCACCTCTGCCGGTGTACCAATCGCATCACCGCTATCGCTAATTAGGCCTTGCGTTGCCGGGGTAACGGGCGCCGCACAATGGAGAATGAAGCGAAATCAGGTGACCATCGCACGTGCAGTTAGCGGCAATGGCGGTCAATCGGTCAAGCTCGATAACAGCACCTGCTAACTTCGAGCTAATTTCCATGTTCGGACAGATGACAGTTCATTTCCTTGGGTTCGGGTGATTAGGGCTTAATTGGACCAGCTGACGACTACATCACACTAGCTGATTTGTCGACAGGCCGGTGAGATCTCGGAATCAAAACGTCGAATCCCGCCCCCTTTGACGAGCCCTTGAACAGCCTGTCACATTGGCTGTCGGCCTGTCAAACGGCTTGACATGAGTAACGCAACTAAAGGTTCATTTATCAAGAGTGTCATTGGACGGGCGCTGATTGGCCAATTCGTGCTGGCTCGCTTTCTGCCAATCAATAACACATGGGATCGAGGAGGCGAGAGTCAAAAATAACGTGTGGTCTTCATAAGCGTGTAACGAGGTTTTGAGAGCGTACCACGACAGAACGACAAACGAACTCTCGACAAACCGTCAGAATTTTGTCGTGGAAAATTTAGCGCCCGCCAACTCGAAGGTAATTTTATTTGAATTTGTCTCGTTCGATTTGCCATGTCGACGACCACAATTCTAGCGCCGTCGCCGAATACGGGCTCGAATGCGAACGGCGAGAGCAATGGAAAGTGCAGTCCGGACCGCGTTAAGCGACCCATGAATGCATTTATGGTTTGGAGCAGAGAGAGACGGCGTCGAATGGCACAAGAACATCCCAAGATGCACAATTCCGAGATATCGAAGCGGCTGGGAGCCGAATGGAAACTGCTGTCGGACGCTGAAAAGCGCCCGTATGTGGACGAAGCAAAGAGATTACGAGCTGTTCACATGAAGGACCACCCCGACTACAAGTACAGACCGCGACGAAAGAGCAAAACTTTGCTCAAGAAAGACAACAAATATACACTGTCAATGTTGGGCGCTCAAGGCGGCCCGCCAGTCCAGCGATCTGTGGCGCAAAACCCGGCCGAACATTTTGCCCAAATGAACGGTTTCTCAGCGTACGGTCCCATTACAGCTTACAGCCAGATGAATGTCAATGATCCTTATAGTACAATGTACGCTGGTCATCCACTCTCACCGCATACCCCTACACAACTTCAGGCATCGAATGGCATGCATCACTCCGGCTACACCGGCATGGCAGGCGCACAGATCTACCCTGCCGTTTCATCGCAGGGTCCAGTTTACACCATGAACGGAACTCAATCGATGAACGCGATTACTCCTTTGTACTCGCAGCCTAGCAATCAAGTCCTGCTACCTAACATTAAACAAGAAATGCCGAGCCCTGGCTCGCAGTCCGGCCGAGCACGGAGCTGCACCGATCAGCTGGGAGATATGATTAATACGTACCTTCCAGGGGATGGTTCGAGTATAGCGAGCGCGAATCACCATCACCAAGTAGCTGGAAGCCACGTTCCACCGAATCGTTATAACCAGTGGCAAGAGTCAAGCTCAGTGGCGAACAATCTGCCTGTCCACAGCGGAGTTTCTGCTGCCAGCATTTCTAACGTTTCGGGAGTGAGTGGGACAATGCCATTAACTCACTTACCATGATGGAATTAGCAAAGCTCCGAGCTCATTTCTACCGCAAACACGGTAAATTCATTCTGTATTTTGCTACCTGACCATTTTCACAGTCGTTTATAGAGAGATGAAGGAGGAAAGTTTAAAAAAGCGGCAACTAAACAGATTATTGCTTGGCTCGACTTTCAACTGGAGAGTCAAGGCACTGCGGTGCTATGCGAAGGCGAAGAGAAAAAAATTCGCGGCGATCTTGCCGGAGAACTGAATTTACTTGTTGAGCGAAAATTTATTGATCAGGCTGATGAGTTATTTAAGGAACTAGTGACACACGTTCGCTGTCCTCTCTGGATGTGAATAATTCTACTGAGAAGTGAAGTGAACTTAAGTAATTGAAACGACTCGTGTACCTTTCAACACACGAAAGATTGTATCTAGGAGAAAAAAAATTCTTGCTTTAGTCGAGCTTTTTTCAGTCGCGTCGAGTCGAACGTCAAATGTTCACGCATCCATTTACTGGCTGGATCATTCTTTTAAACTCTTAATGTTTGTTGGCTTGCATGTTTGAATTACTTTGTAGGATTAAGCACGTCTGTATGAATTTCAAAACCCTATGTGTACCATGCTAATATTAAGTTAGTATTGCTGAGTTCCGTAATGATATCTTGATGAAGAGAGAAGAAACAACTTGTATATAACTTCAGATCAAAGAGAGCAGATAATAATATTTCGTTTATTTTCCTTTTGAAGAAATAAAAAAGCACATAAAATAATTCCTCGGCTGACTAGCTTCCGTAGGGGTTTTTAACTTTCTCTTAAGTGAGCGAAACGCTATGGGCAACATGCGGTCATTTCTAAACACATTGCTTTCTAAAGTTAGTTCTTCCTAAGCTGTGGGGTCGCGCGCGCACGAAATTCAAACAACGTCCCGAAATTGCACAAATATTGTTTTATTTGCTGAAAAGCCCGCGAGCGTGAAACAAAAGAGTCCAATTTCTCGCCAAACGGGCCATTTGAATACAAGTATATGCATAGATGAGGGAAAAAGCTGTGTTGTTAAAATACGAACGCATTTCCACTCAGGCGTTGAGAACACAGAAAAATCGGCGTGTAGGTTGACTCGGCGTGCGTCAAATGAGGTGTTGACAGGTCGTTCAGGCAGCTGATTGGCTGCGCTCTGAGTGATGATGGCAGCTGTGTTATCAGCCCTTTCAATAATAATCATTAGGGCTTATTAACAGAACATTCCTGGAATGTGCTTCAACTTCATTACTGCCAACAAGTTACGAGAACAGGCCGAGCTTTCGCCCATACAGCCGTCGATAAGTTCCATGGAGAAGCTTGATCGATAAGGCACAACGGGTCGCAGAGTTAAGGGTCTTGATTTGCCACGAATCTTCGCTTAGCCAATTTTTCAACGCCTCTTGGTTCCCATGGATACTAAAAGCTCTAGAGACAGCTGAGAATTACAGCTGTAAGCAGCTTTGAAACCCTCGAGAGATCGGCGAGTTTTTTTTCCAGAGTTTTGACGCTAGCTTCTTTATCTAGGCGCGCTTTTGCGCCTCCAACGATCTCCTCATGAATCGAGTCCCGTTTGCTGAAGGACAAAAAAAATTTAATCATTTCCCCGGTGTTTTGATATGTGTTGACAAGTTCTGCTAGCACAATTAGCACATGTTTATCGGTGTCGGCAGATCATAGAGAAATTTGGTTGCGAAAATTAAAATTCCCGCTCCGCCATTTCCTTGGCGCAACGAAAGTTGGTTTTTTCATTGTCCGGTCGGTCATCGAAGGAGTTACCGCTGTTTGAAGGAAATTTCTTTAAAATTTACTTGAGCAAACAGCATCTGGCGTTGCGCCAATATTAGTAGTAAAATTCTGGTTCGGTCTTATTACTATTTACCGTGGGTATGGCAGCCTTTCATTTAGATCTTGAACTCGTTTGCTAGGTCCCGCTTGTACAATTACTGCCCTGTCCAAATAAAATTTCACCATTCAACTTTAATATGTATCTCTTCATTTAGAGTTCGACTCCTTTGGAAATGAACTTCTGAAAGTGAGGAAAATTAGTGGGCCCCTAAAACTGTTCGACTCGCAATTAAAGGATCTGATATTGTGAGCGGAGCGTGAAATGCAAAATAGTATACACAAGGCAGCTTTGTGAATATTTTTAGAGCGACAAGAAAAGTTTTGTTTGTTATGTTTCGGACTCAAATCGAACTAGATTATACCATGAAACGTGAACTTAAACCTTTTGACTAATGTGTTTTTAGAGCTTAACAAAGAAATAACGAATCGCGGGAAATTTATTTTGTGCGCGCAGTTTAATGACAGCTAGAGGAAAAATAGCAAATTACGGGTGTTATTAGAGCGGACGAAGTTTCCGGTGGAAATTGTGGAAGAATTCACAAAACCCTTCTAAGTTTCCTTTCGCATATCTATACACGAACCAAGATGGCTTGGTAATCGGTGTTTACCAAATAGAAAGTGACTGTCATTATTTTTGTTTTCGGTGTCGAGTTTCGAAGAACTTACGTATGGAAATCACGACTATTTTTGGTCTCGAAACAAAGCCAAAATGCAAATGCGTACGAAGCGAAGCGAGACGTGTCGAATTAAAACTTTACAGCAGCCTCGCTGATGGCTCTCCGTGTCGACCGAGGCGCTTAACAATTTTAGAAGGCACGAAATAAAAATTCCGAATAGATATTCATTTCTTTAATGCAGACATGATTAACTATAGACAAATTGGTTGAATAGCGAGCGAGCGGAGAACAAAGCGAACTTAACCTTTGATAAAATGCTGATGCTACCATTATCAATAATGCAGGTTTGATGAAATTACGAGTGTATGAAAGAATCATTTTGCAGCTATGTAGCTTGAAGGGCAGACGTTTAGTCGTGATTCGATTAGGTCAAATCGCTTTTATGGCCGGTCAGTTATCTGGGAAACTTAAGACCGTAAGCAAATATACAGCACTCCTTACTACTTTGAACAGTTAACACGGAATTATCGATCTTTTCTTTACGACTAGACATTTACTCGAGGCTTTTGTTTGATGTCGCATGAAAACCCCATTACATTTCTATAGGAAGTAAATGTGAATAGATAACAGTCTTTATCAAAGAAGAAAACTTTCTGTTTACACTTTGTTATTACGAGCGTAAATAAGAAGAGCTGCTAACGTTCTTGGAGAGCAGAGTTAGCGAGTTTCCCTCCAGCGCGCCACGGCGCAAGTGAGATCCGTGTCCCTTCGCAGAAGAGCTTTCACCCCATCTGCGTTTTAATTATGTAAGTTTTTTTTTTTATCTAACCCTTTTGCTCCAGTGATTTATTTACTTAAGTTACAGGAGAAAATTCTTTCAAGTATAGACAGTTAATCTAGATCGAGACAGTTCTTTAGGCTAATATCCTAAGTGAATTTATCGCTTGCGCCGTTGTTTTCTTGCGTGTAGTCAGTATTCTTAAAGTGAACCTTTCAACCAAAATAAAATCTCGTTGGTTTGTTTATCGAAGACGATATCGTGTCGCCTTCTTGACCTCGCGCTTCGCATTTTAGAAAAACATGGCCTTTGGTGCGGCGTTAATTCTTGCAAACATCTTTAAATGAATAGAAATCTCTTATGTTTGCTCTCTACGAACGGAAAAGGCGTGAGGCGCTGGCAAGCTGTTATAGACTGCACGCAGCGATGACTCACACGGCGCGAAGAGGCGTGATCTCGAAAACTAATTAATTTCTCGGTGTGAAGCCTGGTTTCCTTAACTCCTTCGTACTCCACGAAACTGTAAACATTTGTGAGATTAAAGACTAAAGCAAACTGGTTTTGGTTAAACTGAAGCCCGGGGCTTTAGGCGCGAGCGAAACTATTCAAGCAAACTCTGTGTTAACTAATACAAAGCTTTGTTGATGCAAACTTTGTTGATACAGCAAATGGTGCGTTTTTCTCGGACGTCATAACCTTCGTTTGCGAGGTTTGCACTTTTTCGACTTCTTAGATCTAGAATTTTCAGTTTGTTTCATGTGTCATCGCATCGCAGAATTGCAAACATCTGCTTTTCACCATAAATACAGTACCCCCGAAAGTCTCAAACTTGCATTCGTGTTGTTTGGGTTTCGCATGCACAAAAGAAGAAAAAAGATGAAAAATTATTTTAAAATTATACTGCCGATCCGCGCGGGGCCAGTTTGATTTTCGCCCACGGTCTCTGGCGTGATTTAAAACAAAAAAAAATCCATTCTCAGCGTCGCTCTTGAAATCAAACAATTTACAAGGAAAGAAATGCTCGGCGTTATTTCACATCAAAATTTTGACATGCACATGTTTGGAGCTAATACGAGATGCTAGATTTTTTGTCATAGCTTAGAACATATTGCGACACCTTGACTGGTTGTAGACACATGATTAAATTGCTGATTTTAAAACACAGTGTTTAACATTGATGCTTAGCGTAAATTAACTATGATATTCTTTGCGATCCGATTATTGCAATAAAAATGTAATTTCTTCGGCAGGGTCGGTTTATGGGACGACTTTAAAAGACTTCGGGCTGTTAAACGGACATTAGTTTCAGTCAACTCCGTGTCGCGTCGAATGACACGTTTTGATAAAGTTAATTTTAATATTCTGAAACGCAAACACTGCTTCTAAAAGCTGTTATCTCTTCTACGCCCGAAGCCAGTGTCAGAGATACTCACAGCCTGACCTAGCTGTATGTTCGCTGTGCCCGGCGTGAATTTAGCTCAGCCACAGTGGGGCGAGTTTTGTCCTACGGTCGAATTTGCTTTTAGGACCTTCTGGTTGTGATAATAAGTTGGAAGCGAGCGAAAACCACGTTGTGCGGATTTGGGATGGTGAAAACCTGTTTAATAACATTCAGTAATCGGACAACTTTATTTTCGCAGTTTTCACTTTTCGGGGTCTTGCACAAAATGTAGCGATCGCGATTAGATGTTTATAGTTTAAAAAAAGCGGAATCCTTCAGGCTATGTTCGCTTGAATAGTTTCCCTGTTTGTCGGGATCGCGAAGGCGGAGCTTGCTGTGTCGCTCTCGCATGGCCAAAGTAATTAACACTTGGTCGTATTTTCAGGCGTAAATGAACTGAATAATTCATAAACTGAGGTGTGTTTTATTTTGATAACAGCTATACCGCCCACTTAGCGCCTAATTGCCTCGAGGCTCCATGGGGAAGACATCGATTTGCTTTCCTCTAATAACGTTCGTTATATTATCAACCGTGCATTGGGCGCACATACATCCATTGTAGTGCGTGATTTGAAACGAACGCTCAAATCTAAATATTGCGAGGAAGAAACTCGTGGAGAAAATAGTGTGGCGAGTAACTCTTGGAAAAATATTGTTTTATTTTGTGAAAATGACTCGAGCTCGCTTTTGTTTCTTGTGGTGTAAATATTTGTCAAAAGAGTTTGTTGCGATTTTGCTGAAAATAAATCCGGTAACTACTCTTAGTATAGAACAGTGTTCGGTAACTGTTCTTTTATTTTCCGTTGAGACCCAAAACCGATAATAAAAAAATCGATCTTCTCTATGAATTAACTCGTTATGTTTCATTATTTTCCCGTATTGATTTTACGTCTAAGAAATATAGTGATTTTTTTTTTTTTAAGTGCGCTGTTCGGAGGAAGCAGCGCTTGCGAGAAAATTGTGTTGTGATCTTTTCGCTGTTTCTTTTACAGATTGTAATTTCGTGCGGTGTTTTAGCGATATGTAAAGGCTATTGTGAGCGAATTGCTTCTGGAAACCATGGGAGACAAGCTGTATAGAGTAATGAAAATTAGACATTCACGAGAAAACGTCTTTAACACCGGATCGCCAATAATGATTTTTTTTTTAATTAATTCGCCCGAAAATATTACACGTCCAGTAAATATCTGTTTGCGATTTAAGTCTTAAAATAAGGCAATAAAAATGTCTCAATTCAAGGAATATTTCTACCAGACGATGACGCGGTTTTTAGAGGATATTTCTTTTTTTTTGTCGCGACGTTTAAGAAGCAGGCAAAATTGAACGTTAATTAAAAGGAAATGAGAACTTGAAAATGTGTTTCCTTGAAGTTTGGTCTCTTAGTAGAACATATTGCGTATAAAATTTGTGTGTTCTGTAAATCAAAAAGAACTTCCCTTTCTTGTGCAATCAAAAGATATTTACTTCAAACTGCTAATATTTGTGCAGGCTTTGACATCGGAAAAAAATTAGTGATTAAAGTTGATTGGAATTAGCGGAATAAACGAAGCGAGCTCGGAGCGAGCTTAGTCGCGCCATTGAATAGGAACGAGGCCGGGAAAATTGCCAGTGCCTGTTTGGAAAAAAATGCGAAAAATATGCGACAAGTCTCTACATTTACTAGCATTTATAAATTTCGCTGGCCAGTTCTAAGTGATGGAGTGGATAGGGTCAGGTTGTGCTGTGTCAATATTACATACAAGCACCTGTTTTGTTTGCAGGTCGCTTACCAGCTAAACCAACACGTGCAGAAAAACATTAAAATTCGTTTTAATTTACGAGTGCCTTTTTTTAGTAACTTCAATGTGTTTAATTTGCCAAGCGGGATTCAAACACTGCGATGCGCGTACGAGTAACACAAGGGAGCAGTGTGGAACACAGTGGATTAGTGAAGTGCTCGTGGAAACAAAGATCGATTTGAATTATTGTCAGACAATGATTTCGGACAATTTCCTGTATTTTGTTGTCAAGGAATATAAAGAAAATTATTATGTATAGTCCGTTTGAAGGCAGGGACGGTATTGAAAGCTTTATAAAAGCAAAAATTAGTACTATAAACATGGTTTTTCGCACTGGTATTGGAAGATTTTTCTCGAGTGTCCAGCAGAAGGGCTTAATTTAGCGCCAATGAATCTATCCACTGCCATCGCATCGCGCGAATTAATGCGAATATAATGATTATACTCGGCCGGCAGCTCGCGCTTTTGTATTTTTAGGCGAATATCTTGAACTAGGAAGGATAATAGACTAGGTTTTTGTTATTTCTCTGGGAGCCAGGCTAAAATTGATTATAATAACTGATTCGTTTCAACAAAGCAATGTTTGGTTGTGTTATGAGAACATTTGAACGTGCTTGTGAAGTTTTTTCAATACCAGGAGTTTCTTTATTTTTAATCTCAGTGTCTTAAAAGGCGTGGATTTACTTAGAGAAAGTACTTTCGCACCTTTCTTCGAGAAACGTTTATTCAGTTGCTTGCCTTTAGAAAGGTCTTACTTTTAACAGCTAAAGATTTTATTTTGTTTTCTTTTCTTTTTTTTTTTTTTACCAGCTTTTATAATTACCGAGTTATTCCCCAGACTCAACCTGATGGGTTTTTATCCCGGGTGAAAACATAATAGTGCGTCTGTTTGGATGTGAAATATTTCCTTGTCGCTTTTGACGTCAGAAAACTGTCTCACTTTAGCCAGTACTTGAGCTTATAAACATTCAGTATAAGTCGTGCAATATTCTTTTTCTTCCGCCATCTATTTTCCTTTCGTCACTTTGTATTTAATTCCCCGCCTTGAAAAATTACAGAATGTCTGTTGCTATCGCAACTCGTGAAAGGATAACAGCTAGCGAAATAATCTCGTAAAAACTTTGTGAGTAAAAAGTGTTAGTCGCGGTCGGTTCGTAGGTGTTCGGACTTCTATTTTCGATTTAATATACTCTGTGGTTTTAAAGACGTCAGTGGGTGAAGAAAAAGGAAAATATGGCCGCCTACAAAATGTTAAATCCCAGTGGAAGCTGACACGGCGCTAATTGCACCGTTAAATCCGAGTTACAATTTATTGGTTCGCGTTTCGTATCTCTCGATGCTTTTAAATACATTATCTTTCGAGGTGTCAATATCAGCTCAAAAGCGCTGTTTTTTACAAACTTTGAAATTTTCCCTCAAGAAATAAAACTGAGAATAAAAGATTGTATACCGGCTAGTTAGTATAGTTTCGAGTTTACCGAGCTTAAAAATTATTCATAATCGGTTGAGTTTTTTTTTTTTTCGTAGTTGGAAAATGGGATGGAAATCGTTATTTTTTCTTTAACGTGAAAATATTGCACATTTAATTTGATGCCGTTAACGTCATTGTGGTTTGCGTCCAACATTTATCGCAGTTTTATGGCTATTGCGAGAACACGCCTCAATGATTTATAACGCAGCTCGTGTTATTCTTGGCTGCAATTAAACAGCCAGTTTTCGATTCAACTGTGAGCTTTGGGCGGATCGCAGAATCTATTACTCTGCGCTAACACGTTGTGCGGAAACTGCTTTATCCTGTACCGTAATTAGAAATGGAAATTTGCGCACTTTTTTTGTGGCGCGCTTTTACGAGCCTAGATCTTTGGTGGAGTAATTATACTCAAATGATGAATGATTAAGGCGTTTTTTTAGGCCAAGAGATTACTCTCATATTTTAGCCATTATACCTGGACTTAAGTAGGATTAACTGTCTGATGAGTCTAGCAAAGAAACACGGTCCATTAGCAACAAATTGCCTTGAAATTAAGCCTTTCAGGCCCGTAAACAAACATAACTGGGTTTGTTTTGGGTTTGGCGAAAAAGGGTATATATTGTAGAAAATAATTTTCTTATCAAATGTTGCATTATGAACTTTACTTTGGGTAATAGATAAAATGGAAAACGCTCGCCATCTCTAAACCTCTCTCGCGGAAGAACTACAATTTCATTTTATTATATTTTTTTTATAACCGTTTCTGAAAAAAGGTGATAATGAATACAGTAATGTATAGATATTCAACCTGCTAGTAATCTGCTATTAAAATCGCTGTTTTGCAAATTCTGGTTCTACTTTTTCTTTCAAGCACAACGCTCTCTTTCTTAAGCTGAGTTACAACTGTCTTATGTAACAATGTGATCTAGCTGGTGCTTTCTGAGACTGAGTTTAGCCCTTTCGCTTCCAGAGTCCGTGGGTAACACCCTAGTGTGTGACCATTCAAATAAAAGCTACGTGGGAGCAGTACTTTCGGATGGTACTGTCAGAGTAAAATTTGGTGTTTTTTCTTTTAATATTGAGTTTTACTTGAAGTACTCTTGGCAGTGAAAAGGTCAAACAAAACTCCTTTGTTCCCTCAGAGAACCACGATATACATTGTCCATAAGCGCACAAAGCGTGAAATCCAAATTGAACCTTGTATTGGTCAAGTGACCCATCCAGATCACGTACGTGGCACCGCCCCCTTAAATTCGTCACAACTGGTTCCGGCAACTTCGAAATCCTACGTAGCAGCGCAGTGTTCAAGTCCGTTTGCGTCAATAATTTTAGAGCTTTTAAGCCACAAGCGACCGGTGCATATCTCGAGTGGCTGGTAACGGGTTGGAGTGGGAGAGCAGGAAATCGCTTGAGTCCACTTCCGGTCGTTTGTAACCGGAAAGAGGGCTTTTAAGTAGCTCTATGAACTTTTCTTTGTTTCTGCGAAGTCCCACATGATTTAATGGGGCACGTTGCTTAAACCCGTGCTAGCCGCATGGCGATAATTAATTTTCCCTTTGCGACCTGTACCCCCACTGTAATGAGTAAGTTTTTTTTCCTTGTGTGGGTGGAACAAGGGATGCTTGTGTGAGAGACTATGTGGACAAAAACTTTTCTTAACAACCATTCTAACCACAAAACCATCTGACTTCATGTCGGAAAACCGCGCGCGCGAGAAACACCGGTACAACATTTACAAAACGACTCGAATTTACGCTTTAAGTGCGCCGGCTTAAAGAACTGATCAAACGGTGCCAGCATTTTGGTCCAACATCGTCCAACTTCGATTGTGGGTGAAAATGTTGGAATCGTTTGTTGTGTTCGTACGGCCACGGCAAGGCGCAACAATACTAAGAAATGTTGAATCAAATTCATCTTTGAATCGCTTAACTAATGCGTCGAAGTTCCCAACAGTTATATAAACATACCCAGTCTTCTTCAAAAAAAAAAATTTCCTTTGGTTTACAAGTTAAACCCCCCCCCCCCCCTTCCTCCACCTCTCCTACCTACGTTCCCTCGAAAGAGCGTTTTTGTAGTAGTAGTTGCTATAGTGCTATAAGCACAAAGACAACTGTCCGAGTTCTTTAAGATTGTTGAATTAAAACATCTCAGACGTATATGTTATCTGAAATGAAATAATAAAACAAACAACTGAGAACACGATCAGTTTATGAATGCCTTTTCCATCTTTTTTTTTTTCCCCCTTTCAATCATCAATTCCTGACAGTATTTCTGTTTATGTTACAACAAATTCAGCCCAAAATTAGGCTAGTTTATTTTAGCTTTATCGCTCATTACGGGAAAGGAAGCCGCAAGATTGCAATCCCTTTTAAATAGCTGATTATTGATGAAACTGAAGGAATATGTCATAATGGCATTGTTCTATACCATGGAAAGTGAAAAAATAACATCTCTTTGTCGAAAAGGTAAATTTACCGCTGTTCAATTAAACAAGGTGTCACGTTTCGAGGGTCAGCCCTTCTGGAAAAACCGATTTCCTTTGACAAAGGGTATGTCCTCGAAACACCAGTTTAGAACTCCTAGTCGAGTATAATAAATAAAACTGCGCTCTCTTGCCGTCTGACAAAGAAGGAGAATTGTTAGAAACTGGTCTCCCGATTAAGTTCAGTGTTACTTTCTGCTCAGAACGATTTTTGAAACCCTCAACTTCATCTTCCCTCTCCGATTACCTATCCAGTCGAATACAATAGAACCTTTCTGAGCGACCACCCCGTGGTGGGGCCACTTATCTTTCTCCGGTCTGAATGAAGTCATCTTCTGTTACCGGTAATGAGGACAGAAGTTGATGAAATTTTAACTCTGCCACCGAACTCTAACAATTTAACGGGGCTCCATTGTTCTAGCCTCTGAAATGATCCTTTACGAAAGTGTATAATCCCAGGGATTTTATGGTATACAATGCACTGGTAAGCACTTCACTATATGGCTTCTGCCTATGTTAAATGAGTGAGGGTATCCCCTGGGTGTTGTAGAAAACGAATGTGTTTATAGTGCGGCACTAAAATCGTAGTTTTCGGCTCCTCCTTTCTCGAGTGCTTAAAAAACCTCTTTGGTTCCGGTACGTCATGACCGGGCACCGCTCCCTATCCTTATCGTAGACAAATCTACCAACTGTCGTCAGTCGTAACCGCTTAGTGATTTATTCCTCAATACTGCCGCTTTGCTCTTACTTATCAAGTGTAGTGCAACCCACATATGACAAAGTGTCAAGGGACTGGGAAAATGTGTTCGTTAAAGCAGTGGCTGATTTCATTATACTGAAATGGCTTCCCCTGTATCTGGCAGTCTCAGGGAATCTTCGATTCAGGCGTTGGAGCTAACCCTTAAGGGGGTTAAAAATAGCTCTTGTATGTGTAAGGTTAGGTCAAAAGTGCTCCATAATTTCCTGAATATTAAAATTTCGAGTGCCTTTCGCCCCTGTTTAAGACATCATTTCCCCTTGTCATCACCCACGGGTCATCTTATCTTAATTGGTGGGTGGCGTGACGCACGTGCTGTTTGCGTCATTCGCTCGTGTCAGGTTATACTTCGTACCCCCGTTTACTTCCGGGGCGTTGACTCTTCAAGTAATTTGTTCCTGGATTATCGTTTCATTTACCGACCTGGCAAACATTTTGGGCGTGCTGTGTGTATTTTTGGTCCACGTTTCCGGAGTTAGTCGCAATTGGCGGAAATTAAAAGTCAGTAAGTGACATGCACATGAATTCTAATTTGCATCTTCGACTCAAAGAGCAAAGATTGTACGTTAAAACAAAAAAAAAACTATTGGAGCATTTGAAGTTGTAACATCTTAGTTTGATACACGAAGTGTAGCACCAAAATGAATTTTATTGCCTCGTTAAATTTCTTGCCCACGCTTTGGTTCACCCGACTGAGCTGCATTTTCCGTTGTTAGAACCCTTGTCATGAGAACGTAGACCCTGAAAATGTGTAAGGAGACTTAGGATGACTTTTTGAAAGAACAGTATGAACTATGTTAAGTGTGAAACTTGAGTCTAAACAATCCAACAACCAAGTGCTAAAAGCCGGGGACACACTTGAAAGCTAACGCTGAGCTTGTGTTAGTGCATAGTTCATTGAAGAACATCTTAAAAACGTTTCAGAAAAGAAGAATGTTCAAGCTCAGTATGAAAGTTGGACGTTTTACCAAAGAAGAGAGTGTAGTTACACGGGGGAACTCCGCTCTGTATAAGGGCATTCTAATACTGTTGCTACAAGACTAGTTAATGAGTTCGTTATTCCGCCCTGATTACACTTAAGTCCGTTTGTTGTTACATGAAGCCCTCCAGGTTCCTCTGGGTAATGATTTTTATCCCGTGAAACATTCGCGGAGTTGTTCCTTGAATGACCTTATACATCACTCGGTGAGTAACAGACTGAGGTGTTGACCAGGTAGGTGAATTGGATGTAGGCCATGAGATAGCCTCTTAAATCAATAATTGCAAGAAGCAAAAATAGTGAGCGTGAAAATGGCCACACGAAAATTGATAGCGAGGTGACTGGGAAGATAGGTTCTTTCTCCTCGCCCTCAGTCTCCGTGTGACCATTTTCCCTGGCAGGTTTTATGGTCCGTAGATCTGGCTTGTAGTTCAACCGGTACTTAAAGTACGCTTGACAGCATTGAACGGGAAGTATGTCACGGTTTGTTAGGTAAAAAGTATTGTATGGCGAAAGAAGAGCTGAAACCATAACCATCCACGCTTTTTTAGGGGAGGGGGTCACTTTTGTTTTATCAGTTCATTTATTCTTTGTTTAAAAGCGTACAGATGAAATAAAACGGGACATAACGAAGTAACATGCGAGGCACCCTCATTCCTAGAGCCCTTTTCTTGTGAACGAGGTTCCATTTGATACAGGATGAGGAAGATAGAGGCCTGGGCACCCCTATCCAAGTTTGCTGGAGGGCAAGTACTAGAAGAAAAAAGAACACCTGCCGATGAATTGTTATTCATTCGAAATGTTTCTTTGACTACAATATACGCGAGCCGTATAAAGTGTATCATCCACTAAAAACTGGTGGTAACTTTACAATGCTTATGAAAAGATTCACTAATACACAAAAGAAACAACAATCTTGGACAGAATAAATGGAACAACTATCCCCCACCCCCCCCCCCCAAGAAATGATGAAGGCGCGAAGGAGCAAAAATGCGCCATTTTGGCATCATTGAAATAGGGGGGGTGGTCCTGATGTTCCATTTATTGTGTCCAAGATTGCAATCTTGTACAGAATAAATGGAACAATTATCCCCCATCCCCCCCCCCCGCCCCAAGCAATGATGAAGGCGCGAAGGAACAAAAATGCGCCATTTTGGCATCATTGGAATGGGGGGAGGGGTGGTCCAGATGTTTCATTTATTTTGTCCAAGATCGCAATCTTGGACAGAATAAAATGGAACAATTATTCCCCATCCCCCCCCCCCAAAGCAATAATGAAGGCGCGAAGGAGCAAAAACAGAATAAAATGGAACAATTATCCCCCATTCCCCCCAAAGAAATGATGAACGCGTGAAGGAGCAAAAACGCGCCATTTTGGTATCATTGAAATAGGGGGAGGGGTGGTCCAGATGTTTCATTTGTTTTCTCCAAGATTGTAGTTGAGATCTCACAAATTTGATCTTTTATTTCCCCTCTCAGAAAGTACGAGGTAATTTCATCGCAATAGTCAGCTATCAACTGAAGGCGGCTATGGGGAAAATAGTCCTTGCCAATCCCAGTCGATTGGGTTTTGTACTGAGCTCTTTTTTATTTTTTTTTATTTTATTTTATTTTATTTTTTTTTGTGTGTGTGTGTGTGTGTGTGTGTGTGTGTGTGTGTGTGTGTGTGTGTTTGTTTTTGTTGTTTTTTTTCACGAATTTCCTGATGATCACCCCGCAGAATTTGGACCAATTTAAGATTGACGAGACTATCTCGTGATTTAAGAACTTATTTCAGAAGTCACTGACTTGTTTCAGGACTAACAAACTCTAGGTAAGAACCACCTTCTGTATCAAAATAAACAACACCGATCAAAAGCTTAATTTTGAAATGATCACAACAATATTGCCATTTAGGAAACGCAAACTTAGAAACACTCAAATTACGCCAATAAAACAATGAGGTGATTTAAGAGTGAATTCGTAAGTACACACTGAAGAGTTATCTTTTGAAAACCTCTCTATATACACTATCTTGTACAGCTGGCTGAAACAGAACAAGCATTATTATAACAATGGACTAATTTAAGGTGTTCGACCCTCCCTTCAAACTTAAGGTTAAGAACACATTAAAGTACACACCGAAGAGTTATCTTTTGATAAACTCTGCGTCATTTTGCACAACTGATTGGAGCACGACAAGTTTGAATACAACAATGGACTAAATTAAGATGTTCGACCCTCTCTCCAAACTCAAGGTTAAGAACACATTGTACAGCTTTGTAAACAATACAGCATGGAAGTACTTAAGGAAAGTGCTTACATCCAGGTTTACTTTCTCTACAAACTCCGAAGCTAAAAACACATTGCTCAGAAGATGGACAGAACAGAAAAAAATTAGACAAGGTCCTGCTTAGCAGGATAAACATTGTCACGAAAGTCATCTCTTCAAACCCAAGGTTAAGAACACATTAAAGTACACACTGAAGAGTTATCTTTTGATGAAGTCTGCATCATTTCGCACAACTGATTGGAGCAGGACAAGTTTGAATACAACAGTGGACTAAATTAAGATGTTCGACTCTCTCCAAACTCAAGAACACATTGCACCTGACAGCTTTATAAACAATACAGCATGGAAGTACTTAAGGAAAGTGCTCACATCCAGGTTTACTTTCTCTACAAACTCCGAAGCTAAAAACATTGCTCAGAGGATGGACAGAACAGAAAAAATTAGACAAGGTCCTGCGTAGCAGAATACACATTGTCACGAAAGTGTTTTAAAATAGCGTTCATCTGGATATCTACGTGTAAGGTTTTTCACCCACAAACACAGAGTTAGAAACATATTGCACAGAAAGTAAATAACACAACGAGGTCCTTCTCGTGTAATGACGTATTAGAAGCTTTTATTTTAAGTTCACGGTTAGGTTTTCTTTTCCAATAAACCCAAAGTTAAAAACATATTGCACAGTAGAATGAACGTTCTTATCTCGGATTCTTTCTCTACAAACTTCAAAGTGCTCGCCCCCTCGAGCCTTTACGTTGTAAACACTGAGCGAGGGTAAATCATGGTTAATATTTTTAGTGATTCTAAAGCACATTGCAAATAGACCAAAAGAAAGGTAAAACAAAAAGATAATGCAAAAGACAGAAGTCAAGAACATCAGGACCTTGTGCTGATTTGAGACACCTAATGGTTCTACAGAAAATACCTGTGGATATTAAAAACTTTTCGGAGTTTCAGTTTTAAAGCTCTGTAGGGCTTAACAGTTTTCCATTTGCATTACAGTGTAATCCAACGTGAAACTGCAAAATTTCCCGAAAATGCCTCACATACATGTTCGATTATACTGTAATGCAACTGACAAAATTTTATCCGTAAAAAGGGCTATTCATTAGCGTCAGTGAGGCTATCGTGCGATTAGCTGTCACACTGCTAGCAGTCTGTTTTTTCCTCGAAAACAGGGAGGGATATGATTGAAAGGTGAGACGTTCCAGGCTAGAGGGGATTGCCCTCGTTATTTCGTCTGGGGACATAATCGATTCGTGTGGACGGTCTGCTAAAATCAACAGCACGTGTGGAAACAGCCAATCACGTGACACTTTCGAGAAACACCTGAAAGATATCCCGATTCCCGTCTCTTAACAGGCCACCCAAAAATGCCAGCCTTACCACCATTATGGAAAGCAAATTAGTGGGAAAATGTCCAGAAAAAAGTTATAAGAAGCCCAAGGTATATTGTGTAGGTTCTCGGTTGGCAAAGTATTTCTTGAATTTTCCGTCTTTTGAACATACTAGTATCCAATTCGGCCAACTTTGATTTTGTGACTATCTTCGCATAAATATTCCGTTGATTGAAGATAAACTCAAAAAGCTATCTTGATAGAGTGGAGGTTAGGAAATCTGTCTTAAAAGGTCTAAAAAGCAATGACATCTTTGATGTCACATCCGGTTGAGTATGCCATCATACCTAAGGCACAATCTAAGATCACGTGCCCAGAGGCATGATGTCTTTGAAAATATGGCGGGTGTTTCTTGGAAGGTAAGACATTTTGGCGTTTTTCTGTTTTTATTTGCTCTTCTGTGGTTTTTTATTATATTATCATAAGAAAAATTTACTCCTTCGAATCGAAAAGTAACTTGCAGAAGTTAATGCGAGAGGAAAGAACGTTATTAGGAGGTGAATTTGAACACATGGCAATAACATTAATAGGTCTACGCTCCCGGGTCTACGCTACTAAATCACTAGGTTGGTCTTCATAAGAAACAGTGTTCAAAAGCAGTTAGCTGTGTATAGTTTTGAACCTATTTTTGAACCCAGTTGGAAGCTAGATTGTCGAGTTTTCATTAATATTTTCAGCAACAGGATGACCGGTTTCCACAAGAGGGCAAAACTTCTTGAACTGAACTTCTTTATAAGAAAAACTTTCCTCTAGATGGTCAAACCAGGCCAAACCTTTTTGGGTAGTTGTTGCCATCTGGTGATATAAACAAAGTTTGCCCTGTTCTGTTGTTGTGCCATTCATCTCAAGACTGCAGCCTCTTGTTTGGTATTTGCAGTTTTTCCAGTGCTTACAAGGCTTGAATGCTTTTAAAACATTTCCTTTTTCTTACCAGATAGAAAACAGAGAAGCAACAATAAAGGCTATGTGCTGAGAATTATAGGGAAAGAAATTCACTTTGTAATATTAGAATCCCATATAAGGTGAGTCAAGATTTCTTTTTGTTTCGTTGGACTGGTTATTAATAAATATTACTTTTGCTACCTGTATTAGGAATAATAACACACAATGCTGGCAAAATGAAGTGAGCAGGAAAGTGGTTGTTTTAATGTTGTTCAGCTATTTCAAGAATCGTTTGTTACGGGTATGTGACAACATAACCTAGCTGTGCCTGGGGCACTGTTGTTGATAAGGGAGGGAGGAACCAATTTCTTTCCACTGTATGTATTAGTACTTCCTTAACCATTTATCTTCGTGCCCAGCCTAATGGCTTAATGGTTTGTGAACTGGACTGCACATCAAGCAGTCTTTGGTTTGTTCTTGGGCAAGAAACTTCACTCTCACAGTACTTCTCACCACCCAGGTGTACAATTATTGGTACTTGAAGAATTCAATGCTGGCAGCTGACCCTGCAACAGAGAGGCATTCCACCTAGGGGATAGGGGGAAAGAAGAAAATTAGTATTTAATACTTTTTACCAGTTAATGCTTAGAAACCCAGCTTAAGAGGCAGTGTTTTTGATCTCTTGGTCTGACATTTCTTTTAAGAGAAAAATTTCCACTTTTTTAAAGAAATTTTGAGAATATTTTTAATTGCATAGAGTGTAAAACTTAAAAGGTTAAGGCTGTCTTAAAGGTTAAAAAAATTTCCTATTTCCTACTAGATACAAAACGGAGAAGCAACAATGAAAGTATGCGCTGAGGCTGAGTAGAAAAAATCACGATGAAACATTGGATTCCGTATTAAGTGAGTCACGATTTCTTTGTGTTTGGTGTCATGTACTGAGTATGACAGTGCACAGTGCAGGTGAAAAATTTTAAACAAATGGAGATGTTGTAGCTGTTTCACTGTTCAGCTATTTCAAGAAACTGTTTTGGGGCCATACTAAACCTTAGCCCTTCAGGGGAAGGGTGTAGGGGAACCATTGTTGATGGGTATTCCTTTGTCTGAGAAGGGACACAATAATCAAATGTTAAGTACATACTAGACTACAGATCAAGATGCCTAGGTCTCTGTATTGTGTTCTTGGGCAAGTCACTTTACTCTCACACTACCTCTCTCCACTGAGGTGTACAAACGGGTACTGGGTAAGTTAAATACTGGGTGCAAACCCAGCGACAGACTTGCATTCCATCCCATCCCATCTTTTTCAAACCTTGTAGGGTTGAAATTCTTAAAAATTTGATGATTCTTTTTTTTTTGTTGTGTGGTTCTGTAAAGTAGACAGACTTGCATCCCATCCACAGGGGAGCAGAACCACTTAAAATCACTTAAATGTGACAGAGACTGGGTTAAGCTGTGGTGGTTTAGAGAACTTGGCCTGATGCAGACTTTACGTTGCCTTCCTAGTCCAAACTCCCCATATATAGTATGGTTAAAACTTTGAAAACCTGATGACTTATTTTAAATTGTGTAGTTTGTAAATCTTACGAGATCAATGCTGTCATAAAGGTTAAAACAGTTCCCATTTCTTACTAGATACAAACCAGAAAGCTGTGAGCTAAGACGTTTCTGGCGAAAGATTCATATTGAGGCAATGGATTACATATCAGGTGAGTCTTTGTGTTTCTTTTTGTTTAGGCAGAAAGGTTATCAGTTACTCGATCTTACCTGTGCTAGGAATAATGGCACACAATGCAGGCAAAAAAATATTAGAACAAAATTAAATAGAGATGTTACTGTTTCACAGTTCAGCTATTGCACTGCTTTTGTGTTTTTGGGCATGACATATTATTCTAACAATGCCTCCTTCCACTCAGATATACAAATGGGTCCTGGGTGAATTTTATACCGGAGATACCCTGCAACAGACTGGCATTCCATTTAAGTTAGGGAGTGGGGGTAGAAAGGTACCTTGATGCTACAGAAACTGGGATAAGGTGTGGTAGATTGGATCACTTGGCCTGATGAAGACTTAACCTTTCCTTCATCATCAAGACTCCCCCTAGTAGGGTTAAAACTTTAGAAATCTGATGGCTTATTATTAATTGTGTAGTTTGTAAAACTTAAGAGATCAAGGAATTCCACAAAGCTTAAAACATTTGCAGTTTCTTGCTAGATACAAAACACAAGCAAGGAAAAGAGCTATGTGCTGAGACTCTAGAGGAGAAAGAATCAAGTTGAGACATTGAATCCCATATAAGGTCAGTCGCAATTATTTTATGTTTGGTATCATGTACTAGGAATAAATTTGCACAATGCAGGCAGAAAATTGAAACAAATAAAGGTGATATTGTGTCACTACTGTTCAGCTATTTCAACAAACCATTGTTATCTGGCTGTATACCTTCGGGGGTAGGGTGTACAAAACTTCCTTAAGACTACAATGTAGGGGTACTGATATTGAGGAGTGTTGTTTTGTGGGAGGAGGGGTGCAGCGCTCTAATGGTCAGTGTACGGGACTGCACATCAAGCAGTCTGGGTTTGTGCCAATAGTTAGGGTCTCTGTGTTGTGTTCTTTCCTAGACAAGGCACTACTCTCACACTACCTCTCTCGAACTAGCTGTACAAACAGTTACTGAGTGAATTTACCACTGGGTGCTAACCTTGTGACAAACTAGCATCCCATCCAGGCAGAATAGATTATACATAGAGGATATTACACGGTGGCGAGAAGATATGAATTTTATGTTCGAGTGGCAAGAGCAATATCTCACAAGTGAGATATTGTTCTTGCCACTCGAACATAAAATTCATATCTTCAAGCCAACGTGTAATGTTCTTTTTATTATATGGAGAAACCAATTCAACAAAAGCAAAAGGCGGGAATCGTGACTTCATTGAACGATACGACACTCACAAAGGTGACATACGGAAAATACGGCACTCGGGTCCCGGATGAAGTGGCGTATGGAATCTACGAGTGGTTTAGTTCCCAGTAAAACACTCTTCTCCATATAATAAATCTTAATATCACTTAATGCAAGAGAGACCTGGATATAAGCTGTTGTGGTTTGGATAACTTGGCCTGATGCAGACTTAGCCATAACTTTATTGTCCAAACTTGCCCTTGTAGGGTTGAAATGGAAAAAATCTGGTTAATTTTTATAGTTGTGTGGCTTTTGAAATTAAGCAATGAAGGATGTCATAAAAGTTGAAACATTTCCTGATTCTTATGTAGATACAAAACAGACAGGAAGCTATAAAAGCTGTGCTGAGACTCGATAGGAAAAAGAATCAAATTGAGATGTTGGATCCCTTATTGGGTGAGTCTGATCACTATTTTCTGTTAAAAGGAAGGTTTTCTAATCACTTGATGGTGCGTGTATTAGGAATAATTGAACACAATGCAGGCAAAGAATTTAAGCAAATAGAGATGGTATTGCTAACTGGATACCCTCTCCCTTCAGGGTTAGGTTATACAAACATTCCTTTTAAGAATGCAATACTGTTTTTGATGAATATTCATATTATGAGACGGTGGGCCTAATTGGATCAATGACCAACTGCTTTCTGGCTTGGTGATGAACCTTAAATTTCTCCCGACAGTCTCAAACATAATCGTGAAGAAACATTAACGGGGATTTAGAGAGTACTTTCAGAAACAAATTGTCTAGATAACTCAAAACCAGTAAGGAGAATTTGTTTCTTGGCTCAGGACTCTGAATAGTAAGGACTAAGCATTGTGAAGAAAGGTTATGAACTGGAGGATATTGTCTTGATATATCACCAAATTCTCACAACAAACCCTGAAAGAAACTTACAGACAGCCTGGAAATGTAGATGTGAAGTTCTTGTTGAAAAGGATTATGTACTTTATCATTTCAAGAGTGCCAAAGTAAAAAATGTGCCTTATTATATTTTGCCATAAAATGTGTATGAAAATACTTCAATTTGAGTGGACAAACATAGGGACCACATAACAATGAGTGCCAAATGACAGTACTGCGTGTGTCCTGAAAGTACACCTGAAATAACTTTCTTGGTACAAAACAAACGTCAATCTCATCGCATGCTAAAACTTAAACATGTTAAATAGTGGGAGAGGAATGCTTCATAACTGCATTCAAGTCAGGGAGTTAGTTATGTATAGATTTGTTCGTTTGTTTCTTGTGTTTGTTTATTTATTTATTTTATTTATTTTATTTATTTATCTACTGCCATCATATTTTCGGATTTCCGCCATTGAGTGAATTTCCCTCGGGGATTTCAGATACCACTGGGAAACGTTCTTGAAATAGCTGTCAAAGTGAAAGTCGTTTTCAGTCGTAGTTTCATAAAAGTCATCTTTTCAAAACTAGCTGTAGCTGTCGAATTGTCAGATCAAAGGTAAACAAGAGAAAACCATAATAGCCTGTAAATTACTGTAAAATCTCTTGTAATTCACTAATCGTCTTGCACGTACTCTTCGAAAACAGTTTTTGCTTGTTTGCTTAAGTATTGCATTTGAACAACAGTTTGAATTTTAAAGCAACTTGTTCTTGTTATTCCCTTGTGCAAATATGTAGATTAATTTTTTGTTTGTATTTGGTATAAGCGTCCGGCAAATTGCATTACTTTATTTTAATACTGTAAAGATATGAATCTACCCGGAGCTTTTTATTTTCAAAAATTTCACGAGTTACTGAAAGATTGGCGAAACCACACATTCATTCATCCTCAGAAAAAATATGCAAATACTGCCGTTTTGTCGCCAACATTTTTGCCGTGAGAGTTTTAATGTGCTATTCTGCCGGTGGGCTTTTCGCCTGCAAATGAAGGTTAATTTTAGAGTGCTATATTTTAGCGGGCGCTATTTATTTTGTGTGGCTGCTTGTCTACGTTTGAAGTTGTTCTTGATATCATATGTAAACTGTGTATTTCTATGATGATGATAAAAGCAAACAATGAGCGCGTTCCCCATGAGAGAATTGACTTGTAAACTTATGTCGAGTAGACACTGTATATTTTGTTCTGTGGGTTTCAGTATAACCATTGTTAATTGGACGTTATATTTATCTTTCTTTCAGGCTGCCATCTCAAGTGAACATGCAGCGACATTAACATGGAGAAAGAAGCAAAGGAAAGCAAAGAACTTCGTTGAGATGTTTTCTCAGTGGATCACGTTTTTGAAATAAGGTAGATTTTCCAGACAAAGATTATTTCGACTGAGTTTCTTGCGAAAGATTGTTAGGCGGAGTTCGTGTTAGTGATTTCAAAAGTCAAGACCTTTTAATTTAAACATATTTGGAATTACTGTCAAATTGTGTAGTTTCCGCTGCCGAATTGTCTTGTATCTTGCTAGTTTTCGAGGAAGCCGTGAATTGTATTTCAAGTTTGTAGCTTTAAAATTAAGGAAGAATATTAGCATTACCTGGAGTTGTTCTCTAGCCTGGAAGTCTCGTTATTAAACTCGTCGAAACTGCTGTCTAATTGCCTAATATCTAAATTTTACTGAAATCTCTCTAGTTTTCGAGGACGCATTGAAAAGGTTGCGCTTTTAAAAGGACCAAGAAAAAAATCGAAGACTGGCAAAACTGTCCTTAGAAAAAAACGTCTGCAATTTTAAATGGTGTCTGGTTTCGAGTCAAACTCATACTGAATCTTTCGGCGGAAAAAATCTTGCGCCACGTAGGATTTTTTCCATTAAAAGTCACAGAATATGTTTGATTTCTGGCTAGACTCTGTTCAAATGCGCAGAATTTTTTTCTTCCTCGCAACCCTACATAGTCAAAAAATAGTAAAAGAGATAGCCTACATTTTGACTAGTTACCAGGCCCTTTTAACAGCGCAACTTTTTTATTTTGTTTACTTGTTCAAATTGTTTGTAATGAATTGTAATTGAAGTATTAAAAGCCAATAAAAGTTATATTGAATACGCGTGTGTAATTGACTTCTATTTGCTGTAGTATACTGTATTTTTATTGTCTTTTATTTTTTAACAATGTTAAGGTAAAGTACACAATAAAAACCACCACTTGCTGTTTTCATATCATTTAATTTTATCGTTCTGCAATAATTAATTAATAGAAAATCAGTTAAATTAAATTAAAACGAGTGAAGGAAAAAGTTCGCGTTTAAAAACTAAGACTTTTGGCGGGAAAATTTGAAAAATTTGCACAGCGTTTCCCCTTACAACTTTTTTTGAGAAAAATCTAAGAGGTTACCCTTCAGAAGTTTTTGATCGCAAAAATTTCTCAAAGGCAACAGTTGACAGAAAATCCCGTCAAATACTATTGCACTACCTCGCACTGAAAAAGCAATTTTGATATTTCCTGATAGGTTTTCCGTCTCGAAATAAAATTTTTGCCAAACAGTCTCCAAATTTCATTTTTCAACAAATTCCGCGATGGTTTTTTTTGTGCGAGGTGATGCAAGAGTTCCTCGAGACAAGAAAAAGAGGAAATGACAAATGGATCAAATAGGCCAGAAAATAGTGACCGTGAAATACCGTTTCAACTAACCGAGTTAAATTTTATATCCAATCGAGTTTGATCTGCGACTGTTCGTAGCTTGTCATTTCATATCTTTCTCTTTCAGACTAGAGTAATATGTGGGGTACACTTCACATCAGTTGCACGGGAGCAAGAACACTCGTCAATCAAAATCCAATCATTGTCCCCCGCAAAATTGCCCAATTTTCGATGGTTTATAAACCATTTCAGAAGTTTCGAAACAAGTTAATTTTCTCTTCCGATGCGACCTTTCGTTCCGTTTTTTTCCCGTGCAACAACCAAAGTGTAAACAACACAAAATAATCAATATCTGGTAGCACAAAGATGTTTGTATTCCTAAAATAACGCAAGATTTCTTCGGCCGGCTCAGTATATTTTGTGAACTCGTTAAGTCAAAACAATTTCGAAATAATCCACCATAAAAATTTAAATCTCTTGTTGAAAAGTTTTCAAAAATATTTCACTCTGTTTTGAACAAAGCTTATCAAAGAAAAATGCATTTGTACTTCTTTTGGACGTCCAGAAATTTAAACGTTAGAAATGACAAAGGAAATACAAACATGTTTTGCAAAGGCGCCACGAGAACTTTTGTAATAAGGCACGTTTTTAATGCCAATTCATATGCAAATATTATCATCCTTGTTTACAAATTTGTTGCTGGTCTTTCTAGTTTTCAAGTACGATTGTTTCAAAATTGTTGGCAGCCTTTTAAATCTCAAAAAAACGATCAGTGCAATTGCTAATTTTAAATGTTTATGGTGTAGTAGTTGCATGCGAAAGGTTCTCCTTTTGGAAGTCACTGCTAGACAATTGTTGAAAAACAAAAGATGGCAGAATCGAATTTGATTTGCAAATGTTCAAGCATTTACAGAAACAGGTTTTATATTTTCAGTTGTTCTCCGTGATCCTGAACTCGTTCGTTCTTTAAAGCTGAAAGGAATAATTCTCCTTAACGATCGCCTTACTTGGTCTTAACTGTTGTTCTGAGAATTTGGCAGCAAATCAAGACAGTCTTCTCCTAGTTGATGATTTTGTTTATCACTCGCTATACTTCTCTGCTTTTTCCTTTTTACAACACCTTTTATAAACCAGATATTGATCTTAGAAGCCTACACTTTCAATATCTAGAGGTTAAACAAACGTTGATCTGTCATTAAGGTGGCACTTTCAGAAATTGAGGGTTGTGTGGTATGTCCAGTAACCTGAAAATGTGTCCAATTTATTTTAAAGTATCTGTGGTACAATATCATGCAAGGAAGGCTTCGATTTACAGCGAAAGATATCTTGGTAATCACATGATTCTGAATGCAGTTTGTAATCTCTGAGAAATTTCCCTTTAGCTTCCGAATTCCTTAAAGTATTCCCAAAACTTTCCTTACCGTTGGGAAGTCTTAGGAAATCTTCGAGTGATCTCCGAAATTCTATCGTCGGGAATCTTCGGAATGCCGTTCAGATAGAAGTCTTCGTCTATATTTGGTTTAGGGTGTTTCAGATTATTGAACATGTTTGCAAATAATTTCGTAATACAATTGTGTGTTCATCTGATTAATTGAGATGACCATCCATACTCTTTCAAGCGTAGTTTTCATTGTTCTGGCATTTTTCTGCTTCATTACATTAAGAGTTTGAGGCTTTATTCCATGAGAATGTTTGAAAATAATTTTAATGATAGCAAGACAATTTAAATTTGTCATAGAATAATTTCGTATGTTACAAAATTTTTTTTTTTTTCTGTTTCACGATACAGGCATGCGGTCCTATTAATCTCCCTTTACATGAAAAACACTACATACAACTTTGAGGTTTTAGTCGATCGAAGGGAGGAAAGTATTGCGCAATAATTGTAGCAAGACAATTTATTTGTTGCAGAGTGAATTTCGTTGTTGCCAAATATATTTTTTCATCGTCGTGTAGGCCACTTAAAAATCTCCTTTTGCCTAAAAAAAAACACCCAATGTTACATCACTTTGTCGATTCCGAAATAACACGTACACGATTTGATAAGAAAAGTTTAGATAGTGTTGTCAAATATAGTGCCACCGTAAAAACCCAACGTTGTTTATCCACTTAAAATATTTCCTGAAATTATGTCGACCAAAATTGTGGCTACCAGAATCGAGATCTCAGATAAATTATCAACTCCTCGTGAATTTCAATCTCATCTTTCGTTCGCCGGGTCTTACCAGTGAATTCCTTCTTCGCCGTTAGGCCATTTCCTTTCCTTAAACAAGAAGACAATGAAGAGAAACATAAGCTTTTTCTCGGGACAAATGTATTTCCAAGATACACTATTACAACCACGGCAAGCAGCGACCAAAGCTCGCATGAACCGGCTGCACGTGGTAACGGTTTTCAACTTTCCGGGAGCAACACGCAACGCGAGAAGAAATGGAAATATCAAACAAATTCAGCGCAAGTATCTTACAAACTTTCGCAAAAAAATTATTTGTTAAACCTTTCCCGGAAACGTTTCATCTCAGTGAAAGCAAAACTACGACTATCTGTTATGGACGAAGCTGTGTGCAGCTCGGCAAAGAAAATAGAGAGCGAAGGGTGGAGCTAGACTTAAGGCGGAAGGTAGAATTTGTTCCGTTTGGTGAAGAGCAAAAAGATTAAAATTTACACTCACCATTAATATTTAAATACTTCTATCTCGTCCTGCTTTAACTTCTTCGAAAGAAGATCATGGTCAGATCCGACATCACTAGGAGCACATAAATCCACGTCTTCACACTATGACCAAGTGTTTTGTTTGACGCAAATTCAACAAGTAGTCATGAATATTGATTACAAACTAGAACCAATCGCTCACAAAAACGCCGCGGCATATTTTCAGGACTTGGATTTTAATTTTTATGCAAAACTATTGCATCACTTCAAAAATATCAGTTTCACTCCAGCTCTTTGCATTTTTAGGCTTTATTAAGACAGTAATCGGACATGAAATTAAATACATTTGTAAAGACTGATTCACGCGGCCGTCATTTGCCGTTAAAGAAGCCTTTTCTGATAGTCTTATTGGTCGATTTTTGCAGGTTTTTAAATATCCCCGCGCTAAAATCTGATGGTCTATGCCGAATCAAAGCTTATAATTAGGTACAAGCTAGAAAAGAACTACTTTAATCAAAACGTTTTCAAAGTTTGATATTTGTATTACTTAATTACTTTTAAATGTTGTTATTTATTGAAGGGCATTAAAACAAAATCGAGGTATTTCGTTGGAAATCATGGGTTTCCTTGTGGTTCCCACCAGCTTTCCCCTTACTGAAGACATAAAAGCAAATAATGAGTGTCAACCAAAAAAATAGTTTTAACTTGTTTATTTATAAACATTCTGTTTCTTCCCTTACATCGCCAGCTTAAGAAGCATGGATAGGCTTGTTCAAGGTTACTTGTATTTGGTTTGATTTATGATCTTTCTGATCTATGAAGTCCGCTATGAAGAACTGCCATATGCATTGAGTTTATTTAGCAAGTGCAGCTCCAAGTTTGAAACAAGGTCGCGCCAAAGTCGTGCTTTCCTACCTGTATTCAAATGTCGAGTTTAATTCGCGCTAAATAAGTTCGAACTTAATTGACCGATTGATTCAACACTCTGATCGCGCTACGTTTGGATTGAGCCTGACGTATTTTTACTGTGATATAAAGGGATCTGAAACGAGCCCCAGATCTATCTGTAGTAGTATGTACATGTATTTTAAAAACTGGATCATTGGATAATGCAGTTCAAGAGTTCATTCATTGGCTTAGCCATCATGGTATATGAGCCAATGCACGCGCATGGCTAAAGATATAACGGGAGCTTACATTCCTCCCAACGGAAAATTTGATTTTCTCCCATACATTAGAGAAATACTACACCTCAGCCTCGTTCTCACTCTTGCGAAGAGGTTTTAATACTGATTCGTCATCGTCTCCGGTTGACTTTAAGTCGTCACGTGACAGGTGTTGCACGATCCCAGTTCCCATTGCGTCACCAAGAACGTTCACGGTTGTTATGAAGCGGTCCCTAAAGAATCAAACAGAGAAAATATAGGTAAATGACGGATACAGCAGTTAAATAAAATGTGTAAAAGAGAATTTTGAGAGCAGACTAATGTTAACACACAAAACTGTTTAGGCGAGTTATTTTCCGTTTTGGTTCGACGCAAATAAATAAAAGCACATCTTGACAGTTGTCTACAAAAGCCCATCAACCTGTTACGCAGCTATGGTTTCCTCCGCCCCAAAAGCATAAATCTCTCTTCTTCAGCTGACCTCAATGCAGATTTAAAAAATCATGATTTCTCGGTTGCTAAAAGATGGAGTGGCACTTGTTTCGACATGAGTGCAGAAAGTGTAAATGATGGGTTGTATTACGGATACCGGTTACAACGAAGATTTCCCAGCTTAATACAAAGAGATTCCGAACGTATTCCATACATGGTCGAAGGTAATGATGAGACGAATGAATAGTTATTACTTGCCGAAATACTTAGAACATTTTTGGAAAGCCGAATGTTTAAGTAACCATTTTATAGATTGGGAACTGAGCTTTTGTTTACCAGTTCCTTCACTCCGGTCCCAGACTCGTACCCAGTCGCTATTTACAGGTCAGATTGGGTTATTTCAAAGAGAAAGCGGTCTGGATCGAGTAGAGCACGGAGAGATTTATTCGAAGAGGCGGGAGAAAAATGACACCCCATGCGCCTTAATCCACCTTAGTATCCAATCTGCCCTCCCCAAGACACATAAATAGCGATTGGGCACGAGTCTGGTCAGGTCCCCTCAATGTGGACTGAGATATTTTTTTTCTTTGTTATGACGCGAGCACCCAAGGACTAGGACTAAAACCATTTCGAGTTTTTCTTTTTTTTGTTGTTCAACATTGAAGGTGAAAGAAGGAAGACTGTCCTAGCAGCTGTGGCACTTAGAGCAGTTTTCACTTGGCCGGTCCAACGTGGTTCTCATTTACTTTGGTTTTGCATCATTTCTCCCGCCACTTTGTGAAACCAACAGCAACTGACTCGCTGGCACGCGTTTTTCCACGCTTCGCGTCAGCCAGTATTTGCTTTGTGATTAGACTTTCTAAAAGTCCTTTTCAATAATATGTCCATGCATTATATTAGTTTTGCCGCATGTCCTCTTGCGAATTAGTTGGTCAAACATCTGCCACTCGATACGATCGAAGGCAATGTCGAGCGATGGTTAAGCGAAGATCGACCTGTAGCTAGTCTATTCATGTTTTTACAGAGTGGTTACTTTGGATTTTGGTCTTACGCCCTTTAGGGTGCATGTCTTTGGCATGATCTGGATCAGGGTCAGTGATGTAAGATTACTCATCATGGTGCATCAAACGAACCATTGAATCCACTCCGGGTAAAGATTCGTCGGTTCTTTCGCTGAATTATGATCCGACTGATCTTGGCTCACTGATCCTGATCTGGACCATCCCAAACGAACGTATCCTAACAGTGAAACTCATAAATCTACGAGAACCGTAATCGCCACATTGACAATCGAATATTGCTACTTACAGAAGCCATTCAATGGCAAGAATGACGCCAAAGTCATGCAACGGAAGATTGACAGCCTGAAGAACAATGATGATCATGATCCCTGCACCAGGGATCCCAGCAGCACCAATAGAGACTGCAATCGCCATTAAACTGTGAAGATAAGTTGTTCTGCCTTGTTTAGACGGTACGATTTGTGTTTACGACTTACACAAAAAGCATGTAAATGACAATACCCCATTCTAGCATATGCGCGCAATTTTGATGCGACAGTTGTTTTCATTTCTTTTTTTTCGGTTAAACCTAATATTTAAGGGTGAACCATGAAACTTTTGAGGAGGAGTAGGGAACTTTAAAAAATATATATATTCTGCAAGCATACTTGTACCAAAAACAAAATTCATGTACACGACCACTACCGAAAAAATATTTCACTCACGGTCAGGGAGCCGGAAAAAAGCATGCTACATGGAGAAAAAAGTATCATATCTAAACACGTCCTGAGAAAAACAATTCCTAGTGCATGAAAGGGTTAGAAAAAAATTTCATCGCTATCTCAAATCACCCACCCCACCGCTTAGATAGAAGATTCCAGTATTCATCACCGCTAGTTTAAGATCATTCCACTGAAATAGAACCTGCACTGCGATTTTTGTGAAACTTTGCCTATTGATTGTTTATATTACAGGAACTTAAATTTTGAAATAAAAATGAGGGGTCCCGATGTTCGTTTAGGAGCAACAGCACCTTGTTTATACCCAATAAATCCTTATAATAGCACTATGATTGTAGTCACGATTGCTTGTTAAATTCACGTTTCTGACGATTGCTTTTTGTTCTACCCTGAGAATTGGTCCATATTTATTTTACACAGAGAAATTTATTACTCAATTCAAAACAACAGAAAAAAATGATAGGTCATCATACTCGTTTGCGAGAAAATGACGATTTACCTCTATGGCGAGGTCCAGCTGTAAAGAAAAAGCCGCCTTTTTTTTTTAATGCGCGGGCGCTAATCACGCGTGAAATTATGCGCAGTAGGGATGCGCAATGCAATACTGGGGAACAATCTTAAAAGCGCTTTGTTTGTAAATAATTTTAAATTTTCGGGTTCTCAACCGATTGAACTAGACGAATGCAGTTTGAAAGAATATTCCCGAACATCATGAAAAGGTTTAAGGAGTCTCTGTAATTACTGTACCAATTACTCACCAAACAACAACAATCCTTCCAGGACCCAAATCAATGTCGTTTAATTGAGCCACGAAAATAGTTACTACCACTCGAGAAACAGCCAAGCCATCCATGTTGAGAGTGGCGCCGAGAGGCAGCATAAAACGACTAATGCGTCCATCGATGTTGTTATTTTCCTCTACGCAGCGAATTGTTGTTGGAAGTGTCGCTGCACTGAAAAGCAAAAGGGGAAAGACCGCCAAAAGCTTCACAATGATAAAATCACATTTCTGTGGCAAACCACAGAGGCATACTATTTTTGAACAAATTAAAGGCGACTGTTACGATTTTAATGCAATCAAAGGTATCCGACAAATTCACCCCGGAGGTGAATTCCCATATAAAATGGACGGGGGTGCCCATTATACCTTGTCGGGGAGTAAAACAATGGTTTTCGTACCTCCTTCCCCTCTTACAGCGGGAACATTTTCGGTACCTTTTAGGGTATTGAGCTGAAAAACAATATGACAGGAAATACTGAATGTGTTGTTTTAGAATTGGTCCCTCTCAGGGGTGAAAAAATGTTTTGAATCCACGCTCACAAAACAAGATCTTCGTACCTCTTAGGGGTTCTTTTCTTAAATTTCCAACAAGCACCCCCGTCGCTTTTTTATGGGGGTCTCCCCGGGCATTCGACATCTCTTTGGACCGGGTTGAAGGTATGTGTTAACGATTCAACATGACCTTAGCAAGAGCCCTATGCTCGAACCATTTGATCCGGAGTCCAGCGAGCTAAACATTCGGATTTGACCACTCCTAGCACGTTTGAACAACGTCTCACACATCAGTTACGAACAATTTGGCGGTGAAATGAGGTGGAAATCATTGCAAACGCTCCGCCTTCCTTGAAAACCTTCATGCATGGGTCCTAACGGGGAAGTTATTTCAGTGTCATACCTGGAAGCGATTCCAAATGCAGTCATCAAGGCGTCTCTCAGACCTTTCATAAACGAATAAGGATTCTTTCGAGTGACAACAAAGAACACAAGTGGCAACGTGATGAGAGAATGGATGAACAAACCACATATGACAGTCAACATGTAAAAAACCAGCTTTTCCAGGGTACCTAAGATGTCATCCATACCAGCTATGCGAGATGCCACCAGACTGCACACTCCTAATGGAGCCAACCTACAACCATAAAAATCACTATTATGGTTTACCATAAGCACAGTGAGATGTTATTTAAGGCAGTGTCCACACTGCGGCGGAGATGTTTGAAAACAGAGCTATATTTCCCTGACCGTGTTTTCCTCAAACAACTGAATCGCTCGCTCCAGTTTCTCCACTCCTAATAATAATATATAATAATGTAATGTATATTTTCTCCGCAGTTCAAATATACTATCTTTCATATATTCACTAATAATGTAATGTGTTCACACTTAAGATGACTAAATGTAAACCAGTTTAAATATGACAAATTGTACATTCCGTATTTTGGTAGTTTTAAACCGTGTATAAATAAGTCTCATTCGTGAATAAAACAAACAAATAAAATATAAATACTTAAGGCAGAGGTTTGTGTAGTTTTCCTGTGCTGAAAGAGGGGATTCAAATCCGCGCTAGGGGCGCATTTCAGCTAAATGATAAATTTTCAAATGTTTCACTTTATCTTTTTATGTTTCGTAGGTTCTTAAAAGATCACTTATTTAGTGAAATTATATATTAGTGAGCCATATCTTTCCACGTACCACATCACAAAATGAACGATAACCATAACTGCTTCATTCAAAGCGGAAAAGAACTGAATTAGCGGTCTTCCCTTCTCGCGAAGCCTCGCTAACACAATACCAAGCACGATGGAAAACAAACTCAAGCCAATGATGTTCATCCCTCCAGCTGACATCATCCCCGCTGGCACGGTGTCTGAGCCCGCGTGGATCTCCTTTCTAATGGTGGTGATGTTGACGGTACCATTAAAACGGACAGCGGTAATTTCCTCGTCTGGTCCAAGGTGGATGTTATCGCTCGTTACATTGTAAATCTGAAAACTTGCAGGCACTGTGATGTATTTTGTCCTTTTCTATTTACACCAAAGGAAAGTTCAACTTATATTTAACCATTGTACAGCATTAACTATAATCAAGTTTGGCGGTTTTTCCGTCCTCGATAAATAGCTTCCCTGCAAAAATCCACATGGTTTCGTTTTCCTCCATAACAAATTTCAAAATTTCAAACGTGGCATGTTCCAGTAACTATGAGGTATTTAATCAGGGGACATACCATCTCCTACCTTCCCCCCCCCCCCCCCCCACCCAGTTTCATTTCCCCAGGCCCCTCTCAATCCGTCAATGGCGGTTGAAAGTGTCAGCTATTGTAAATGACTTATATTTGACCGTGCAAGTGAATTACGAGCTACTGACCTGGCTGACGGCTGCTTCAACAAGGTTACTGGGGAAACAGTTCCTACAAATTATTCAAAATTATTCATTCCAGCGTCGAATAAACTAAACGCGTGCGCGCCAGCAGGATATCTACTTTCAAAGACCCGGCTTACTTGGATTCGTGCAAACTACTTTAGCTATCTTTTCGTCATGTAGAATCCCCTTTTTATGACAAATAAAATTACTGTCGCATTTTGGTTGGTTGTTACTTATGATCTATTGGAGGGCAGACGTATTTCTTTAGTGCTATTAAAAAAAACAGATAGATTTCATTTTGCCATGTGTCTGTGACACACATCAGTGACACACTCGCCTGACGGCTCGTGTGCCACTTTCTCGTTCTATTTTTGTAATCTGTTTTCTAATAAAAACGTTTGTAATTAAATCTCGTTAGACTGGCCCGCCTAGGCTAGCACAAGCTATCTGCGGGCCAGTCATACCTGTAAATATGTGTATTGAACGAAAATAAAGATTGTTGTTGTTACTCTAACCGCATTTTGACGTCATCTGTGTTCTATTTAACAATTAGATTATTAATTCGAGATTTCTATTCCGTGATAGTTGACAAGGACGCAGCCCGAGTCAACTATCAGGTTTTGAATAGCCAAATCCAGGATTACATCCTAGATATGGCGCAGTCTTTCAACAACGGGCTTTTTCCCTCGAGCAATGCAATACTTGGAGGACTGAAGCAATGCATCAAGGAAAAATCATAGAAAATTCGTATTTACCTTATCATATCGAGTAACGAGTCCAAGTTTCGGTATTTCACACCTTCAACATCTTTTCTCGCGCCATGATCGTCGCTTAAACCGGGACGTATCGTCATGACAAGAGTCAAACCCAAAATGGCGGCTAAAGCCAGTGTTCCCAAGTAATAGAGCAGGGCTCGTCGTCCAATTCGTCCCGCGACATCAGGATTCAAGGTCGATACGGCAGTTATCAGACTGGCGACGATAAGAGGCAGGACAATCATCTTTAACATGTTCATGAATAGTTCTCCTGGAAAGGCGATAAGCATTATAACAGTGGCTTTCTTCTCGGGGTCGATGATGCGATTCACAGGATCATTGACTATTGCTCCAATTGCAAAACCGATGATTGCTCCAACCACCAGCAAAACGAGCAGAAGATTTCCTTTCATCATCAGACAGAAGGTCTTACAACATCGTCCACAACTACTTCGACGCGGCCTGCAAGCCATTTTGCCTGAGCAAAAGATGTTGTGTTGTTGTAACTAAAGACAATTCAAGTTGACCCCAAGCAAACCACTTTTGTGATCGCATCATTACGCATAGTTTACATAATGGGTAATTTCCAATGGAAACATTCTATACCAAGTATACATGCAGGCCCGTAGTCTGGACGTATGCCCGCCCCCCCCACCCCCAGATTCGTAAAACAATTCCGATGTTCGAAACGGTTCCGAATTGCCGAAATTGAATCCTTTTATCTATTATTTAAGAAACCAAATTTATCCCCAAAATGATTAATGTTAATTTGCCACTCAAGATTGTTGATGACAAAGAGTTTAAGGTGAAAATCAATTATCAGAAACCTAATTGCTGGCGAGCCTCAGCCAGGTAGCACACTATTCTGGGATTCATGAATAGCGGTCAGTGCCGGGGAGTCTCCTATGTAAAAAGCTCGGAGCTGCTCGTTCTGGGGTGGAAATCAGTGTGCGCTTTGGAAAGTCAGTTTTCCTTGTCATTGATCATTTCACTACATCCCGTAGATCCTTTTTAATTGTATACGAAACAATGCCTCTTGTCTCGCTTTTCAGTGACCACTGCGTTACAACCGTGAACGTTCTTGGCGACGCAATTAGAACTGGGATCGTGGAGCACCTGTCACGTGACGACTTAAAGTCTAAAACTGAAGAAAATAACCCAATAGTGTCAAAGAAACTCCAAAAGAGCGATAATCAGGTTGAATTATCGTATTTTTCTAATCTGTGACCACAAATAGATGCATTTCTTTTGTGTGTGAAAGGGAGTGTAACTCTCCTTTCTTAGTTAAGTTAAGCCTCATCTACACGAACAATTTTTATATGGCAATTCTTATGTGCCCTTGCAGATGAGGACAATTGGCCAATTTTTAGGTAACAAATATATTTGCTGTAAAGCTAACGTGTTAGCTTTTGTGACAAATAAAATTGTCACATACGAAAAATTGCTCGTGTAGACGCCTTGTCACGTAAAATGTGGCAAATATGTTCGTTAGCGCCATGTTTTTGAGGGGCGACTAGGCAGCCTCGCCTTGTTTCTGTGTATCTCTGCTGTCCAAAGTCATTACTGGCGCACCAAACTTTGAAATTTGCTGTGCCATCTACACGATCAAAAATGTTTTTCGCATAAAAATTGCTCGTGTAGACGAGGCTTTAAGGAGATACTGTTGCCTTAGGCGTTTAGAGCTTCAATGTGAAATTTTACAACGCTCTAGCGGTTGATTACCTGCTATTCAATTTCAATTATTTCAAAAAGTTGCTAAGAGTGAAGGATCTTTCAACTTAGTTAGTAATGAATTCAGATCTGGCTGTTTTCTTTGTAGGTCATATATAGAGTATTTCAACAGCACTTTTGCAACAATTTTTCTTATATTTTGTATGTTATGACTCCAATTAGTGTGTGTGCTAAAGTATTGACACTATAATAAAGTTACTTTATTTCACTGGATTTTAAATTCTTCATTTTGCTATATATTTTACGATAACTTCTGACGCCAGCTCCGTCTAAAACTTTCACAACTCATTCATAAAGGACGTCAGTTTTTCGTAATTGGCTGAGCTCTGTTTTGCTGGGTAATGGTTTAGAAGACAACCCAATTTAGAGATGCATGTATGCTTACCTCATATCAGAAAAAAATGTTGTCCTCAACAAAGGTGAGTGAAAAGCCGCGAAAACAGTAGAAAAGAGGAGAGACGAGAGACGAGGAGAGACTGGAAAAATTATCTTCGCTCGTCGAGACCGTCAATGGAAGAGGAATGAAATCAAGCTCACCTAAATTAAGACAAGTCTGAACAAATAGCTTTGTCAGCCGAGTTAGATCCGAGATCAGCAAAATTGAGCGATAGTTGAGAAATGGGCTAGGGTTTCAACGTTCAGAGCGTTTTCATCCACGTGGCCAGCAGCCATGCAGATTTACCTGAACAAACGGAAGTGTTCATATGAGAAGAGTTGAACTTCCCACAGGATTTGTTTGGGATACGCAAATGTGTGTCCAGTTGCAAAAGTGATACAGGCCAGGAGAGGTACATCCCTGCTTGATCATTAAAACGTGGTAAATCAGGATCTTCATTTAACCCCCACCCGGGTGGGGGGGGTACTCTTACCCTTTTGTATACCATTCTGACAGAAAAGGTACCCCTCTCGTTTACTACTCTTCCCAGTAGACCGAGACATTCACGAGAGGAAAGCTTATCGTGTCGAATGCGTCTGAAAAAAAACCGCACCGAATTTGTCCTGGTCATATTTTATCTTCAGCTGGTAAACAGCGGCCATGCTGACAGTTCTATGGGAGCCAAAAAGCGCGGTAAGCTTTCCTCTTAAAGATAAACACGTTGTGAATGAACATCACGTAATACGAAGCCATGACGCCACACAGAAACGTTTTAACGTGGTGCATTTCAAAGTACCACGTGATTGGTTTGAAACAAACTCGCGGCATCAAAAACGTTACTCTGAAGGCGGCAAAAATATTCGTGGGTTGTCGCGGTCTACTGGTAAGGGCAGTACCCGTTGTCGCAAAAAGGTACCCTTTCACATACCTACCTAAGAACACTGCACCCTTTTCTAAATCTTCGGAATGAGGTTAATGGACAATATTACTGGATAACATCAAGAATTAAATGATACTGCCATAAGGTGCGGCTTTTCGAGATACTCAATTCAAGGCCCTTCTAAATAACTAAATGAAAGCTTCCCCTACCCTTGCATATACCTCAACTTGTGAAATCCCTGCCCTTTTATATACCTGAAGCCTGAAAAAGGTACCCATTTCAGGCGGAGTCTCCCCGTATAGGCCATTATTGGGAGTAACCCCAGCCCGAGACTTCAACAAAGTTACTAGCCTGGGCTACTCAATCCAACGCGGTAGACCAGTAGGGGGGGATAAATATAGTTTCTCTCCTAAGCATTGCTGGTCTTGTCTAGACAAACAAAACCTTCCTCCTGTGATCCGTGCCCTACCATTAGTTGGAAGGTTTCACGGTTTCAGAAAAGCAGTTCGGTATCACTTTAATAATGATTAGCTACTACATTCTCAAAGCTCGCTCACTAGAATTAGTATTGGTATATTGAGGAGAAAATAGATGCTGATCAAGGGTGAAATCTCAAAAACATTACGAAGCCTCCGATGCAGGCCTGTGCTAGAGGGTCAGGCACCTTTCCCAACAAGACGGCGTGACGAGTGAAAATGAACGCACGTGTGGCAAACAAAAAGTTCAGGAAGAGAGAGTGAGATGGTATTTTATGATGACATAACACAAAAATTAAAATAGTTTTACTAAAAGCTGCTTTACAATATTTTTGACGTGATGAAACTGTTTACAAATGCTACATTTAAAAATTATTAACAACCTAACACCCAACTTATTAAGGGCACTGGTGACGCACCTGTTCAGGAACCTTGGCCCGCTACTTTAATTTCCGAGCATTGAAACCGCCTGCTCTCGAGCAAATCGGCCTCCACTTGATTTTCATTGGCCGGTATCATAAACTCAAACTCACCTCCAGGGCCTCTTTGGCACTCACGAGAAAATCTGCAGCCGAGAGGACCCTGGGTACGAGTTTAATCCCACGGTTATCCTTGCGACATCGAAAGGTTTCTTTTTCACGGTCTCAAGTCATCATTTAACGTTTCCTTTCGGAAACGATTAAAATAGTCAGCACCAGGCTCCTAACGGTGACCAGTACGGCCCGTACAATACATACATACCGGAATAATAACAGTTCCATCATACAAAAGCGTTTATACCTATCTACATGTAGATACTGTGTTATATTTGAAAACTGAAACAAATGCGACTTTGACATAACAAGCAGGATTTAACATCACCTCCATTTAAAATTGTTACAAGGTACAGCAGAGATTGAGCTATAGAATACTCGTCCCTAATATGGCACAGATGGTTTGCAAAGGCGTTACCCTATCAGCCGCCATTGGCGATTCAGGCTGAGAGATTTCTAACCCCATTGGAATGAAGGGAATTTGTGTGGGTTCCTTGATGTACAAAGTTGCAAGCACAGGGGCTATTGAATACCTAGTCTATAACCCTACTTTGAACAGCTTATTAGTGCTATAAAAGTACGCTTGTCGAGTTACAAAGTTACCACACCTCAATGGCTGATGATTCAAGCTAAGAGATACGAACCCTGTTTTGGTCATTACATCAGTGTGGCAAATCAGGATCTTCAATTAAACAAAATTAAGAGGGTAATTGTTATCGATCGAGCTAAGACACTGCTGACCCTTCCATAGCATTGACATTGTAAATCACGACAGCGTATTGAAATTAACGATTATTAATGGCTATTAATTCAAAATAACAGATTTCTACCCTACAAATGCTAACTTTGTAAACAGTTCTAAAGATATCGAGTCGAACATTTCACGCCAACAACAAACACCAACATATCCAACGAATACTACTGTCATTAAACGAGTCACTAATTCACCCGGATAACCCATTGCTTTGCAAGAAAAGAAATATTACTCCATTACCTCGATATCTAGAAATAAGCGTAGAGTCGAGCATGCATTTCATTTCAAAAACAAGTTACTATATATTTGAAACCTAGTATCTGATATTTCACTTGAAATAGCACTCTAACCCAAGACTTGGTCCTAAAAACTTTCTACATATGCTTTGACTTTAACGTACTAAGAATACAAGTGAAAACCAAAAAGCGGGGCACAACGCCAGTTAAACCAGTCTTGTTTTCTTCATGGTTGAAAAAGGTAGCACGTTTAAGTGATTTGCTGTGATTGGCTAGTTAGTTAATGCACGAAATTTCTGAACCAATTACAGGCCTCCTCTAACGACGATCCGAAGTAACCAAAAGAAAACATTTCAGACACACAGCAGAAAACCCCTCTAACGACTGATCTAGATGAAAATTGTGCGCAAATGGTTCTCTTTTAGTGTAACGGACTTCACAACTCACGATATTGACCGGTCTGTCTCACAACAGTTATTCACCTTCGTCGTCAGTAGTCCGCAAATACTCACTTTCCCCCTTACCTGCGCCGCTAATATTAATAACAAAACATACAAAAAATATCTTACAGCTAGCTATACATTACCAATGATTATTCTAACTACAATCTACAACAATGCAACATCGACAATGCAACCTCACTCATCAGGATGTAGCGGGGAAAATCACGGACATTTTCTGCTGCTCACTTTTCAAGATTATTGGTTATTGCAAAAACGACCGCATTTTTTGATGGTCTACTCTTTGACAGATTTTAGCACTAAGTGAGTATGTTCAAAAGTTGTAGAGGTAATCAAATGCCCCATTCACACCAACTAAACTAGTCAAACAAAACCAGGTTCAGTTTTTTCAAATTTGTCACGCTTTGCAGTCATTTTGAGAAGACAAATTTCAAACCATCTGGTAAAATATTTGAGTCAAGCAGGTTTTTACCTTGTTAAGTTGTGGGGTGTTGCACAGTATAAGCAACTAAATTTTAACCTTGTTTAGTTAAACCTTTCTTAGACAAGTTTACCATGTTGGTGTGAAAGGGGTTTAAGTCTGTAACAGCAATGACTCTAAATTTTGCGGTAAGTCGTTTTGCCGTGGGTTCCACTTTACTTTCAAGTTATTTCTAGGGTCATTATTAAGTCGAGCTTGTTGTTAATAAAAGACGATACTTCGCCCCAGTTAATTAAAAAAAATCGCTGTATCGGTGTTGCTATCCTCAGGATACTACTGCAAAAAAGTAACTTAGCTACTAAAAAAAACAAGTGTTGTGTGACAAACAAATTTTGCGTGACTTTAGGATAGATTACAAAGCGGAAGTCACGACAACCTGATCGGGCTCATCTCCTTTCTCCAGCTTACTAAGTGGAGCCCTATCATCCATTATACCATTACAATCATACTTCCGCAGATCATCACGTGACAGATGCTCCACTACACCAGCCCCGATGGAGTCGCCCAGCACATTGACAGTGGTTCGGAAGCGATCCCTGTGGATAGAGAATAGTTCGAATTAATTCTTCTTAACAAAAGGAAAGACCTTTCAACAAATTACATGTAAGTCTCAAAAACATTGCACGAAAGGTCAACTAAACCCAAACAAATAAAGCATAAGAACTATTGTCACTCACAGAAACCAGTCAACAGCCATGATGAGCCCAATGTCATCCAGCGGTAGGCCAACGGCTTGCAGCACAATGATAGTAGTAATTGAGCCTGCGGATGGAATTCCAGCGGCGCCAATTGCGATCGCAGTTGCTGTAAGACTGGATCAGAAAAAAAAAATTATATAATGTACATGTACATGTAGTATGTAACGTAGCTTTTACACAGCTACAGCTACTACATGTAAGCTCTAAAGTACAACAACACGCGTGTGGCACGCGTGTGGCACGCGTGTAGCGCACATGTGGACCAGTTTCATTATTTTGGCCGGAAAAAGTATGGCAGCTACTGTTAAGTTACCTATGAGTTTTGCAAGCAATGAAAGTGGTGCACACAAGTTCTTGAAATGCAGGTAACCCAGATAAATACATGATGGACAATAAAGAAAAAAGCATTAACTACTTCTCAAATAAAAACGAATAACTGGGCCTGCCTTGTCACTGACTGGAAGCTTGCCATACTTTTCAGAGATTAAACATGGTGTTTTGGCCTCGCTTGGAGTGCCTCATTTAATTCTCGTCAGCACTTAGCTCATAAAATGTGGTACACGAGTAGTATGTACTCTATTGGGGGTAGATTTAAAAAGTAAGCTGCAACTTCTAAGGGAAGAAAGTGAAAGAAGTAAAATTGCCACTCAATAATTTTTCTTTTGGGAAGTGGCTCTCTGTTTGGCAGTTCTACTTAAAACTTGGGGGAGGGAGGTAACCTTGAAACACGTAAGAAAAAAGAAAACAGAAACACAGATAATGTAACCTTTAAGGGGTCTTCCAAAACAAGAATCTCTATCATTTTTAATTGGGAGTTTTACTCCACGGAAAATTGAAGTACTTCAAAGAAAACTTGCAGATGGCTGCAGATCCTTAGTACCTATAGTTAAGTTCGTAATGAAACAATGGAGCTACATGTAAATAATATACTGCATCTGGCATTGGACCCAGAAAAACCAGCCACATGACTATAACTTTCTTTCATTTACTTGACAATACACTCACCAAATGGCAATAACTTTTCCGGCTGACAAGTCATATTCATTGAGCTGAGCAATGAAGATAGCAGCAATCGCTTCATACAGAGCTGCACCATCCATGTTCACTGTAGCACCCAGCGGCAGAACAAACTTGCTTATGCGTGGGTCTACATGGTTGTTTTCTTCAAGGCAGCGTATGGTGGTTGGCAGAGTTGCCGCACTACAAGTAAAATAAACAGCAAAAGTGATGTACAGCATCATCATCAACATTTATTTGTCATGATAACAAGTATGTTATTCAGTGTACCCTGTGAGACAGAGGCTCCCTTCTCTTTCTGCTTGGGGAGAGACAAAAGGGAACTTCTACTCGCAACTGTTCAATTTCCTTTAGTGTAGCAGAAGGTAAAGGTAGAGTCTGCATACAAGCTGGCCCATAAGGCCGGAGCTTATTCCGGTTTCTGAAGCAACTAGGAATATTTCTACCCCCGCCCCACCCTGGATGGGACACTAGTCCATCGTAGGGTTACTCCCAACATTAAATTTGCGGTAGCCATTTGTAGACCTGGTTAGAGAGAGGCACTGTGAGAGTTAAGTGTCTTGCCAAAGAACACAACATAATGTCCCCTGCCAGGGCTTGAACTGGGACCACTCAATCCAGAGTCATGCGATGGTGCAGCAGAAAGAGAAGGGATTTCTGTCTCACAGGGTAATTTAAGTGTTACTTTGGAGGGAAAAGAACCATATCCACACTCTAGTCTGGTTAAAATCCTAACATTTGCAACAAAAGCACATCCCCTTACCGGTTGAAGCCTTTTACTTACCTAGAACTGATGCCAAAAGCTGTCACGAAGGCATCTCTCATTTGATACATGAAAGTAAAAGGATTGCTTCTCCGCACCACAAGGAAAATTAGTGGGAGAATGATGAATGCATGGATTACCAAGCCAACCATCACCGTCACAATGAATAATGCCAGCCTGCTGAGTTCATCTCCAATATCTACCATGCTTGCAACACGCTGTGCAATCAGACTACAGATACCTACTGGTGCATACCTGCAAATGACAACAGAGAAAAAGTTGAGGCATACAATCATGTAATCAGCACAAGAGCATAAACATTTTATATGTACATGTACTTTGCTTTCCTGCTACATGTAAATAAAAATGTATCTAAGAGTTCTTCTAAGCACTCACATGCATTCAAAAACTTAACATCGTGGCTACAAACCACAAGCTCGCATGTCTCATACCAGTAAGTCTTAAATAATAGTATACACCAAATGCAAATATGGCGGACCACTCAGTCGGCGCCCGGGACGAGTCAAATGAAAGCGAGGCTAGTCAGGCTTGATGTTTTACTTTGACAATGCTTCCCCAGAAGAGTCCTGCTTCGTCGTCGATCTGGTCTGTTTTATTTAGCTGTGGCTAGGAGCTGCTGTGTTTCTGAACGCCACGAGAAGGGATATCAATTTTCCACCATTCGCCTCTTAAGCTTAGGGAAAATAGTGGATCAATGCAATTCATTAAGATGAAGGAAAGGAGTTCACGATCGCCGCAGGAACTAAAGTTTGTTTGCTACATTTCATATTAGAAGATCTTAGAAAAATCGTATAAATGATGAGCTTATGTGGTGTCTGGTGGTGTTCCAACACGATTTACATGGCCAGTACCTTCCCCAAAGTAAAGAAAAGCTCCTCTTGAAAAACATCCTCTGTCTCAAAGGAAGAAGTTGACCTTGCATGCACTCGCACGGAATCGGACAAAACAAATACTACGGTGTAATAAACAAGTGAATGAACTTCAACTGTCCCCATGCTTTGAGCCAAATGAGAACGACTTGAAGCTAAATGCGGTCGCTTACACATTTTCTTCCAGCCTGAATGAAAAAACGTTAACAGTTCCTTCGGCAATCGTGAACTACTCTCCTTCGTCTGTTTTCCCTGAGAGGCGACCGCAGAAACGAAAAAGAAAACACTTTCTCTGCTGTGGAAGATTTCAATTCCTTCTGGTGGCATTCAGGAACACAACAACTTATAGGGAGGGTGAAACAAAAACAGACCAGATCGACGACGAAGCAAGACTTTTCTGTCAAAACAAAACATCAAAGCCTGACTAGCCTCGCTTGCATGCGATTCATCCCGGGCGCCAACCAAGCAGTCTGCCATATTTGCATTCTGTGTATAAAGTGATAAACGATTAAATGCACCCTTGTACTTGCTAATAAATATCTATCCAAAATTAGTGTGTGCAAAGATTATTTGTGATAATGATTATTTAATGAATAAAACCTTCAATTTTCATTTGAAGAATTTTCCTTACCAAACATTTGTTTAGCAAAAGTTTAGCACAACAAAATCTCAAGATTGCAATATTATATGTACCACCCCCTCTGCCTCAAAAATAAATTTACTTTCCATCTTCATGCAGGAGAAGAGAGGCTGCAGTTTTTCAATAACCAGCTTGAGTACAAAGTACTTCTCTAATGTTACACATGCATGGTCAAGTACAATAAATTGGCAATGGAATTGAAGAAATGTCATTTTATCAATGCAGTGTAAATTCTGAGTAGGGCAATAAATAAAAGAGAATGATGTAACCTACCACATGATCAGTGTCACCAGGATCATAACAGCATCATTGAGCGCAGAAAAGAAAGCCTTCAGGGGTTTGGCTTTGGCACCCATTTTCCCCAACACTATACCAAACACAATTGAGAACACAGCCAAGCCAAGGATGTTCATACCCCCCGTGGGGTTGGTTGCAACCCCTGCGAATATCGTATTAGAGCTGGGGTATATTTCTCTGGATATGGTGGTGATGTTGAGAGTGTCATTCATCGTGATCGAGTCAATGATCTTCTCGTTGTCTTCAAGTTTAGGATTGGTTTCAGTCACATTATACACTTCATATTTCCCAGGATCTGAAGTGTAAAAGGTTTTTTTCTGCAGTAAAAAGAAAAAGTAGATAATACAATTAGCTGGCTCACTCCTGAGGAGGAGTCACGCGGACTCACTCCTGAGGAAACTACATGCAAGTACATGTACTGCTACGATACAATATTAATAAATGGAAAGGAAGCTAGATATTACACACTCATGTTTACCGGAAAAATAAATTATGCAACAATCATCCTACTCAGTTTTGTAGAGTGTCTGATTTTGGTCACTCAGCCAAAAACATTTTGCCAATATTAAACATCGCAGGATAACTGTTGGATAATTCTTATTTAGCACCCACCTTTAAATGCTTCTAATTGTACATGTAGTTGATCCAGTACATGTATTTATACCTTTTTATGGTATTTATTTAATGTTTAGCATGAGTGTTACAACACTTTAACTTGTTTAACATTTTAATATTTAACATGACTGTTATGACAGCTGAACATGTTAAACATTTTCAGAAACTTCAATGCAATTATGCAATGCAAAGATAACTACTTGTAAATATCAAACGTTTTTACAGCACATAACATTTTTTTTTTCAAAAAGTCCAATCAGCTCAATTTACAATAAATTATTTTACTGTAACTAAAGTTACTTCTTCAAACAAATTTGATATTTGCACCGTACTTCTCAACCAATGTCCCACCAAACAGTATAAAACACCTTTCTCTATCCCTTTCTCTTCTATTACCTTCGTGGCTTTTCGAGCACGACTTTTCAGCCAAAGTAACCATTAAAAGTTCCATACACAGTAATAAATCTGTGACTCTATCTAGACATTTACATGTCTATTAGCTAACAATAATTCGTTTGATCTGATGTTATTATTAACATCTATTTCCCGTGAATACCCATAGTATTCAGTGGCATGATTGTAAAAAGTTGATGAGACAATTTCTTGTAATACCCAGATTAAGCTCACCCAAGGATGCTATTTTTTCAAGCACAATATTTTGATAATCAATTATTTTCCTCCAAAAATTGTCCAACAGAACAAGAAAAAAATATACCATTAAGTGGTACCCTGAAGAACACAGCCATTAGTCATGTTAGCATGCCAGTTAATATGTTAATATAAAAACAAAAAACCTTATTATACCTGCCAACTTGCATTACGCATGTGACACGCCAGTGGATCAAAAATGTACTTTAGATCACATGCATACAGAGCAATTTCACGCACGACTCACAATTCTGGACTACTTGTTCAGTAAACATTAATGTGAAAAATTCAATTCCATTTTTAATCAATTTGAAAATAGTCCACCAAAAGGCCCTAAATGTCATGTTTGAGTCCCACATAACATGCTCATGATGTCTCACCTTTGTCAACTCACCAAGATATAAGCAATCTCAGAAAGACAGAACCAAATAATGGCACCAAGATTTGGCGCTTTAAACCACTAACCTTCAAAAATTCAATGGAACATCTTCAGGAATCTTTGCTGATGTTCGGAAGTTGTTTTTTGGTGAAATTTGGACATTGTGGACTCGAAAATCAAACACATTTGACTTAAGAAAAGTTGGCAGGTATAAGTAATGTTAGACACAAAAACATGAGAATCATTCAGCCCTTCAGCATAGAAATGATTTCTGTTGACCCAGAACAGTAAATGGCTGTCTTGGCACTTAATGTAAGCCTTTTTAATTAAGGCTTGCATTCTAATACCACAGGCATTTTGGTCCCTGGAGGAAAAATTAAAAGCAAGTTCCAATCAAACAGTGACAACAATTTACTGAACATCAACCACCAAGACCCAAAAACACATTCCCAATATTAAAAAAAATAAATGAAAAAATTACATGAAAACATCAAAATCAAAAATCTAGATTGCGATGTACATGTATTGGAACATGTAGCCCAAATTGATACTACAACGACGCCAGTGTACCTGTCTACATGTAATAACGATTGCAGTATTCCAGTGTGACTGAACAAGGAGGAGCCTTGACTTGAATGAGGCAAAGTTGCAGTGGGGTGGGGATGCATACATGTATAACTAAATTAATGAAAATAAAAATCTTTGAAAAGGAATGAAAGACAAGCTTCTCCTACAAATGTGATGTACTGTAGACACAGTACAAGGCACTGAGCATTCATAACCTTCCAGCCTAAAAAATGTTTCATGATGTAGTTTTCACATAGTTTTCAGCTGAATTTAATTTGATTGTTTCCAGCTAGGAGACTTGATGAAAAGGTACCAGTATTGCAAGAAAATTAAAGTAATAAATCTTTTACATGACTCCTTACGTGCATTTTGTCTCTTGAAAAATCTGAAGTAGTTGGCATTTTTGGCAGGACACAAAACCCTTGAAAGAAATGCGTTTTTTTTTTTTTTTTTTAATCTTATTTTACATGTAGTTTTAGCCAATTTACATATAAAACAGAAAATTGCATCATGACCCAGTTTATGTTAAGATTATTACAACCTTCTTCCTGGTTTTACATGTACTTTGCATGTCCCCGCAGTAAATATGTTTAAAGTTGTAGCCTGCTTGTTTCATCTATTGTCAAGGATTCTTTCCAAAAATACATTCCCACACTGAAACATTGCCCTCTTCAGTCAGGCTCATCTTTGATACTGCCAAATCAAAATCTGCTTTTTCTCAAATTTCTACACAAAAAATAAACTTAACATAAGTAAATGGTACTTCTTAATTTTTCGTGAATTAAAAGAAGTTGGAGGTAAAAGGAAACTCTGTAACAATCCACCACACACCTGGTGATCATAAACACAAACCCTTGTTACCATTCAACAAAATAATTTTCAGGGTTTTGACCAGGGCTGTGCTCTAGGAAGCACCTGGGAGCCACAAGCAACTAACTTTTGCCTTTGGGTGACTGGAAAAACTTACATTCTTGAATCGTGTACTGAGCCTATTATAAGTGCTGGGCATGCAGGATTTCGTGGTTAGGAACCTCTGGGCTCCTCTTAATTTTTCTTCGACCACAGCCTTGTTGATACTTTTGAAACTCCCTGATGTGCTTTGTTTGATTTCACCAATCAAAATCTTAAAAGTGTGGGGTGGAGTTGACAAGGCCATGAGCAGTCAATGAGAACTCTACATGTTGTACACTCCTGATATCACTATATTAATCATGCCGTGGAATGCATAAGGCCTGAAACCACACTTCTGACATATTGACTGGCTAACTCAAGTAAAGCTATCAGAAGGTTTTCAAGAGCATGTCAAAACTGAATCAAAAATTCTGCCGAGTGGTAACAGGTAAGGATGATGATCACCTTAGTTGTCTAAAATCACCAACAAACCAAATCTAAATACTTCTTAAATAATTTTGATGTAAAATAAAATGCCATCAGCTAATCAAGAAAACAAAATATGTCTCACTTAAGGTTTGTTCAAGCAGTAGGAATATAATGTACAATATTCTGAAGAATGTGTCAGTTTTTTTCCACAGAGTTTCCATTTTCCCCTGAGAACATGAAGAAATAGATTCTATTCAAAGAAATGAGATCCCCATGATGTTCAGTAAATGTTCTGAGCCCCTGTTTGACTGGCACCCAATCTTTTCACGCACTACCAACCAACCTGACGAAATGTCGCCTCAACAAGGTTACTCGGAAAACAGCTCCTGGAAATATTTAACAGTGTTGACAAGAAGCTAACAAAACCATTTAACAACCCAACATAAAAAAATTAAAAGGTAAGTTCCCTTGTAAAGTTATCAAATTTATTCCAACCACATTCATGTATTCATGCATGCAGTGGAAGAAATTCAAATGGTCCAGTTGGGAATATTTTGTTTCAATTTGCTATAAATCCCTCCCCTCCCCTCTGACTAAGTCGACAATTCAACCAATCATCTTTTATTAATACCACATTAAGTATTTCCTGTTCACCTGTCATTTCACTTTTTACATTTAAATTTCATTTTCCAAATGTGTGACTCAAAAGTGAAAATTTCCATACAGTGCAATGAAAGTTCAAGGGCTTCTCTTGAAGCTTACTCTACCCCACCCCCACCCCCCCCCCCCCGCCCCCTCCACCCAAACACCAAACATCATTATAATTATTGGGCTGACAAAAAAGAATTCACAAATATCTTAAAAAATATCAAGACCATTATTCACATGTTTTTCGCCGAGTCACACTGTGTTACTATGCATTGAGCATAGGTCCATGCCACGTTGTTTCGCATGCAAATTTAATTCCCATGTATAAGGTATATATACACCCCATGGAGAAATAAAAATGTTGTTGACTAAGGTGTTGGAAAGTTTGGTCAGGGAATTTGACAACAAAAGGATATAAATCTTTTCTTGATAGCTGTTTGATAGCTTTTAACAGCATCGGAGTTGACGTGCTTCTCAAAGTTTTTGTATCGGTGAAAAATCTTAAGACCAAAAGCACGTGCTTTTAATATAAACAAAAGCCGAAGATTCTTCAATTTTGAATAAATTACATGCTCATAATCTCAAACTGTATGTATATTTAGGGTAAACTATACCACAAATGAAGGACAAACTCAAGTGTTTCCTCACGCTAGTGTGGAAAGAATATCATTTTCACTGTTGCTACTGTTATGAGTATCAATTTGTGAAAAGCATGACGGCTTGAATCGAGCGTCTGGCGCGAAAAATAGGGCTTGGTCAATCATTGTTATATAATCAACGGGTGTTTTACTACGACAACAACCCTACGTTTTACAAATAAAAAAGTGTCATTTCTCACCTGATCAAATCCAGAAAGGAATCCCTTGTAGTGTACGGATTTGGATCTGCCTTAGAACCAGTTGGGTTATCGGTCTTCCCGGGTTTAATGGAAGAAACTAAAACCATGCCCAAGATGGCGGCTAACAAGGTCGTTGTCATGTAAAACAACAAGGCACGTCGGCCGATCTTTCCGGTCGCTCTCGCATCCAGGTGCGACACGGCAGTGATCAGACTTGCCACAATAAGTGGAAGGATGATCACTTGAAGCATGTTCATGAGTAACTCGCCGGGAAAACCGATAAGCATGGTGGTAGTGGCCTTCTTCTCGGGGTTTTGGATTCCTTGAACGGTTCCGTTAATCAACGCGCCAATAAGAAAACCAACAGCAGCTCCGATGGCAAGGAGCACCACGAGCAGATTTCTCTTGATAACTCCCCCAAACGATCTACAGCAACGGCTGCAGGCGTTGTTTGAGCTTCCGAAAGACGTCGCCATTTTGCTATCACCGTCTTGCGTGTCCCTGTGGATCGAATGTCACACGTGAGTGAGCGTAGGTTATATTGAATGTCTGGATGTTAATTTACAAGACAAAAATGAAATTTGCATCTAAGTCAAGATAACGTCATTTATGTATATATCTTTTTTTTCTTTTTTGGTGACCTCTGTTCTGTCAAAGATACTATAAAAACGCCCTAACTTACTCTAACTTCTTCTACGAATTAAATACTTCTCTCAGTAAGGAAAAAGACAGCAGACCCATTTACTTCCGGCAAGAAGACAGACAAAATAAATTCTTGAAATAAATAAATAACTAAATAAATATTTCGGTCTAGCTTCCTCATCATTCCATATGAAATACCGATAGCAAATCCCGCAATTTAACGTTATTTTACGAGCACGACAGAGCGAGAATTATATCCACCTTATTCGATGGTTAAACATATATTTTGAGAGTAAGTGTTTTTCCGAGTCCGGCGGGGACAAAAAAAAAATTTGAAAGTTCTCTCTCAAAATCGCACGAGCGTGAAAGCGAGTGCAATTTAAAAGAATTTTCAAATATCATGATTAGTGTATAAATCCTTAATTGCTCGAGCTTTCATACGATTACTCATTTACTGTTAGACTGAGAAAATTGCGAACGCACGCGCTTTAATTTGCACTCCAGTGCAAATTAAAAATTAACGACAAATCGGCCTGCTCTCAGCCAATCACAAGGAAGTAATTTTCTCAGTCAAACAAGAAACATCAACAATACTACAACATTGTCCTTTAAAAGGCTTTAATTGTTTGTTTTTTTTGTTTTGTTTTGTTTTGTTTTTGTTTTTTTGTTGTTACTTTGAAGATAACCTTTATTTAGTCAGCTTAGCCTTCAACGACATAGTTACAGATTCGGATGTAGCTGGAGATCCTACGTCCATAACGGAATTTCACATAAATGAAGCTTTTTAAAATTAGCCTGCTAAACGCGGTGAAACTGAAAGGAAACTTGATCCCCCAGACTCGTCCCCAGACCTCATTCGCAGTGCTGAGTCAGTGCGGAACAGGGCACACGAAAAGTTAAAGTACCCCGTTCCTTTCCTGCTCTTTGCCAGCGAAAGACAACAGCGTCTGGGGACGAACCAGTTCTTATCTGCCATCCGCATAACGGTTTGTCACGTGACCACATCGTCATGTAATCTCTTCTCTGAGCCACAGACCGAAATATAACAGCCATAGAAATGTTCAAGAAAGGGCAACGGTCCTCGGGGTCGATTTCAAAATGAATCTTGATTCAAAAACAATCAACTTTATCGTGCTCGTTATAGATCCTTCTACTCACATATCACAGGAAACGATATTGTGACGTCGCGTACGTTAATTGCAGTCTAGAGATACACCAGGTGCTGGCGTGGTTTCAAGTTTTGAACCAAGCTATATAAGCCCCGATGGGGGGTACACGGTTGGGACACTGAAGTCCTTACCCTATACAAGACCAGCTTGCTCTTGCAACCCTATCCTAGTAGAGGTCTAGGAACCAAAAACCCCTACCCTATCCCAGGTCAGCTATTTTCCATGCAGAAACTGAAACATCACTATCGTAGTCCAACTTAATCAATATCTTACAAAGTCATTCTGAGTTTCAATTTCTATTACAGAATCCCGGGCAAAGAACCCTGTTCTAGGTTAAACTGTTTATACTGGCGACTTTTCCGGTAAATGCTACCCTATTCTAGACCAAACTGTCTGATTTCTATACCCTATCCTAGCCTAAACTGCCCGCTGAAAACCATACTCTTCACAGCCGTAAATACCCACATAGCTTATATATGGTAGTCCCCCCCGGCGGTTATAAGCTCATGCATCATGGACGTCGTCAAGGAAAACCGCATTTGGTATCCCGTTACTGAAAGCGCTCACGAAACATGTTATTGGTATTTCTGTTGTGCTTAGCAGTGCGCCAAGATAACAAGCTAATAATAAAAAGATATCTGTTTGAAATGCAAAGCTGCGATTTGAAACGCATATCTGTTATTATAATTGAAGTGCCTCTATTCTCGTCCTATCTCTAAGAAGTTATCGATTGAAATACTAAGAGACAGCCGCAAGAGCGAAAAATCTATGTTAGTTGCGTATTCGGCTCCATGGTTTCGATGTTTGCTATTCGACTGTTCTATTTCCTGTGGAAGACTGTTTACAACCACCCTGCCTTGAGAAGTAAAACCTGCCTGGTTAATAGGATCTTTATGACCCCCCAAAAACGTTTCAGTGGCCTAAAATGTATATTTGACTGTCTGCATGTCCTCTTGTGCTTGCGATAATGCGATCTATTCGCTAGCGGATAAATGCTTACCCTGCTTTGTAATAAAACAAGGCTTATAAAACTCCTTAAGTCCGCCGTGCGCATAACAGTTTTAATATTGGAAAAATCACATGTACATACCTCGCAAGTTCCAGTGAAGATGACATTTCAATTGCTCCTGGTTTTGACGTTTCGGTATTCTAAGATCCAAGTATTAAACTGACGGGAACAAGTTCAATAAAAGGTCTGCCTCTTTTATACTGTGTTACGTACTACTTAACTCAGTAACACTTGGAGAGCAACCAATTAAATGCCAGATAAGATGACTGTGTATGTGCTGTTTCTGCGGGGCTGACGTGCCCCGGTTCACCGAATCTTCGATCAAAAACACACGAGCTATCTGCAAAACAAATTTCAAGTCTCTTGACTATTTCAAGAGGCTATTTATGCACAGATAACAAACTCCCCGCAATTTCGTGCAGGAAGACAGTATTTGGATTGAAAGTTTACTCTATAGCTACTTTACGTCAGACGTTTTCTTTGTTGCGTGACCAGTCGACCGGATCGCAGCGTGTGAAATTAATTTTCTCCAAATTAATTCCAGAGACATCAGCCGGGGCGCACACAACACTCGGTGCGTGTTCGGAAAAAAATACAGGACTAATTCATCTTGAGAATAAGGAGCTCATAAGTGTAACAATACTTTTCATTTTTGGTCACTTTTTGGTACCTCTGCAATAGTTTTAGAAATCAGCAGGAGTAATTCAACCATTCTTTATGGCTTGAAGGAAAATAAACCTCGATTAAAGGAAAGAGGTCCTGTGCTGACACAACAGGCCCGTCTGGGTTCGCAGGCTGCGGGACACAAAGCAGAAATAATCGACTGAAATCAGTGCGAGCATTTTAATGATCTTAATTAATAATCTTTTTTTTTTCAGGAAAAGGATTTAAATAATGATTGAGCGAGTACGCAGTCAAAGCAAAGTGGTAGGGATTCGTCGGAGTGGTTGGTTGGATATTTTCTTTCGTTTGCTTTCTGAGACCAACCAATGGTGAAGAATGCAATCTCGGCATTTTTCTGCGACTGAAAGCGACGCAGGAACGTTGATCAATTAATTTTTAAAACGCGTTTCTCCTGAACGTGATCTCCACTGTTTGTTCATGTCATAATTGATGCAATGATATGAAAAGCAGCACCGCGCGGAGGAGTATGATAACACGTCAAAGAGGTGATCAGCGTCGGCGTAAATTTCATGTTTACATAAGCACTGTCTGTTTGTTTAGAATATTTACACTTCGAGCAACTTCTGTAGAGGATGACGCGAAAGAACGCGCGGGGAGAAAGGTGCTCGCGCGAGGACGCGAAAGCGCGAAAAGAGAGGGACTTGCAAAAAACAGAGAGTTTGAATTATGCGTTACTCGCACAACGTTAAAAAATTTTAAATCTATCGGATGTTTAATGTTATAATTTGGGATAGTTTTTTTATAGAAGGGTCCGTGCCCAGCTTCTGATAATGATCTTATTCTGATGGAATGTACTGCCTGACAAAGCTTTATCACCTAAAAGACGTTCATACAAAATGTTGAACATGTTCAAAACTGATTTAACTAAACAAGGTTAAAAATTAGTTGCTCATACCGTTCACACTCTACAACTAAACAAGGCAGAAACCAGTATGATTCATAAAGAATGTTATAACGTCTTCCTATTACAAGCTGCTTATTGTAGAACTTGATCTGTGCCTTGTATCGGCATCATGCATAGACCGTTTAACCATGCGGTTTACTCGCATACAACCCTGACAACATCACTTCCAAATATAAACTCAATTAATTTTTAAACCCAAAATATTCTCCGGTAATAAGTTTCTCCCTTCTCCCTGAGGTAGTTGCGCAATAAATGCAGTGCTAACCGGCTTGGCTTGACATGTTCGCTTCACCCCACCTGGGTTTGTCTACTGGCCTTGGTCTGAATCTCCCACAAAGAACCTGTTTAGGTTTCTTGTTTTCTAAACTTTAATTTCTATTGGTTGTTTCAAGAACTTTATAGTTCGTTTCTGAAAGTCGCGTGAAAGTGTTTGGGTTAGTTTCCTGTATAGACGTTCAATCCTCCAAGGTCAGTTCGTCCCGTGTAGCCCACACATGGCTACCGTGGGCTATTTAAGTGCGTGTGCATTTGTTTGCCAAGTAGTAGAAGCTTTAGTGGTAGAAGCAGCAGTAGACGTTAGACGAAGAAAGTGCAAGACAGAAGTCCGGGTAATAAAAGCTCCAGAGACCATGGTCTCGGTAACACCTCGCTTAGAAGACTGAGAGGTATCCAATAATGACATGTTTTTATGTCCTTCAATCCGGGAAATTGTACAGCCTTTTAGACGACGAATAATTGATCCACGACGAATAATTACCTCGCGATAAGTGTGACTAGAGAAGTCGCTGTAGTATCCTGATTAAGAGACGCAAAGAACGAAGATTCCAACAGATGAAATCTTAACATAGACACTGGCCGTCTCCACCTTTAGCCTATAACTCGCACAAAACGACCCAAAATCTTTGTCCGATCGCCGTTAGTTTTCAGATGGTATGCATTATTCCATATGCTGCTATGCATTTAAATTAGATTTTAATCAAAGAAAATGGCAATAATTAAAAAGGCGAACACTTCGTTGAACTAAACTAAGAAAATTAATACCCTATTCACATCAGCCAAACTAGTTCAAATTAACTACGTCAGATTTAGGTTTTTTCAATTTGTCGATTACTCTTTGCAGTCATTTTTAAAAGACAAATTTCATATCAACTTGCTGACATATTTTAATCTTAATGTCAGCCCATAGACTTTTTTAGGGTGAGTTGGGATATTTTAATAAGACGGTTTATGAGGGAGGGAGTACATGATCGCAATTTTACGGTATGAATGTTTGTTTTTTCAACAAAAGCTCGTCCCATGGTCTTTCTGTCACCATCCCGAATTTTGGACGCTTCACTAATTTATTGATCCCTTTTAGTGAGAGATGATGGCTTTAGGATGTTTACGTCTGTATGCCACTAATATAAAGCTTTGGACGCATATTCAAATAAGTTAATTTCGTGGCTCCGTCTTGATAGGTACAAAATCCTCAAAAAATCAGCCTTACTCTGCAACATATACTACAATACAGAAAATAAAGTCTGCTCTTTGGACTGATTCTATGTGATAGCCGAAAAAATGAATCAGCGGAAGACGCGTGCTTTCTCGAATACTGAGATGTTGATTTTATCTTTTATTAACAATAATAATTTTAGCCTGGGGATACGTATAAATAACGATGCAAGAAAATTATTTTCTCAAGTTGTTTAATTAAAAATAATCACAGAACTCGACCAAAGATATAGTTTCTGATACCATTTGATCTCAGTAAATGGAAGGAATAGTTGACTTTTTTTGTTCCGATTCCACTGTGATACACGGTGTGCATGCGACCTGAACATAACTCCGTTGATTAATTATTGCAATGGCATGTAAATGATTCGAGGGCGACTTTTCTCAAGTTAATATACCAAAGCAATAGGCAAGCAAAATTCTTTTACTTCCTGAAACTTTGATCATTTCCGAGCGTTTTTCCGAAAAGCAAAGAATCGTCGATAACCTTAAAGCAAGAATGCCTCATTTCTTGAAAACAACTCTAACGGTGACTTTTGTCATCTTTTTGATCAGTATTTTGGCGTTAGAGGCGAAAATTGCTGGAAAGGTGAGTGAACTTTTATACCCAAACATTGAGCTCTCAGCCATTCTTAAAACCATGGATAGCGAATCATGTTTTGCCCAAGAGAACTGACGGTCATTTCTTCTGTCTAGTAAGAACAGGTAAAGAGATCGCTCATTTATCCTCAAACAAGACATAGTTAGTGAAGGTCCCCTCCACTAACTATGAACAAGACGATCTAAGATCGTAAGTCGGGCTGTAGCTAGACGTGCTATTAGATACGAGTGTTGATCATTTTCGGTGCGCAGCGATTCTAAAAATAGCATGTACAGATGCATGTCTCAAAGAAATATCATTAAACCGTAATCATCACGAAAACATTGCTTATTTTAACTGACCGATAGAAAAGTGAAAGCTACGGTAACCGTAGTGAAGTTGATTTGAGTTGTGACGTCACTTATGTGTTTGAGGAGATTGGGGTCACTGTCTACAGTCTGCACTTCTCTGAGTTCATGATCATCTTGTCACCGAGTGAGTGTTTATAATAGCTTGGAAACACTGTAATAAGCTCGCAATGGATGGTACTTCTAATAGTACACATGCACCTGAGGGTTGGCTTCTACCATATTCGTCTCTTGCATGAGAATCAAATATCTTATAACTCCTATTATCAGTATGATAGATACTGACACCAATACATTCTATTTTCAGAATAAATGAAGAATAGTTTTGCAACAGGAGTGATTCAAAAGCCCTGTCTTTAGACATAATGTACTGATATCCCTCAATTATCGAATCACAATGATGTAGATTACCAGTGCAGCTTTCACTGCAATTAATTAAGCTGGTAAATTATTTTTCTCAGACATAGCGATCTCCAATCATTGACGATAATTCTGTTTTTATTGAATACACCTGCCCTGAACATTGTGACAGTGTTGAATACAATAATTGATTACCATCTCCATATTTTGTACCAGGTCATTACAGCTATGTATTCCCTTTATCCTATTATAAATCAAAGCGCTCAAACTCATAGCTAGCAACACATTGTTTTCCAGCAAAATTACCAAAGTACATAATATCACCTTGAACATATGGTGCCTAATGATCGTTAGAGTAGGATCAATACTATGAAGAGGATTTGTTTCAATGTCACTACACAGAGTAGCACAATGACCTATGTGGCTGGCGTTCTTGTACACACTTAATGATGTATTACAACTGTACATATACAAAGATAGATATTTGCGGCCCAAAGACTCTCTGCAACTCGACGATTTGCGATTCAGTGTTGACCGTGTAGAATGCCATTTCCTTCTGATCTTTTGTACAGACTTGATACTGTCATTATTGCTCCTAATTCACGCGATCAAAACTAAAAATCGTAACCGTATAATTAATAAATAAAGTCAAGAATCTGGGATATGATAGACGATTGATAGATAAACAACCTCGCCAAGAGATTAGACTTCTGCAGTTTTTATTCGCGCTTTATCTGGAAAAAAATTTATTGAGCTTTGGCGGCCGTAAAGTAACAAAAACATCTGTCATTAAGTTTTGCAATTGAAACGAAAAGTTATTACTCCAGAGTTCCGACACGTTGAAATTGATACTTATTCTAGTGCAAGAATTGTGCAGTTAGTAAGAACTAAAGGGATAACTCATCCTTTGACCTACGTTTGAACGTAAAAAAGATGGCACCATTTATTAACATATTCGACATAAATCTTTACCTTGCGGGGTCGACTCCGACGTCGTGAAAAGAAAGTTGAGCCTTTACGACGAGTCTGCGGTATTGCCCATTGCACTTGACTGAGCTTTGATACGAATTACGAGGGTAAACCTATAGTCGGTTCGCCCGACTAATAAGATGTTCATATCAAGAAGAAAATAAAAATAGTATATATTATCTTAATAAATATTTTAGCCTTATTAATCCTTCAGTGAAGCCGCTTTAATTTTCGGTAAAATGAGCGCACTACTCTAAGAAACACAACCTGGGAAAAAGAAACTTTGCTAAATGTCAGCAAGATAATCATTATTACTTTCTACGGCTTTCTATACTGCTTCAGCATTTTCTTTAATTTTGCGATTAAATAAAAGTTCGCGAACTGAACTTCCTCTTAGGAGGAAAAAGAAAGGTAAAGAAAAGCTAAATTGTCTTTAAAATCGAGAAGACACATTTTGGGATAATTCTAATAAATATAATAACCTCATCGGGCAATCAAAAGTTACTTCTAGCCTAATTAATCCTTTATCCTACAATTAAACGTGGCGTGCGAGGCCGTTTATGAATATAATGGTTATTACGGGGATGAAAAGAAAACATTATTTGAGTACAACCACCAAACAACACTTTACGAGCCATTTTTTTTTTTTTTTGCCAGTTTGATAACAAATCTCCGCAAGAAAAAAAAAAACGCCAAATAAATGTGGCGGAAGAATAACTGAGAAAAAATCATAGTTATCTCAAATAATTTTTTCCCGCATGCACACACACTCAAAAAGTTCCTGCGCGGATAGGACCTAAGAGCCATAGTCCTAATGATGCATATTTTTGAATTTGAATTTTTTTTTTTCCTTTTTCTGCAACCATGATACGGACAAGAGGGAAAAATTCAGCGCCCTTGATGCCGCCGACACTAAAGCAGGTATGTTAAAAAAATACACGTATTTAAGATTGCCTTGTAGAGCCTTAGCATTTCATTTCTTTCTCTCTATAAATTTGACCAGGCGGATTTCCGCTGCGGATAAAAAGAAATCTTTTGCAGTTTGGCCTCATGATCTTGTGTCAAACAAAAAGGAACCCTTTCGACTATAATGGCTACGGCTGCTACTGTGGACTAGGAGGAGGAGGAGAACCTGTTGACGACATCGATGAGTAAACACAGCATCTTTAATAGTTTAAAAGCTACATTTATGTTTTAACCGATATATAATTGTTTTAGAATTGACACCTTCCGTATTAATTTATTGGGAACATTCTGATTGGGTGAAGATAAATAAAGTGCTGCTTCCTATATTCGATTTCCTAGAAATTATCACCCGAAATTCAGCTAAAGCGTGAGAACTTTTGAAGGATTTGAGAACGAAAGGATTGTGTTTTAACAAGAGGCTATGATCTGGATCATAATCTCTTAGTTTTAAGTAAATACCTGAGTTGGGGATGAAACTTTTCAATACCTGATAGAAAAGGATAAGTTGAAGAGAATAATTAGTTGATGAACATCCAATATTTATGATTTTGTCAAGGTTTCCAAATTACCCATTAACCCAAGTATGGGAAATCGACCGTGATAAATAAACGCTCATGGAGAATTCTCTGTCGTCTTCTATGAGTGCTTCGAGGTGCGAAAAAACACAGCGTAGGGACGTTTACAGAGGTTTGGGTCACAAGGGGTTGAGGGATTTCAGTTTGAATCTTAGATTTAACACGAATGACCAACGATAAACCTTTCCAAAGGACAGGTAAATGGTTCTAAGCAGCATCTTGAGTTGGAAGCTTAAGAGTGCATCCACGGTAGGACCAGGCAGGGGCGGCACAAGCTATCTCGCCGATTTCGATGAAACTTGGCCAGTTTGAAGGGGTTCACCCAAAACTACTTCAGTCTAAGTTTAAGGAAATTTGGTCAAAACCGGGGGGGAGTTGACCACACCCCTTGTTTTTTCAACAAAAATGACCAAATATAACCCCAAAAATGGTGAAAACTAAAAAGCTCTACTGCTATAGGAATTCAACCAAATCGTTTCAAATTTTCAGTGAATGTTATCCTACCCAAAAACAATCTATTGTCTACGTTTCGTTCTTCTACGACTAGTTCCCATTACACAAGTCGTCTCAGACAAGACCCCCCTCTCACCCAATAGTGAAAACTGTTAAAATACCCAAAGTTTAGGCAAAAATATCTCCAATGGCGGAGCATGGTTCCAAAAACGGAGCATACCGTTTAAAGGGTAGGACTTCATGCTAACATTATCTGCAAAAAAATCTTTGGGCACTCACTGAACTATTCCACAAGAGGGCTGCAAACATTTCGTCCACCACAGGGTACCGGCGTCAATTTTTTTCATTATAACGCGCAAATTCGGTAATTATGACACAGCAACAGACAGAAAATGTCACAAAATGGTTACACACCATATACTTTAATGAAATAGAACCATTTCTATCTAATCGCTCAAAAAAAAAAAAAATTCGCCCACCACAGGGTACCCACGTCAATTTTTTTTTTTTTCATTATGACGCGCTAATTCGGTAATAATGACATAGCAACAGACAGAAAATGCCGCAAAATGGTTACACACCATAAACTTTAATGAAATAGACCCATTTTGAAGGCTTTTGTTTGTCCTAAGCCATGAAAATAACAATCGGCGGCTTAATGATGGCCTCTATTATTGTATAAGTGAACTATGTGACAGGACTTACTCTTCGCTAAGTTAAACACGCGAGTCACAGAACACTATTAAAATGCTTACATTGTCCCTATTTGAACGTTAGAATGATTGTATAATGAAATTTGCTTTTGTTCGTCTAATAAAGGAATAATATATTTGCTTGAAACTTGCACGACTGACATCGCATCTTGATACAGTGTTGATACAGAAAACGTTATCAAAAAGACCTCGCTCTACTGCAAATATATTGATTGGCTTACGTCTCAATGTTGGTTGCCTAATATGCCTAAAAAGAAGAAAAGCGTTTGGCTGTAAAATAATCCCTGGAAATTACTTCCTGGCAAGCGCTTACATATTTGTAATTTGATAGCTTGATTTGATCTGCCATAATAACTACAAAGAGAACAAACTTTCGCCCTAAAAATACAAATTGATGCGCACGAATCGACTTGTTTTGTTTTCTTCTAAAATATGAAGTACATGTATAACGGTTTGGCGATACTAAATGTTGAATTGGGGCTTAGGATATGTAATAGACCTAATAGCCCAGATACATCAAAAGATTCACTGGCTTTCTATAAATAGACTGTTGATTACGAAAAGGCGTGCACGTGCATGGATGATATTTCAAAGTGTTTTATATCATTCGCAGTTTTTTCCCTTGAATTCTTTCGTCAGTGATGTAAAGGCGCACTTGAGAGAATTACAAACAACATAATCATGTGTAGCCTCTGAAAGAGAGATGATACTTGCCTGTGTCAGTTTGTTTGATGAGGAGGGTGAGGATATGGTTATTTGTCCAGAGCATCGCGCTTTACTTGGAGTAAAATAATGTCCTTCAAGAAAGTGCCAGCATCCGCTGCATGGCCGCCGTAAGGGTAAGTATTCAGAAGGGTGAATTTGAAAATTTCGAAAGAGATAAAGGAAACGTGGGACGTTTTGGTTCCCGTAGGCTCAGGAAAGCATGGCCACTAAATGTAAATACGGTTCTTATGCATGCTTTGGTTTCTTGGTGGTTTCGCCCCATGTAAGGGAATCAAGACATGTTTCGATTCTGGATTCCACGCAGTGGATTTCGGATTCCAGTCTTTGTCAGTGGAACTTGGGTTCCAGATTTCAATCGTTCGTGGGATTCCAGATTCCTTGAGCTGTATTCCTGCCGTAGCAATTGGAAAGAAGAAGCCTGAAAAAAATCAGGGCTTCAACAGGATTCGAACCCGTGACCTCCGCGATACCGGTGCGATGCTCTACCAACTGAGCTATGAAGCCACACATTGGGAGCGAGGTCAATTAGTTGAGTTTTACACAACAAAAGCAGTGAGGTCTGTATCAAAACAAGGTCAACTCCAGCCTCGCTGCCATTCAAAGGCCAGGTCACTGAGCACACAACTGTAAAATGGTCTATTGTTTTATTGATAAACGCAATGTTAGAGTGGGAAAGGAGTTTCTTTTTTCTTTCTTTCTTTTTTGTGGGAAGGGGGGTGGATGGAAGATCTTGTAAGAAATTAGTTATAAGTTATAGGGTATAATATTTATTTCGGATAAGAAAAACAAACAAATAGGCAATTGTGTGGTGAATTTTGATCTACAAGAGTTTTATTCTATTTTGAAATCTTCCAAGTCAGTTTGCCTTTCCGTTGTTTTCTTTTTTTGTATGTTAGCTAGATTACCTTCTCACAGGAGCCCAAGGTCATAGGCTCCTGCTTCTAATCGATCATTTTTCCCAGGAGAGGCGTAAAGCAGGGCACTTCTCTCAAAAGCTACAGTGACTATATTGCAGGCTGTTATCATTGCGCATTTCTTCTTCTCAGTCTTCCAAGTCTTGCACAGCGCGTTAGTGTCCGCACAGCTCGTTATGACTTCAGTGAGGCCTAAGCTGGGCTGTGGCCGCCGAGCTGCCGCCCTGAATATTAGGTGCTACATTAATGTGGACAATGACGTCAGGACAGCCAGTGATATGAAAGCTGCTATCGACTGGCAGTGGGGCATCAAAGGTTGCTACTCAGTGGTGCGCAAGGTTGACGAAAGGTCCCAAAACATGACCAAGCACTCGCTTAGTGCCACACAGTCTTTGATCATCGCTTGTCGGGCCCACAATGTCGGACCTCGAAAGGTTTTTTCCGCGGCGTCGCTGGCTCTTTTCGCCACCTCTCAAGGCCCGACGAACTTACAAGTCTACCAGGCGTTCAATAGTCCTGACATGCTGACTGGTGTCTTCCGTGCCCCTTCCAGCACGAGGGAAAAGCAGCCTGCAGTACCTCCAATGAAGCCTATAGCCGTAGAAGGGTTTCAGCTCGAAGAAGAAGAGAGTGTGGTCTTTCATTGTCCAGAGGAGGGTTGTATTAAGGTTTACCAAAGTCACAGCAGCCTTCAGCGACACCCTGATGCCGGGAAACACCTTCTGGCGTTAGAGAGAGAAAGAAAGAGTCCACGTACAACGTGATAAAGAAAAAGTGGGCAGAGACGTGCAAGTCAATTTCTGGTAGCTACATGGAAGCAGCTCATCCGCCCACATCTGCATCTGCCTCAGTTTCCCCAGCCAGTCGAAACTGACGCACCGCCAACAGCTGACATGGGCTGGGCACTAAAAAAGACCAAGAATTCTGCTCATTTCACCACCAAAGTGCGCCAATATTTGCGTGAAGTATTCCTCAAGGAGAGGACACTGGGAATAAAGCAACGGCTGAGGATATAGCAGCACGAATGAGGTCCATGCAAACCGCTGAGGAAACGAAGGTGTTCACCAAAGACGAGTGGCTGACATCTACCTAGATTTCCAGAAATTACAGTAGATTGGCCGCATTAAACAGGAGTGGGGCTCTTCATAGATCAGAGGAGGCGAGGCCAGCACCGGCAGAACCGGTACCCAAGGAAGCAGAAAGCGAAGATGAGAAGGAAGACCCGTACGTGGCTGAAGCTCTCATCATTAGAACACGGCTTCAAATCAGGAGGGAGCTAGAGCTGTAACTTCACTTTCGATCAGAGTGTTTATCTGCTTATTCATATTTATTTTGACTTTTCTCTTTAATAGTTTTTCCAAAGGACAGTTCTTTAGGGCTCAGGTCACAAAAACATGCAGTTGATATTGTTTTCAGTATTGCGAGGTCTTTCTGATAAAGTTTTCTGCATCAAGATGTGATGTGGCGTGGAAGTTTCAAGCAAATGTATTATTCCTTTATGAGACGAACAAAAGCAAATTTCATTATAAAATCATTCTAACGTTCAAATAGACAATGGGAGCATTTTGATTCGCGTGTTTGACTAAGCAAAGAGTAAGCCCTGCGAGTGCTTATACAATAATAGAGGCCATCATTAAGTCGCCGATTGTTATTTTCATGGCTTAGGACAAACAAAAGCCTTCAAAATGGTTCTATTTCATTAAAGTTTATGGTGTGGGATTATTTTACAGCCAAACGCTTTTCTTCTTTTTAGGCATATTAGGCAATCAACATTGAGACGTAAGCCAATCAATATATTTGCAGTAGAGTGAGGTCTTTTTGATAACGTTTTCTGTATCAACACTGTATCAAGATGCGATGTCAGTTGTGCAAGTTTCAGGCAATTATATTATTCCTTTATTAGACGAACAAAAGCAAATTTCATTATACAATCATTCTAACGTTCAAATAGGGACAATGTAAGCATTTTAATAGGGTTCTGTGACTCGCGTGTTTAACTTAGCAAAGAGTAAGTCCTTCACTTATACAATAATAGAGGCCTTCATTAAGCCGCCGATTGTTATTTTCATGGCTTAGGACAAACAAAAGCCTTCAAAATGGGTCTATTTCATTAAAGTTTATGGTGTGTAACCATTTTGCGGCATTTTCTGTCTGTTGCTATGTCATTATTGCCGAATTAGCTCGTTATAAGGAAAACAAATTGACGTGGGTACCCTGTGGTGGGCGATTTTTTTTTTTTTTTTTTTTGAGCGATTAGATAGAAATGGTTCTATTTCATTAAAGTATATGGTGTGTAACCATTTTGTGACATTTTCTGTCTGTTGCTGTGTCATAATTACCGAATTTGCGCGTTATAATGAAAAAAATTGACGCCGGTACCCTGTGGTGGACGAAATGTTTGCAGCCCTCTTGTGGAATAGTTCAGTGAGTGCCCAAAGAGTTTTTTGCAGATAATGTTAGTATGAAGTCCCACCTTTCAGACGGTATGCTCCGTTATTTGAAGCATGCTCCGCCATTGGAGATACTTTGGCCTAAACTTTGGGTATTTTAACAGTTTTCACTATTGGGTGAGAGGGGGGTCTTGTCTGAGACGACTTGTGTAATAGGAACTAGTCAAAGAAGGACGAAACGTAGACAGTAGATTGTCTTTGGGTAGGACAACATTCACGGAAAATTTGAAAAGATTTGGTTGAATTCTTATAGCAGTAGAGCTTTTTACTTTTTACCATTTTTGGGGTTATTTTTGGTCATTTTGTTAAAAAAAAACAAGGGGAGTGGTCAACTCCCCCCCGGTTTTGACCAAATTTCCTTAAACTTAGACTGAAGTAGTTTTGGGTGAACCCCTTCAAACTGGCCAAGTTTCATCGAAATCGGCGAGATAGCTTGTGCCGCCCCTGCCTGGTCCTATCTTGGATGCACTCTTAAGGCTCTGATTTAACGTGACTGCTGTTGCAGGTGTTGTCAGGTTCACGATGCATTTTACGATCAGATCAGACATGAGGAACTCTGTACATTAGATTCGGATGTTTACCTTAAAGGATACAAACGGGAAGGATGTAGCGGATGTGGTATGGGATCTCGTTAACTATTTACCAGAGGGACCCAAACGGCGTTAGGGACTTTCATTTTGCACTCTGGAACCCTAGGTTTTAGAGCCCCAAAGAAAAATGTCGATTATCGTTCCCACAGCCTTTAAAGCAATGCAATGAAGCTTCGGAACATTACCTATTTAGTCTTGGAGGTCTGAAGCTCATTTGTTAAACCCCTAAGCCCCTTTGGGAACCTGTTGTTTTTTGTCTTATGTACGGGTGAATAGGAGTATGTGAATTTGGCAATCTGCTGAGTTTTTGCTTTTGGCCATGCAGTCGATCCGCAGATGTTATTCTCAATAAATCACAATACGAAAAACCTCCTTCCTGCACTTGCAGCGCAGTGCTTGAGCAACTACGGTAAGCTTGCAAAGGCAGCCATTGTGGATCAATGTTGGCAATACATTACTATGTTAGTGTAAGAATATCCGCACTAACTGCATCCATCGTAAGCAACCATTCTAGTTGTTGGAAAGCTCGGGCTATATATATTCATACGAGTTGCAGCTTAGTTTGCTGCTATATTGTCTTTTCTTGCACTTTGTCATAAATTAGCTCGTGTGTACTGTTGGAAGTTGGAATAGCACAGCATTTCCGTTTCGGCCTGAAACAGCTAAGCTGGTTCCATCTTTTCAGCTTACACTGTGCATGTAAATCACTGACTTACAATTGCTCACCTTCAATTAATCTTGAGAGTTTTAAAATGGTTTATTCCCGCTTGTAGAATCATAATCCTAGAGTTTGTGCGATGGTTGTATCTCTGAATGTCTAACTATTCTTTTTCTTTATAAATGTTTCAGCCTCCTCCAATGACGCCTGCCAGATGGCCATCTGCAAATGTGACAGCGTTGCAGCCAAATGCTTCGCAAAATACAAGTACAATTCGGAGTACAAACGCTACCCACAAGAAAAGTGCTAATAACCAATACAACAATCTCTCACTTCAACACCATGTAGTTTTTAGATTCTTGTTTTGACAATGTGAATAATAAGTGAGTCAAAGTGTATTTCGGTTTCTTTAATAGAACGGTTCCTCCCAAGGTAACAAGGTAACACAATGTGCTGGGGCAAATAACAAAGGCGTATTATCACAAGTTTTATTTCTTTATTTTCCATTTTTTTTTTTTTTCGCCGATTGCCACCAAATAGACCAATAAACTGGATAAAAAGATTCCAAAGAGGAAAATAGATCAGGTATGGAAGCGGATTAATCTAATTCACCAAATTTTATCATATAACAGGTTGTCAAGAAAACAAAATTACCACTCTGGTGATATTTTGGATCCCTTAGGGACTGTGCAATAATTACCTGGAAAGGGGGGGGGGGGGGGCTGGGAAATGGGTGAAATATGCCCTAAAACTAAGTCATACACCCTCTCATTAAGCAAAAATTAATTTCAACCTCCCTTACATAATGATAATATTAAGGCTAATCCCCCCCCCCTCCCTTGAAAAAAGCCTCCTCCCATTGATTCCCTCATACCTAGTTTACCTGTTGGAGTTCTTCCCCCGGTACAAGCATCACTTCAAATGAAGAGTCATCAGAATCACTGGACTCTGAACTTGGGTCGTCTTCGCATGAATTGGGAGATTCCTCATCTTCTACAGCATCTCTGGCATTAAGGTTCCCGCGTGCGTGGATGAGAACTCGATCAATCAACTCAGCCTTGCTTCCACTTATCTTATAGACTACAAGTAGTCCCTCTTTCGCTTAGTCCGTTGTGCGTGACGCGAAAGAAAACTGCGAGAGAAAAATGACCGCGCGAAATCCTGGCGGCGAAGAGTGGGCTCCTCGCCCCCAAGATTTCGCGCGGCTATTTTTTTCTCGCTGTTTTCTTTTGCGTCACACACGACGGACTAAGCGAAAGAGGGACTACTCGTAGTCTACTTATCTTAAGACCTTTTTGCTTTAGTGCTACTTTTGCAACTTTTAATTAAAGTTTCCTGTTTTATTAAATCCTAGTGCAAATAAAGTAGCACTGTTTTAACATATAAAACAGAGGCATTCCTTTCCTACTGTATGACAGATAGGAAAACAACAGTTCATAGATCAGAACACCGTAGAGTTGATAAATTTGTCAGTTTTATTCCAATGTTAGTATTTAAATTTGAACTCTAATAACTCTTCCACTACTTTTCCAGTTTGCAAAAAGGAATTAAAAAGTAATGCCCCCTCCCTGTATGTATTAAATTTTACATCCAACCCCCACTCTCTCTTGTTGTCATTTTCTCCTATGCCACCTCGTCTAATTTTCCAAACCCCCCCTCCTCCAGGTAATTATTGCACAGTCCGTTTAAAAATAGAGTAGTGGTAGTCAAGAGTTAACATTGTAAGATAGTGGTTTGACATTGACTATTTTTTGATGCTTTGTTCAAGACGTTTCGGCTGGTGCTTGAGCCTTCAGCTGAAAAACTAACGTTAGTACGCTTGGTTAAAAAAAAACAGCACGTCGAAAGCGCGCTGATGAAAATTCAGCGTGAAGTTTCAAGAAAACGTAACGCGAGACTTATGCGCATGCCAAAGACTTATAAACTTCTGAGATGGCGATGTGCATTTCCAGATTGCGCATCCTTTATTGATATCCAAGCTTCCAAGAAGAGTCGCTCGTGAAAGTTAGCCTTGTGTCCAACAACTATGACATTTCCAAAATCCATTTTGTGGTTGTTTTCGTGGACATGGCAGGAGATCTTGGAGTCATGATCGAACATAGAAACAGCCCTTTTGTGTTCTGTAATCCGAGTTTTCAGTGATCGTTCAGTTTGACCGTAGTATACAAAACTGCAGTTGGTGCAACTGATTTTGTACACTGTGTCAGATTGTGGCCGGTCAACCCTTTCTGGGCTTTCGATGGCGGGAACAAACTGTTCATAGTTCGCAATGGTTTGAAGGCGACTTTGACTCCAAGATCTCCTGCCAAGATCTCGCCTCGCGCTTCACGCACGCGTTCGTGTATCGCGCTAGACCCCGCTAATCCGCCTGTTCTGAAGGCTACCCCCCCCCCCCGCCCCTGCCGAATCCTGGTTGGTCAATTCAATTTTCAAGCGCACCAGCCGTACGCAAGGGTTAGGAGTGTTTGTACAACGCTGGTGGGCTCTCCCAGCTACTCTGAAGGGCGTGAATACAAATTTCTCGCCAAAAGCACTGACAAAAGAACAGTACAGACCTTCGTCAAAGTATTGTCTATAGTTACGCCCTCTCTCTTTAAACACAATACTCCAGGGGAATACTCCAACAATACGATTTCCATTGGAAGACGATAGAACGCGCGTCTGTAAAGGCTGCTCACTTTATTTAGCCATGGAAATATGGACTTTTTACTGTTCTATCGTAATAACAATAATAAACTGTATTTTAAAAGGTGTCTTACAACTTTAGCTCAGGAACCTAATTGGGGATGAAATACCACAAATATACATTAAAATAATGATCGTTTAAAAGAACAGCTTTATTTCCGTGTAAAAATAAATATTAAACTAAGAAACGAAAGGTGCTAAGCATCATCACTAGCTATTAAAAAACTCAAATTTAAAATAAATACAAAATTCATTAGCAATGGTACAAAAATTTGGTTAAGACTATTTACATTTATACAATAATTAAATGAACGCGCGCACTCTGATTGGTCAATCAGCTATGGTTTATTGTGCCAGTAAACTCATGGAAATTTCGCGTGCCTTCTGAATTATTATATATCGAAGAATTCGTAAATCACTCGCCTGCGGTTCGTGATTTACGAATTCTTGTCGTGTTCTTCCAACATCCTGCGTGGTTTATCATCCTACAAACCATAAAAACTTGTGGTCTATTGCTTAAATAACCAGCTAAAATTGGTTTTGTCGATTTGAAGTCATCAAATGTAAAGCAGTGCGCTGAAAGCACTGGACGTAAAACTTCGAGCAAATTACCGATACAACATGTTAACAGAACAGGAAGCTTTCCCTGAAACAGCTACAATAACCCAAACATGCACCGTCCCTGTATTTATCGGTTTTGCTGGATTCGATAATCAACTGTAACTTTTCACTATCGAGCTCAACATTTGAGCGAACTAGTTTCGCGAGTTCATCAAATCTAAGATAAGCTGCGAAGGCCAGCAGGCATATTACAACAGAACGAATATTATATAAAGAAGCCACAGACAGGACTTGAGAATTAACTAATTGTTCCAATTGAGAAACGGTCACAGGCTCCTTCTTGGAAGTAAGGTGGGCCAAAAGACGCTGTGCACCAGCGTGGACATCCTTCACCAACGGGTACTCTAACGGAGAAGGCTTCCCAGCCAAATGGTGAATCCAAGCAATGCTATATGTACAGCGCACTCTATCGGAGAAGCCGTCTTGTCATCCGACATCAAATGACGCAAATAGAGAGCGAAGTGGTAAGGAGACGTAGGGACAACTGGCAGGTCATGATCACGGGCTCAAAGTTTCCATCTGGCGCATGTTGCAGAGCACTTGGTTGTAGTGCTTGTGGCTATTCCCGCCAAAGTCACATCAGGAGGAGAGTTGGCTGAAGCTGTTAAATGATGATCGTCCAGAGGAATAGGCTTGACAACATGGTTGACTTGAAAACATGTACAAAAAATAGAAAAGAAAGAAAAAGAAACGCAGATGGCCAAACAAAAATAAATCGAAATAAATAAATCGGTTAATTCAAAGGAACGAATGGTATACAAAAACCACAGAAGTCCATAGAAATGCCCACTCCTAAAAGAGAAAGTAAAGAATTGGTTTAAATGGATATACATGTAACAATGTCAGACTATCAAATGTTGCGGATGTAATTAAAAAATTAATTGTGCTCGGGAAAAATTATACCGCTGTCGTCTCAGTGGAACTTCTTTCTACTAAATATGCTAAGTAAACGTACAGGCAGTCGGTAATTGTACTGTGGATATTTTTAGCCAGTAAAAGTACTGATTGGTGATTGTACTATTGTAGTGGTATAATATTCAGTAAAATTACTAGCCATAGTCGTATGATATTCTGTGAAAATACTGACAACCGGTTATTTCTACATTTTGTGCATACTCCAAGCGTGGCAACAAATCTAAACTTACTTAAACTAGCCAATAACAGAAAGATACACTAATTTAGAAGTGTTAACAGTAAACTCACATGCTCGACTTGTTTGTTTAGTTCTCGTTTCAAACGTTCAATGATAAAACTCTCCTTTACTTTGAGTTTAGAATAACTCTTAGCATATTCAAGAATTTTGAAACAAGAAACATAGCAATTGTCTCGACAATTCTTAGGAGATATGCCCAAAAATGCATGCAATAACGAATAGAGCAGATTTGACAAAATTTTGTTGACGATATCGACGGATTTGACGAAATTTGTCAATCTGTGAAATTTTGTCAAAAGTGACAAATCCGACGAAATTTCGCCAAACCTGTTGAGAATAGAGATCACTTGACTGGTAGTGCCCCAGAAAGTTGACCAATTTGGCGAAAGTGACGAATCTGACGAAATTTCACTTAGGCCCGGTTCATACGTCGCATTTCTGCCGTGTCGAATTCAACGTCTGAAATTCGACGTCTGAATCGGCTGCCGCATTTCTGCCGCACGTTCGACTGGTCTTGTCGCATTATCCGACAGAAATGCGACACCGATTCAAACGTCGAATTTCTGCCGTGTCGAATCTAATTCATACATTATGTTAATGTATTGAGCATGCGTAAATTTGGTCCCGTCAAAGAGAAAGAAGAAACTTGGCTATTCTCGACCCAATGCAACCTGAAAATATTGCAAAACAAACTGCTACATTGTCAGCCTTCTCCTTCTCATTCCATTGGCGGACAACTTTTCGCAAAATTAAAGTCCTTCGTCCCTCAGTATCTCCGTCCGCCATATTGAATACTCTGCGTTTAAAACTTTTTCCGCTGACCGACATACCCGACAGTATTAATCCTGAATTAAATTCGACACAAGTGCGACGTATGAATCGTCAGTCGCATTTCTGCCGTGTCGAATTCAATTCAACGAATTAAATTCGACAGAAATTCGACGTCTGAATCGGCTGCCGCATTTCTGCCGCACGTTCGGCTGGTCTTGTCGCATTATCCGACAGAAATGCGACACCGATTCAGACGTCGAATTTCTGCCGTGTCGAATCTAATGCATACATTATGTTAATGTATGGAGCATGCGTAAATGTTTTCCCGCTCAAGAAAAAGAAGAAACTTGGCCATTCTCGACCCAATGCAACCTGAGCATATTGCAACACATACTGCTCCGTTGTCAGCTTTCTCCTTCTCGTTCCATTGGCGGTCAATTTTTTGCAAAATTTAAGTTCTTCGTCGCTCAGTATTTTCGTCCGCCATATTGAATACCCTCCGTTTAAAACACTTTCCGCTGGCTGACATACCCGACAGTACAAATTCCGAATTAAGTGCGACACAAGTGCGACGTATGAATCGACAGTCGCATTTCTGCCGCACTTAATTGAATTGAATTCGACACGGCAGAAATGCGACGTATGAACTGGGCCTAACTCGTTTTACGAGGAAAATATATGCACAGCGTTCTGCTTTACTTGGGTAACAGGCTTTTACCGTGAAGACAAGAGAAATACATACTGCTTCCTCTTTCGCATGGGGCTCGGGCAACATTCATTCGTAACGAGGGAAACATTTACTGGCGAAATTTAGGCAATTTTTGCAAAATATGCTTGGACCGTCTCTGATAAGACAATTTGCATAATCTTCGGAAAAATCGTCAAATCCGCCAATACGTTAGGAACGTATCTGATGAGAGATAATTTACCTAGTTATGGCAGGCGAAAAGTCGCCATTACTCTGCCAAGCTGATTTGGCTTTGACAAAACGACAAAAATTCGCCAAAATCGTCAAATCAATGAACGTTCAATCAGTTTGACGAGAGTTTATTTTCGCTACTTTCGCAAGTCGGTAGAAATTCAAGAACGTTTGGAAGCCTACCGGCGAATAAGTTTTTTGTTGGAAGGAAATTACCAAGTAAATATTACCTGCGTGCCTTATTAGAAGATGTTTCGACCATGTTTTCCACAAAATATTTGTAATCAAGAGCAGGTTTTGTGTGATTTATCTAGGTGACTTATTTACAAGACCTTACAAGGATACTGAATAAATATACCTACCTTGGAAGGGATGTTCTTAGTTATGGCAAACACAACAAAATTCTTCCGCCAGGTCTTTTCGACGAAACAAACGGTGACACAAGGCATTATATAACACCGAGAACGTTGCCCTTTCGCCTTCAGCTCGTTTCCATTTCAGTAACATTGCATAAGCCTTTTCACTGTATTCCTCTTCCTCTTTACTTATAGCATCTAGATCTGCTTCCGTCATGCTCAACCGACGTCCAAGCTTCTTCCAGTCCTTAGGAATTTTCTGTGCCAATCCTTCCAAGACTTCGTCCTCAGGTCTACCTTCTTCAATCTCAACTAAATTGAAAATAAAACAGCATAGTCGTAACAGATCTACCCTTTATTTTGGACTCAACTCATTCAACGGTAAACTGAAATGATATGTTACCTTCAGATTTCTCCGACATCACGCCAGTACCGTCAGAAGTTTCACTACTCCAATGTGGTACTGATTTTCCATTTCGTTCTACAGTTGAACACTGATCTTTATCAGAAGTACCTAGAATGGTGAGCAATACTATTATAGCGCGCAGCGCCTTACCGTAACCACCCGACAAATGTTTTTGCAAGTTAGCCAATCAGAGAGCACAAATTTGTTTGTTATACCTCCCAACTCAAATACGTTCTCCGAGTGGAGAATGTGTCAGGTGTCGTAGGTCAAAACTCACTAACTCCCTAACTCCCCAGGGAAACAACAACTTGAACTTTCGACTCGAACGTGATCAAGTCGTGCTCCTTGAAACCGCGGCAAATTTGTGAGCCAGCCGGCGTCAAGCAAACGATTTCTTCGCAGTATTTTTTCTATTTTTGAGTTGGGAGGTATAACAAAACACTTAATGACTGGACCCAAGGGAAACATTGAGGTCGAGGTGCTTATTGACGTCTCCGCCTATTGCGCGCAAAGGCTACAACTGAATATTGACCAATATTGGGTTTCTCTTCCTTTGTTGTCTTAAGGTTTTGCAGATTTCCCTTTTGAGTATTTATTTAGCTTAACCGAAGGTTACAGAAGTGTTGTAAAGAAAGATGTTTAAGGCCCCTTCCACACTACGCCAGAGAAATTTGAAAACGGAGTTTCACTCTGAAACCGTATCACATGTTTGCCGCCCACACTAAGTCGGAGGAATTTAATAACGCAACAATCACCGGCCACTTTGGATTTGTGTTTGACGTCATCATTTTTACAAAACTCCGTTTTCAAAATGTTTTCCATCCATACTAAAACTCAACGCCGGCGTTTTCAAATTCCTCCGGATTGAAGAGCGTTTTCGAAAAGCTCCGTTTTCCTGACGGATTGGTGTGGACGGTAGGCCTAACCGTAGAAATAAAGCTACGTTTTCAAATTTCTCTGGCGTGGTGTGAACGGGGCTTAAGTGACTGCTTCGGAATTTGCTACATGTTTATTCATTATTGTAGCTAAAACGTCGCAGGCCGAACTATACTAAAGACGAGTTATCCGTCTAGGTATAAATTGACGAATAATTCGTCTAGTGTTTAATCAATAGGCTGATTTAGCAAGAGAACGGGAACGTCACTTGACGACGGCGCGCGCAGTACAAATACCCAAATATGGTCAAATTCCGCGCGCCCTGCCGTCGTCATCTGACCATATTTGGATATTTGTACTGCGCGCGCCGTCGTCAAGTGACGTTCCCGTTCTCTTGCTAAATCAGCCTATTACGAGGGTTACGATGGGTTCTAGAACCGTCCGTTCTAATCCTAAGAAGTCTAAGGATGGGATCATTACTTTGGATTTATATCTCAATGGTAAAATTAAAAAAACATCACTTTTACCTAGAGTGTGGTTAGGCCTGAATTCGAGACGTCTTCTGCTGGCCCAAGATAGTGCTTCTTCTTCCCTTCTTCGTTTTACATAAGTACCTAAATTAATCAATTGCAAACGTTGACAATTGACTAAACAGCGAATGAGACCAGGAACGTACTAACGCTGCACTCGCTGCATATGTACCGTATGATAGTATTATATTACTAATAAAAAAAAAAACATAAACACTGTCAATGCAGTTAAATAATATGTTGAAAGGATTTTTGAAAAACAGTAGTAGACTTGTTTTTAAATGCTATTTCTTTCTGTATATTTAATTTTTCTTCTAGAAGTATGAGAAAACTGTCGAAAGAGGGCTTTTTGTCGTGAAGGCAGCTGCAGTATATAGAAAATTTCGGAATTAGAATCACATAGTTGAAAGAGTATCTATGTTCTGTTCTGTCGAAAACATCGACCAAAGCATCCCGCGTGAAAGCCTTTAGGCTTCTTGATGATCAAAGATGACATCAAAATGTGGTAACAACAAAAAAACGTGGCACAGGACCCGTTAGGCGAGTGTGTCACTGATGTTCTTACAACATTTTGACGTCTTCTGATATCAATTACTGATCAGACGCACGGCAACATGGAATCTGTCTGTTTTGAATAGTGAAGAAACAAAAAAAAACAAAGTTTAAGACGTCATCTATGCGTCTGTCCTCCAATTGATCATAAGAACCAATCAAAATGCGACGTTTTGTTTTGAATTCTGATTACAATGTATGACTCACTGATATGTTTTAAACCCCTTGTGCGTCTGCTTGAAGGTCTTGGCTTTGTTCGCTTTACAGGCGAGTCAGAAGGACCTCAGGAAGAAATAGAGAAAGGATGCATGTTATATTTGCTCAAGTTTGGTGCTAAAAGAGAATTGATGCATTAATTTATCAGCAGAATTTTATTAAGAGAGTCACTATAAACAGTCAGCAGACCTCTCTTTGATGGTGGTCTGGTGCTCTGAAAAAGAAAAAATCACCGAATTAACATGTTAGGCAAAACGAATGTTTAATCCATCAGATACCGATACATCAAATACTGGTAGCGCACAAACTGCCACACAGAAAGAAGGGTCAAAAGGAATTCACGACGAAGAAAAAACGTATAAACGGTCAACTCAGACCTTCCTTTTCAGGAATGTGGCTTTTGCTTTCAAAGATAACGAAAAAAACAACCGAGGTAACGGGGTAAGGCAAAAACAAAAGTACTAACAGTCAGAAAGGCATACGGCATACGGAAAGATATTACTGTCTTGTTATTCTGCTTAGGACCTCAGCCATGCAGCAAAACAGAGAAACAAATGTAATCTACACCCACTGCTTACTCTCTTTGGTAGTGACAGGTTACTATGATAAATTCATTATATTTTCTGATGTTGTAACGACATGACTAACAGTAAACACCCCAATTTTTGCTACTCCTTCCGAAATAAATTTGCACTTGATTTACATACAGTCAAACCCCTATTGATTGGCCACCCTGAGAGAAATGGGAGGTGGCTGCATCAATACCACCCTGCGAGCAGAGCCTCTTTTTGATCGGTACAAAGCATATGTACCGTAAAAAAAGACACTGCTTGCAGGGTGCATTAATACAGGTTGGCAATTTAACGGGGATTCGTCAGAAATTAGAAGGAGGCTTTATAAACTGAAAAAGAACATTGTAAACATTAAAAAGTTGTATTGCTATCTATAAATGAAAATTGTGAGAAATAAATTGTTGTTGTTTTACAGGACCGGATTTGATCATTTCAGAAGCAAAAAGGGATGAATATACAATGAAGGCCTCTAACACACAGAATGACTGTACAACTGTTAGTTGTGACACTGCATTGCCATGTCTTGAGCTGCAATGAAATCACCTTCATCATCATGAGCAAGATTCTTGAAACAAAGGTATTTTGCCACTGGATTAACAATTTACTAATCATGAACAATCCCAATTTCAACGAGAGAGATTTCAATCATTTGAACAAACAATTTGTGCCAAACACCACCAGAGAAAACATTTTCTGACGGATTACTATCTATTATGCTTAGGAAAATGAGCACAGTTCAATTACGATTCTTACAGTTGTTTAAGGTATCTGCACCGGCAAATTTTCAACATTTTCTTTTGAGCTCAAAATCACGGAACCACAAATATCCATTTAATGAAGAGTGTGTTACCTTGAATTCTCCAGCCAAGGAAGCATCAAGTACTCCAGGTGTAGCTTTGGTTTCTGTCACCTCCCTTATTATGTTTACTAGCATTTTAAAATAAAAATACAACATTTTGCCAAGTTTATGTACACATACACTGGTTGTGACAAAAATAAAAATAGTTGTAAAAATTGTAAAATTTTATATTCAGTTATGGGATTATAATAATTGTGATTCTAACTATGTGCATCAAAAGCTAGTGAATGAAACTTCGGCAGAACAAGAGATGGGAATACTGGAAATGTTCCATGATGTTACTGTCAAACTTTGAGAACTGTGAACAATAAAAATATATGTGGAATATTTATTGTGTCATAACCAATCAAAAGAAAAGGATTGACAATGATAAATTTAAATAATTTCTGATGTCGTAATGACATGGCTAACTGTAAACACCCCAATTTATGTTATTCCTTCCCAAATAAATCTGTACTTGATTTACAAAAAGTCGAACCCCTATTGATTGGCCACCCTGGGAGAAATGGGAGGTGGCTACATAAACGCAGGTTGGCAATTTAATAGGGATTCATCAAGAATTAGCAGGAGGCTTTATAAACTGAAAAGGAACATTGTAAACAGTAAAAATTTGTAATTGTATCTATAAATGTAAATTGTGAGAAATAAAGTATGTTGTTGTTGTTGCCCAGGGAATTGCATTTGCTTGTGAAAAATGTTTTTATGTTAAAACCACCCAAACCCTCTTCACCGGCATTCAAATATGGTAGGCCAGTAATATTACAGTGGAACCCCATTAATATGACCACTTTCGGGCCATGGAAAATTGGTCATATCAAAAGGGTTCTTTAAATAAGAAAATGACTGACTGAGCTTTTTTTCAGGCCAGAATAAAATGGCTGTAATAACAAGGTGGTCGTATTAATGGGGTGGTCATAAGGCGGGGTTGCACTGTATCTAAATTCCTGTATAACAAAGACAGGACTTAAAACAAAACAGATTTGTTTCATGACCTATGGGTTTACCAGTTTTGGTGTTGTTTCTGTGGTCTGAAGATCTTGCTTGTGATTGATTACCACACAATAAAAATACTTGACATATTTTATATAATCAGGGTTTTATAAGTTTGAGAGCAGTTGGTAATTGTAGACTAAATGTTTTGAGATGGTCTTTTACCCTGCTTAAAACAGTAAAATTTACTGATTTTCAAACTAATTTCCATTCCCCCAGGGAATGTTAAAGTCATGATTCCAGTGTAAATAAAATGTTTGCAACAATTCAATTTGGTGATTTGATAAATCCATGATACCAGATTTTGGGGAATGGGGAATCTGTTTAACATTTCCCCTAATAAATAACTGACTTTTTTTACATGACACTGAATTAATGTGATTATAAGTAAATCTTGAGAAACAAAGTTTGATGCCACAAAATTTTAGGGACCATTCATTTTCTAAAAGGTAGGGGGGGGAGCCTGGTGGGATTTAGGGGGCACATGCAAAAAAATATGGCTTAAAGGGGGGGGCCTGCTGAAAAAATATGGTGTTTAAAGGGGGGCACTCAAAATATTGCCTTATTGACAGCCTCCACAGTAGTGTTAAACTCATCAACAATCAATGAGCTTGGGGAATGGTGCCTGAAAGGATGGTGGAGCCTGAAAGCAAACTAAACCGAGCACATAGGGTATCCATGACAACCCTGCGAGCGACAACCTCCAGACCCAGACCTCCAAGGGCTTGGAGGGCAAAGGACCCACAAACAGGGTGGATGCGGGACCAGACGACCCACCAAACCTACCAAGCCTCTGTTCCCAACCCCTAGCTAAACACACTTGAACGTAAATAAGGATACATACCAAGCCACAGAATGACAAAAGTGTCACCATTGTATGCCACATGGCCAATGCCCAGACTGAAGGCCATCTCCAGATACTGGGCAAACTGCATCCAGGGTGGTTGGTAGCCAGGCCAAGGCCCAACAGCCACAATAGAAGCCAACGGATCTGGACGAGCAGACAAAGAGCAGCTAACGCACAAACTGGCAGAGCTTAGCTAATGACCCAAAAACCGCACTGACAGCGGTCCAGACTACTGAGCAGACAGAGGCCAGATTGGTCCCTGGCCAAGCAACAACCTGTCAGTCACAATAGATCATGACGGATCTGGACATGTGCTCCACAAGCAGCTAATGACACAAGCTGCCGGAGCTAGGCCACTGCCCGAAAACTGCATGGACAGCATTCGAGTTGCTGGGCAAATGGAGGCCGGGTCAGACACCAGCCAAACAAAGGCCCGACAGTCACAACAGATCGCGATGGAACTGAACTGATTAATGGCCAGCACTGGCCATTAATGGCCTGCCTTGATCAACATGAAGGTGAGTTTGCAGAAATGCAAATGATGGAAAAATAGGCCAAGCTCATTCAATGCCCCAGAACTTGAATATGAAGGACTGGACTGCCAGTCCTTGCAGTCCTGGAAAAAGTGCCTTGGACCCCTTCTGAGGATAAGATGTTATGCAGTCACAAAGAGAGTGCTGCACAAGATAACGATTGCCCATCCCGAAACAGAAACAGAGGGCCTGGATCATCTCCCCTCAACGACCGATAATCCAAGAGAGAGTGGATTGTGCACAGGGGATACTCTCCTCTAACTATGTACACGAAGCAGCCCTTGCGGAAAGTATCAGTTTTGGATGCCTTGATCCTAACCCTTAGACACAAGGGAGAAACATCCAAATCAACTGCAATGTCAGCTAACCCCAAATGGATAGCCGATGAAAAGCTGGCCAAATTAGGAACTGTCAACTCCTCCAAGTGACGGAAACCAAAGTACGCCAAATTACACGCTGCCCAAAACATACAATGGTCTGGTAGGCTCAAGTCCAAAGCCCGGAAAACCACCACCATGAGGTCGTCCATAACTGGTAGGAGTAATGAGAAAGAGTCACCTTTAGTTCTTTTAATTCTTCTGAGCACTTGCTACAATTGTAACAATCAAAAAGAGGATCAGGAAAACACAGTTCGATATGTAGAGAGCATACCGCTGTCAGATAAACCTTGATGGTAGAATGCTGAAAAATACTGGCGAAAAAGGTGGCAAAGAGACACAAAGTTCACTCATCAGTAGGGCAGGGGGAGCCAGAAGGATGAATCTTACCAAGTTGCAAGCAGAAATTCTGCCTGGCCCGACATGTAAGAGCTGTGCATTGCGGGGGTCAGTCCCTGAACCAAAAAATTGTGACGCTGTGCCTCTAACTACAAGGGATCAAGAACTCACACAGCTGATGACGCACTGGGACAGGGTAGAGCTGAGCATCAACAAGAGGATTACCCATGTATAAATAAATTTTAATAAAATAAAATAAATAAATAATAAATCAGGAGCCAACTGTCTGAATTCCTACCAATGAAAGCATGAAAGAGCATCGGTTGAGAGGCGTGTGGACTGTTCTAACAAGAACTGTCCAGCAGCAAAAAACACCCAGCATGATTTGGCATCCAAAGCTGAGCTGTAAAATCCAGGCACCCCAGCCTGCACAAATCCTCCAGCTACCCTGTACACACTCTTAGGGAGACTGCTAGCCAGCAATCTTGTTTCGCGAAAAACTAAATTACATTTAGCCACATCAAATGTTCTGCCGGAATGCCTAAAATAGTGTTCCAAAGGTTCTGAAAATTTAACATTTACCCAGGGGAACATACCTCCAGACCCCATTACTTTGTTAGGTACCCTGCAGCAGGAAATAAGCCCCTAATTAACTAAACATATGGTTGCTAAATATATCTCAACCTCCACAAATAACTTCCTTTTGATAAGACAGAGACAAGGTCAGCTTTTTTGTCATGCTTTTGACTATTTTTACTTGAATACATCTCAATTGTGATGACAGCATCTATAATAGTGCAAATACTCTTCCAGAATACCTAAAATAGCGTTCCTGGGGACTCTGAAAATTCAAATGCTAGGTACCCTGCAGCAGGAACTAAACCCCTGGTACTTTTAAGAATTTGGCTGCTAAATACACAAATGTACCTGAACCTCCATGAGTGACTTCCCTTAAAAAGAGGCTATGGCAGCTTTTTTTCAGGCTTTGTCTATTTCTATTTGAATATCGACATTGTGAACCCTGTAAATACATTAAAACCTCCACTAACAACCATGCAACGTCCTTTTCAAAAACTGCTCAAACTGGCTTGAAATTGGTATATTGCTCTTCTAAGTTGTTCAGACTGCAACAATTTTACCTTTTTATTTCCATGGGGGGGAGGGGGGGTTCATCCCAAAACTTTAGAAGTACAGTGGGCAGTCAGGAAAAAAATTCTGATGAAGAGGGGCAGATCATTCTATATAGAAATGACCATCTATCAAATCCCACCAGCCCCCCTCCCTACCCCATAAAAAACCAACAGTCCCTTATGTCTACAAAATTTAATTGTGTGATAGGATACTTGATTCTTACATCCCATGTTAAGGTTCCTCTCAAGTTTTTGAATCTTGTTCTTTAAGCCCTCATTTTCCAGTCTGTGCTTCCTACAGTCACTGCAGCCACTGGTAACTTCAGGCTTGCGAGCTTCTTGTACACAGTGATTTTCTTTACTGTCACATTGTTTCTGTGACTTTGTCTTCTTTCTCTTTCCTTTTGTGTTGCTACCACTCAGATGTGCACCAAATATTAATTGTGTATCTAAAAGAAGGAATATGGTTAGAGAACTCAGCAAACTTTGAAAGGTTGCAAAGAGCTTTGAGGTTACAGTAAGACTAAGTTGAACAGGCTATGACCATGCATATTTTTCTCCTGCTCAAGAAAAATTACTAAAGTGAACTGTTCTGGTTGGTCTTCTCCTTGTGTTCAGAACCAAATAGGATACAATTTAGATGATCTACATTATTCATTGATCTTCAGAAGGATTTGGATAATCCTCGGAAGTGCTAGGGAAACAGCTAATTACCTTCGGCTATCTTCAGAAGACCTAGGGTGAACTTCAACCACGTTTGAAATACCACAGATAAATGTCGGTAACTGTGGAATGTCTTTGTACTAACTTCAGATATCTTTATTTTAATTTGCACGGGTGTTACATGAAAAACTGCACTCCTTTTAGCCAATCAGAATTGAGTAAGGCCCTATGTTCCTTGTAGGGAAAAGAACATCATGATGATTAGGTAATCAAACAAATACAGTTGAACAATAATAATTATTGAGTTTGATTGGGTTTGGCAATCAAACAAAATCAAACTGAAAAATTCGCGCAAGAGTTTGATAGCATTCTATTTCCAAACCCAATCAAGTGTAAGAACAACAAAGATCTAGGAAATTAAGTGAAATGAACAATAGAAAATTGATTTAACTTCACTGTATTAAACATCATCATTTCAATGTGCCGATCAATTTGAAGCTTCAATATCCCCCTCCCTGGGCAACCGACGGGCATTGGAATGTTGACTGAGAGTGGGTTGTGGGGAATTTGACTCAGCCTTCCTGGGTGGGGTGGGAAATTTGAACCGATGTGTCATGTCTTTCCAGGCAGCATAGCCAAGTTGTTAGAGCGCCAGATTTGAAATCCGTAGGTCCCGGGTTCAAATCCCGTTCTGACCGCTAGCTGATGTTGTTCTTGGTAGCCCCGAGTTCAACTTCTTGGCTGCGCTTGTAAATAGCCAACTGGTCTGCCTCCCGCCAGTTGGGATTCTTAACCTAGTTATGTTTATTTGAATACTTATTTATCATTGTTTGTTTACATTGGTCCTGAAAACCCCAATGGAGAGTGGCCAATTAAGTAATTTATTTATTTATTTATTTATTTATTTATTTATTTATTTATTTAATATACGTGGTTGTTCCAGGTATTAAGAAGTTTTAAAGGAAAAGAAGTCGCTTTTGTTAGTGAATGGATGACAAGCCAAGGGCTGCAAAAGCTTTGCAACATTTTTGAAGGTATGTTTAAAATCTAGAGTGTAACTGAGTTGTGTGATTTTCAGGTTTTAAAGCTTGAATAATCAAATCAATTGCTGGTCAATGTGCAGATAGTCACGTTCGCTGATATTGCCTTTTTCATAAAATAGTTGCTGTCTGCAGAGCACAAACTGCTATTGAATAGTGAATGAACAAACGCTCTAAAATGTACAACAACCTCTCTCAAACAAAATTAAATACAATGCAGTCGAAGGTATTGCATTCAGTTCCTGAACACATTTAGTATCATAAATTTTTCACACCGTGCAATGACGCTTGCAAGTGAAAAACCCAACAGCGGCGTGACTTTGCTAAATTTTACCAATATTCGTTGATCACACAAGAAATTCTTCAATTCAAATGCCCTGCCCAGGGGGAGATGTTGAAGCTTCGAATTGATCGGCGCATAATATCCACTTCTGTTTAATACATGTATCATTCAAGAGTCTATTTTTACCTAAGTCATGTAACAAGCCGAGAAATGCAATGAACTAAATAAGGCTGATTCACCTGTACAACGTTCTTTGTGAGACACCTGACCTACAAAAAGCAAAACATGCACATTTTTCCGGCAGGAGTATTTTGAAGAACGTCGAACGCCGAATGCAGAACGCCAAATGCACCGTCTGCTTGTGGTTAGTTACACTCATGTTTCCTTGAGGTTAACTTTTATTTCTGGGAAAGGGACAAATACAATATAATGCTGTCCTTTCCAAGTAAACAGAAGCTAACCGGAAGCTACCCTTGTCTCAGAGGTTTTTCTTGATTTTTCTCCGCATGAGAGAGCTGCGAGAGAGCCGCGAAGCGGTGAAAACACGGTCGCGACTTGTGTTCGCCGATTCGCGAAAAGAAGAAAAATCAAGAAAAACCTCTGGGACCAGGGTAACCGGAAGCAAACATAAGTGAAACGAACCTCAAGCAAACAGTACATTTGGCGTTCGGTGTTCTGCATTCCGCATTCTGTAAAATACCCCTTTCGACATTTTCCCTATAAATTCCGACTTTTAATCGAATGTGTTCCAACTCTGTCCAACTTCAATCTTCCTATTGTTGTCTCAGAGTTTGATCATGGTCGATTACGGAACTCCAACGAACCCGATCACTAAACTTACTTCGATAGCATAATCAAAAGTCCAACAAGGCTGAACTAAATTGAGTTTGAAACGAATAGAGCGCGATATTTGATTAAGTGTCGACCTATCCTGGATATGATCGCGCTAAAGCTGACTAATTAATTGAGTTGGAATCGACGACTGTCGAGTTGTATTCGTCACATGATTTGTACAAGTATGAACTGCAGTGGTAAAACCAACGTTCTACAAAATAACACATTTATACAGTAGTATACCTTTTCTTAAAGGGGCAGGAAGATCCCTCCTTCGTGGTGCTTGTGCAGCCATCATTTGAGTGAAAATCAGAAAATGACAACAAATTTCGAAAAGGACGCGCTCCCTCACAATAGGTCCAGGGTGGCCAATTGCCGGTCAGGTTTTGATCACGTGACAGAAGTTGGTCGCGCATCCCTGAGTCTCGAAATAGGGCAGCCTCGTTCGCACGCGGAGATCTGTCTCACACCATAAGGAGCTTGAAAAGGCAATTCTTCGACAGCCGACGGAACTCTTCAAAATCCTTGAGAAACTGAAAACTTCATATTGTTAGATAGAGGAAAGGTAAAGCTCTTATGCTAAGTTTATCCCGTGGCCTAGTATTGTTAATTATGTCCATGCGAATACCGAGAACTTTATCAATTTTCCCGATATTTTTTGCATTTTTAATGATGCATTAAGGTGGCTCAAAACAGTTTCCAGCACTTAACAGTGGCGGATCCAGACCTTGAGCTAAGCGGCGGTTGGGGAAGGGGCGGTTTTGTTTGTTTGCCCTGCTGGCTTTTCTTCCTTCTGTGTTTTTTTTCTTTTTTTTTTTTTATCCAAAATAAGGGTGGCGGAGGGGGCGGGGGCCCTGGGACCCTCCTATCCCCTAGATCCGCTACGGCTTAGATTTCGATGGGTCGTTATAACATCTCTTTATCTCTCTATCTATGGTAACCTATAAGATAGTCTTTGTTTACAATATTTGCCTCATTACCATAAGCGACACAGTTTCTGATGGAGCTACAAAGAGATTAATACTGAGTATTGAAAGGGCACAGCACGATTAACTGTCCCAAGGAATCTGAGCGCGATGTATTGAAAACTTTCTGTGCGACGAGGGTTTAAAAGCTCAAAATTTTACAAAGAATGTATGAGCTCATTAGCGCTTTCGCCGCCCAGAAATTTTGATGTTTTTGAAAGCCAATTTCTCCTCGAATATTACACCCAAAGAGCCAAAAATTTCACCATTTACTAAGTTTCACAAGCTCTTTAAGTTTTTCTAGTAAAATCGTGTCTAGCATGATGCCGTCTATGCGCAAAGTCGTATGTTAATGAGGAAAAATGTAAACAATGACGTCAGCAAAGATTCGTCTATTGTGTCACGAATCGCGAAAATGATAGCAACGAGTTCACCATTGATTGGGCAGTTTTTTGATACCATGATTGTAGCATCAAGTGATAGAAAGTGGTTATAACGACCCATCAAAATCTTACTACTGGAGAATGTTTAAAGCCACCCTAAATTGGCTTTGCTTCCATATTTCACAGTGCTTTAGTAGACAATTTATTAATTTCCTGTGAAAAAGAAGCCAGATCGCGGTAAGTACTTGGTGTAAGACTACGTATAATGTCCCGAGATACACCCACACATTTGCTGGTAGTGTCGCCTATATATTGGCTATAGCATTGCTATGGCTATAGCACTGATATAGTAGCAATAGTCGCTATAGTAGCTGTAGTAGCTGTAGTAGCTGTAGTAGCTGTAGTATCTGTAGTATCTGTAGTAGCTGTAGTATTTGTAGTAGCTGTAGTATCTGTAGTAGCTGTAGTATCTGTAGTAGCTGTAGTAGCTGTAGTAGCTGTAGTAATTGTAGTAGCTGTAGTAGCTGTAGTAGCTGTAGTATCTGTAGTATCTGTAGTAATTGTAGTAGCTGTAGTAGCTGTAGTATCTGTAGTAGCTGTAGTATCTGTAGTAATTGTAGTAGCTGTAGTAGCTGTAGTATCTGTAGTATCTGTAGTAAGTGTAGTAGCTGTAGTAGCTGTAGTATCTGTAGTAGCTGTAGTAGCTGTAGTAGCTGTAGTATCTGTAGTAGCTGTAGTATCTGTAGTATCTGTAGTAATTGTAGTAGCTGTAGTATCTGTAGTAGCTGTAGTAGCTGTAGTATCTGTAGTAGCTGTAGCAGCTGTAGCAGCTGTAGTAGCTGTAGTATCTGTAGTAGCTGTAGTATCTGTAGTAGCTGTAGTAGCTGTAGTATGTGTAGTAGCTGTAGTATCTGTAGTAGCTGTAGTATCTGTAGTAGCTGTAGTATCTGTAGTATCTGTAGTAGCTGTAATATCTGTAGTAGCTGTAGTAGCTGTAGTAGCTGTAGTATCTGTAGTAGCTGTAGTAGCTGTAGTAGCTGTAGTATGTGTAGTAGCTGTAGTATCTGTAGTAGCTGTAGTAACTGTAGTATCTGTAGTGTCTGTAGTAGCTGTAATATCTGTAGTAGCTGTAGTAGCTGTAGTATCTGTAGTAGCTGTAGTATCTGTGGTATCTGTAGTAACTGTGGTAACTGTAGTAGCTGTAGTATCTGTAGTAGCTGTAGTATGTGTAGTAGCTGTAGTATCTGTAGTAGCTGTAGTATCTGTAGTAGCTGTAGTAGCTGTAGTATCTGTAGTATCTGTAGTAGCTGTAGTATCTGTAGTAGCTGTAGTAGCTGTAGTATCTGTAGTAGCTGTAGTATTTGTAGTAGCTGTAGTATCTGCAGTAGCTGTAGTATCTGTAGTAGCTGTAGTATCTGTAGTAGTTGTAGTATGTGTAGTAGCTGTAGTATCTGTAGTATCTGTAGTAGCTGTAGTAGCTGTAGTAGCTGTAGTATCTGTAGTAGCTGTAGTATCTGTAGTAGCTGTAGTTGCTGTAGTATCTGTAGTAGCTGTAGTAGCTGTAGTAGCTGTAGTAGCTGTAGTATTTGTAGTAGCTGTAGTATCTGCAGTAGCTGTAGTATCTGTAGTATCTGTAGTAGCTGTAGTAGCTGTAGTAGCTGTAGTACCTGTAGTATCTGTGGTATCTGTAGTAACTGTGGTAACTGTAGTATCTGTAGTATCTGTAGTATCTGTAGTATGTGTAGTAGCTGTAGTATCTGTAGTATGTGTAGTAGCTGTAGTATCTGTAGTATCTGGAGTATCTGTAGTATCTGTAGTAGCTGTAGTAGCTGTAGTATCTGCAGTAGCTGTAGTATCTGTAGTAGCTGTAGTATCTGTAGTAGCTGTAGTAGCTGTAACATCTGTAGTATCTGTAGTAGCTGTAGTATCTGTAGTAGCTGTAGTATCTGTAGTATCTGTAGTATTTGTAGTATCTGCAGTACCTGTAGTATATGTAGCATCTGTAGTATCTGTAGTAGCTGTAGTAGCTGTAGTAGCTGTAGTTTCTGTAGTAGCTGTGGTATCTGTACTCTAGTACAAAAGTAACGCGAAAATAGAGGAATGGAGCTCAAGGGTAGGTGAGAAAAGGGGAAAAAGTAAATAACTGTGAGAAACGAAAGATAACGTGGCTTCCATTAGAATTGTTGTAACTGAAAAAAAAATGCATCTGATCATTGTTATTACGAGGGAATGGTCATCGATTATGTTTGTTTTCATTGTTAAGCACTTGGGGGTTTTTCTAACAGGTTGTCCTGCTGCTGGCTCGCACTAGAACTTAAGACCCACAACTGACTAACTTTTTTCCCTGGTGGAGAGCAATGTTGAGAGCAAGAGTTCTAGCCTTGTATTGAGTCGGAAAAAGTGGTTACATTAGATAAAGGATGCAGATCATGTTGACCTTGGTCTGTTTCCGCCACTATTAAATAGGGGCAGATTGAAATGATGGACGCAAATGATTGGTGAAATAACAAATTTGTAGACCAGGAGCACTGAATGGATGATTGGCCTGTCACTGTCACGCAATATCGTTAAGTTCTTCATTCAGAGGAAGGTTTTCAACAAATCCTGCAATCTGATTGGTTCCGCTAGGGAGCGGAATTTTCCTGGAGTACATCTAGTTCCATCGAGTTCATCTGTCATCGTAAAAGTGGAAAGTGGAAATAGTCATATCTCACTTCCATCTACGCTTAATCAGGGCAAGTTAATCTCTGTTCACTATTAAATGGAAAGGAAAGTCACTGTAAGTAAATTGGGTTGACTGTAGTTGTTTGGTTGTTTGTGGCTTGGCGCTGTAAGGGCAAGTAAGATACTACAGATACTACAGATACTACAGCTCCTACAGAGACTACAGCTACTACAGATACTACAGCTACTACAGTTACCACAGATACTACAGATACTACAGCTACTACAGATACTACAGCTACTACAGATACCACAGATACTACAGATACTACAGCTACTACAGATACTACAGCTACTACAGATACTACAGCTACTACAGCTACTACAGATATTACAGCTACTACAGATACTACAGATACTACAGTTACTACAGCTACTACAGATACTACAGATACTACAGTTACTACAGCTACTACAGATACTACAGCTACTACACATACTAGAGCTACTACAGCTACTACAGATACTACAGCTACTACACATACTACAGCTACTACAGCTACTACAGCTACTACAGATACTACAGCTACTACAGATACTACAGCTACTACAGCTGCTACAGCTGCTACAGCTACTACAGATACTACAGCTACTACAGATACTACAGCTACTACAAATACTACAGCTACTACGTCTACTACAGATACTACACATACTACAGCTACTACAGAGACTACAGATACTACAGATACTACAGCTACTACAGTGACTAGATACTACAGCTACTACAGCTACTACAGATACTACAGTTACTACAGTGACTACAGATACTACAGATACTACAGTTACTACAGTGACTAGATACTACAGCTACTACAGCTACTACAGATACTACAGATACTACAGTTACTACAGTGACTACAGATACTACAGATACTACAGTTACTACAGTGACTAGATACTACAGCTACTACAGCTACTACAGCTACTACAGATACTACAGATACTACAGTTATTACAGTGACTACAGATACTACAGATACTACAGTTACTACAGTGACTAGATACTACAGCTACTACAGCTACTACAGATACTACAGCTACTACAGCTACTACAGATATTACAGCTACTACAGATACTACAGATACTACAGTTACTACAGCTACTACAGATACTACAGCTACTACACATACTACAGCTACTACAGCTACTACAGATACTACAGATACTACAGCTAGTACAGATATTACAGCTACTACAGATACTACAGATACTACAGCTACTACAGATACTACAGCTACTACACATACTACAGCTACTACAGCTACTACAGCTACTACAGATACTACAGCTACTACAGATACTACAGCTACTACAGCTGCTACAGCTGCTACAGCTGCTACAGCTACTACAGCTACTACAGCTACTACAGATACTACAGCTACTACAGATACTACAGCTACTACAATTACTACAGATACTACAGATACTACAGATACTACAGCTACTACAGATACTACAGCTACTACAGATACTACAGCTACTACAGCTACTACAATTACTACAGATACTACAGATACTACAGCTACTACAGCTACTACAATTACTACAGATACTACAGCTACTACAGATACTACAGCTACTACAGCTACTACAATTACTACAGATACTACAGATACTACAGCTACTACAGCTACTACAGCTACTACAATTACTACAGATACTACAGATACTAAAGCTACTACAGCTACTACAGCTACTACAGATACTACAGCTACTACAAATACTACAGCTACTACAGATACTACAGCTACTACAGCTACTACAGCTACTACAGCTACTATAGCGACTATTGCTACTATATCAGTGCTATAGCCATAGCAATGCTATAGCCAATATATAGGCGACACTACCAGCAAATGTGTGGGTGTATCTCGGGACATTATACGTAGTCTTACACCAAGTACTTACCCAGATCGCCCCACCCCGCTGGGCTGCTAGGTCAGCGGTATTTTAAAGAAACTTCAAAATGGCGGACGAAGATTGACACTCGACTGACTTGAGTGTCTCTGGTGAGGAATTTTTGACAAGATTAATATTAATATTGATGCGTAGTCTTAACTCACACGTTTGGATTTTGATTGGGATCAAAGGTATTTAGCAACGCTGGTTACGCCGCAAAATTACACAAAAATGCTTGGAAATCTGACTTTTGTTGTACATTTTTTGCATATTTTGTATCATGCCAAATTAAGGAAGAGAGCAACAAAAAATGTTTTTTTGAGCAAATTTGAGCAACTTTCGTTACAAAACGCAACTTTTGAACAACTTTATGGGAAATTGCGGGCAACGTTTTGGGAAATCTCCAGCAACTTGTGGAAAGCCCTATTCATAGATGAAACTCCTATGGATTGTTCACTCACAAGGCAGAGTTTTGACTTTTTATTACAGGGTTTTTATGCTTCTAATCTTTCAATCGATTATTTTGTCGAAGACAAAAAATTATTCAATTGAATGGATATAAGTGTCCGTTCGTGTCAGGTTCTTTGAAAAAATTTGAACAACAACAAAAAGTATCAATACTTCCATTAAAGTTACAATAGCGGAAAAACATCTTTAGCAACAGTTCCTCGGAAGCTATATTTACATACAAAGAAATGGCTAATGCTTAAACTTTTTTTGATCAAGGGTTAACACGAAGGCGTTTTGACAACTTCTTCCTAAACGCTGGTCATTTTCATGGGGTCGTCCTCTTCGTCTTCTTCTTCTTCAAGTGCGCCGCCGTTATGCTTCAGCGGTGTGTCCTCGTTCGTGTCCAGCTGATCCGCGAATTTGATGTCGTGACGTGACAGGTGGTCCACAATTCCAGCGCCTAGGGCGTCACCCATGACATTGACGCAAGTGCGGAAACGGTCCCTAAGAACACAAAATTGACATGTTTCACCATTCTTATTCAAATAGCCGCTAATTTCTTTCTATTGCTTCGAATCGCTCTCTGCTGTCAACTCTTTGTGTTCATCAGATCAAACTGCAGAAGACTACCTCTTAACCACAAAAGTTTAATGTTGGACCAACTATATTCCCAGGCAACCTCGTTCCCAGGGCTTTTTCTTCCCAATCCCTAAGGGAAAGCCCAGGGAATGAGGTTGGTTCCCAGGTCCTTCGCTGCAACAACTCAGGGTTGAATTATCTTGTACCCTCTTTTCTATTTAAGAACTTTTCAGTTAGAAAATAAATTAAAGGTTTTCATTTTAAGTCATTTCGTGTTTAGAGCCTTTAGATGAATTTAAATATACTGGCGATCGATCACGTCACTAGCATTTTTGAACTCATTTCTTTCGTGCAACGTATTTAAACTATGTTGTCTTCGGGACAAATCCGATTCAAAACATAAAAAGAACAATGTTATTAAACAACCATTGCCAAGTTTTTCACAAAATCTAAATTTTTTACCAAACTGTAAAGAGAATTGAATTCTGCGTTATTTTCGATTACAGTGACAACTCTGAGCCTATTATTACCTCCTTTTAAGTTATGAGCGGTTAAAAACTGGTATGAAAAGCCCCAATAATGAAATAAAAACTTACAGGAACCAATCAATAGCTAGAATAAGACCAATGTCTTCGGTAGGAAGATTCACAGCTTGAAGAACAATAATCATGGTAACCAGGCCTGCTGATGGAATGCCGGCGGCGCCGATAGCTGCTGCGGTTGCCGTCAGACTGGCGGAAAAATTATTGAGGAGAACAGTTGATATACGTCCAGTGACTTAGATATAAATAACGAGCAGATCTGCGTAAGTCAATATTTCGTTGAATCTATCAGCCACGTTCCCCTTGAGAAGGGAGCACGGGGTAGGGGAGGGAGGGAGGTGCAATGTATGATCACATAATTTAAACCTAGAGAACCCCTAGAGTAAAATCACGTCCCTTTTTTTCAACAGCATTGTTCGTTAGCTAAACTATCGTGACCTAGAGTAGCGTGACATATCCTAGCGTGAGCCAGCCAATCTTGAACAACGTGACATAGACTCTGATAACGTTATTTATTTTTCTTACACAGTTGTGACAATCTGTCCCGGTGCCAGTGGAATGCGATTCAGCTGCGCAATCCAAATGGCACTGACTCCTTCATATAACGCTGTTCCGTCCATGTTGACAGTAGCACCCAGAGGTAAAACAAAGCGGCTGATGCGGCGGTCAATGCCGTTCTTTTCTTCAAGGCAGCGCATAGTGGTCGGTAAGGTAGCAGAGCTGCAAGGTACGATATGAACACCAGGTCAAACAGTCTGAATGACAACCAATCAGTTAGACATTCAGTGAGTCCTTTAGCCTGCCTATCTTGTCCATGCACTAGGAAGTCAGTCACTTTGTCAGTCAGTGAGTCAGTAAGTCAGTCAGCCGTCAGTCACTTGATTTGGACAATCAATCAGTTAGTCCCTCCGTTAGTTCCTCTGTCAGTACGTTAGTCAGCCATTGACTGACCCGATTTGGGCAATCAGGCAAACAGTCAGTCGGTCGGTCGGTGAGTATGTCAGTCAGTCAGTTAGTCAGTTCTTCATCCATCAGCCCATCGTCCGGTAAGCCAGTCACTATATCGTCAAGCTACTGGATCTTCAATCTCTACAAGTCAAATAATTATCAGTCTAAGTGAGATCACCCACTCTCTTGTGTATTGACCACATGATGTAGAGAGCCCAAGATCTTTTCTCTTACCTCGAGTCTGTACCGAAAGCGGTCACCATTGCTTCGCGCAGGCCCTGCATGAACTTGTATGGGTTTTTTCGAGTAATCGCGAAGAAAATAATTGGAAGCACAACAAGGGCGTGAATCAACAAACCCACAATGACTGTCACCATAAACATTCCCAGCAGCCTCAGCGCGTCCAGTATGTCAGCCATGGCAGCCAACTTGGCAGCGATCATGCTACAGATTCCTATGGGGGAGTACCTGGGGAAAAGTTGCCTGGACTCAATACAGTACGAAATGGTATGTAACGGTGTAAAGGGCGTGAAATTGATGGTCTCTTCTGTTATGATTCAAAATAACGTGCCATCAATGCGTTTTAAATGTAAAAAAACACAAATCGCAACGATAATGGGCGACAAAAGCTACTTTATTTGCATCTAGCGTCAATCCTCTGGTACCCCCGGCCCCCCAATTCAATGTTGTGCAGGCGCTGTGGTCTGGACAGTCTAAGAGGTAGAAAAATCAACATTGTTTGGGGGGAAGGGGGCAAATATTTCCAAGACGCTCGAAAATCGAATTTTACCGCCAAGTGTCTCAGCACTTTTGTCTCCCATTGTAGCTATGAGCTCGTCACAAAAATTCCTGCGCCGTCTACGAATACAAAATTAATACTTTTTACCTTCAATAACCTTCGAAGAAGCTTCACTTCTCTTCCGAGCGAGGTGAGAGAACAGAGGGGGAAAAGCCGAAAAAGAATTTCGAGCATGTTTTCTGAAGTCCCCTTCCTTCCCCCCAAAAATTAAAGGAAAACCTTATTACACGTAAGGTCAACAGAATGGGACATTAAAAATCTCATTCCAAGAAACTGGGAGCTGGAAATATTAAGATAACTGCATAACCCGTCGTGTTCTCTATTGACACTGTGAAAAGGCTACCTGCATGAATGTGATTGCAGCTCCTCTTAACTCAAAGCTTTGTTTGCTGACTATTGTAAGTTGTATTTCTGACCAGACAGTTTATTACGATGTGTATCACGTACCACATAACAAGAGTCACCATCTTCATGACTACTTCGTTCAAAGTCTCAAAGAAAGCTTTCAGAGGAGTTCCCTTGTCACCCATCCTGCCAAGAACAATCCCAAACACGATCGAGAACACCACTAAGCCAAGCACGTTCATTCCTCCCTCAGAAGCAATATACTGGCCGTCCGGGATGGTGTCGGAGGCAGGGTAGATCAGAGTGGATATGGTGGTGTAGTTGTGGGTGCCATTGCTGTAGACCGTTATGGTGTCATTTGGGTGAAGTGTACTCACATTGACTGTTTTGTTGTAAGACTCGATCTTGGCTGGAACTGACTTGTACTTTGTATTTTTCTGGTGGTAAAAGAACCGACTTTAATATAATAAGTACGGTGCAAGTAAGTACTGCTAAAGACTACGCATCTGTTTTTACAGTTAACTGCAACATTGCCTGACCATCTAAACAATCATGGTTTTGCTGACTGGCTGACTGACTGGCTGACTGAATGACTGACTGACTGATTGGCTGACTGACTGACTAACTGACTGACTGACTGACTGACTGACTGACTGATTGGCTGACTGGCTGACTGGCTGACTGGCTAACTGGCTGACTGGCTAACTGGCTGACTGACTGACTGACTGACTGATTGGCTGCCTGCCTGCCTGCCTGCCTGCCTGACTGACTGACCAACACGCTAATCGACCGAATGATCTAGAAAATAGAAAACTGAACCGCAAAGTTCAGTTTATGTCGATGAGCTTGTCTTATGTTGTTGACAGACAAGAGTTACACGAGTAAATGAGCCATGATCTAAGAAGGCAAAACTTACGAATCATTCAGTTTACCTGGCGGAAGGTTGCTTCAACAATATTCTTAGGAAAGCAGCTCCTGTTGGTAAAGAAGAAGTTAAGTCCTTGATGTTTTCAGTCAATTTCCAGTCAAGAGAATTAACATTTTGATTTTCAAGCCTAGGCGTTTTGACCTCCACTTTGACCAACTCAGTCGGAATTCTTTGTACAATAATACTACGATGCAAAGACTGGTATTTCAATCTTGAGCCATATAGGTACTAAATACCTATAAATGTATTGGTCAAAAAACAAATTCTCAGTTCCGAATAATACGACAAAAAGTTAATGGAAATCGCTAAGGAGAATACATGTATTGACTTGCCAATGAGCTGGAGAAACGGCCAGCTTAGCAGGAGTTTGACGCATGTAATACTGTACTCAGCTTGAATACAAAGTTCAATAAAGTTCAACACTCAGTGCAGAATTTAGGACTAAAGCAAGCTTGGCTGATCGATTCCTTGGACCGAACGCCGAAACACTTCTTAGAGAACTGATTCAACAAGGAACAAACTCTCTTTATCTTTACAAACGAAAACGCAGCTCACTTCCGAGTCGAATAAGATCTCTCACCAAGTCATGCGCAGCTATAACCCGGCCAAGAACGGCTTCTGCAATGCTGACGTTATTAGAATTTTCACGTTTCTCTTTATATAAGGTTTATTTTTGCAGCTGAATTACTTCTCTACAGAGCAGGTGAGCTCAGTTGAAACTCGTGTGTTAATAAACTCGAATAACCAAGATATATCAAGATTTACTATCGATTGTCATTTGATTGCTGACGAAAATCACACTGTTTATCAGATGTCTTTTCCAAGCTGTCTAAAATTTATGTGCTTAGGGAACATTCCTCGAGAAAATCGGTTTAAAAAACATTTAACTCAGAATTGACAAACAACATAATACGAGTACTCGAGTTACAATAAAAGAAAAATTTGAATTTCCCTGGTGAGATAAAACAATAACCTGCAAATACAGAAGAATTTAGTTGTTCTTGGTTTCAGTACTGCTAACAAAATGAACGTTTTCAAAATTTATTGCTGCCCGAGAAAAAAGAATGTAGTACTTCCAATATGAAAGGTTTTTACTAAATTATTTTTTAAAAGTAATAATAAACTTAATTCTTCTCTGCCAAAGTAATATCTTTGTTCGCTAGATGTGTGAAAAAGTCGCGAGCGACAGATGCAAAACAGCATGATGTCGAGACTTCCCTGGAGCGACGATTTGAAAAAGAAAAAACCTTTTTGAAGCCGTGCAAACATAACATTAATTATTATTTCATGAAAAACTCCTGTGTCGGTGATATTGGTACAGTAAGGTTGCATGCATGTTGCATAACACATGAGCCTTAAAATACATTGTCAACCATTATTAACGAATGAGAAATCAGAAGGTTCGCTGTTAAATTTTAAAGTTTCAAATCTTAGCACAGCCATTTCTGTTAAAGAGACTTCAAAGTGAAGTGGTCTTCATGGTGAAATTGTTTTAAAATGAGACTGAAAGAAGGATTTAAACGCGAAATAACAATCACGAAAACGCAAGAATTGTCTTTTTAAGAGGCTCTGTTTACTTAAAAGCAAGTTCAGATGTTGTTGTTTATAGTAGTCAGTGGGCTTAATAATTACTCTTAGTCAGTTCGTGTGAAAAACGCGTTCTCTTTCTCTTTTAAAGCTTCTATCTCATAGTTGGATGTGAGGTTCCCAGATAAAGCGGAATAGACCCTTGTAGTGCGCGAACGATGGATTAAAAGTGATAGAGTGCTTGTGACTAATTTTACTTCACTTTTGTTTCTCTCATTCAGCCAGCATTTATTTTGCCATTTGCACAGAAACACCTAGAGCTTAAAACAGGCTAGTTTGATCCCCAATAATCTGAAAAACAAGAAACAGTGAGTAAAACTAAACGTCATTACCTGATCAAATCGAGGAAGGAGTCCAGATTTCGATGAGGGCCAGTGAGTCGTTTTTGCTCGGCTTCCCGTTTGTTCCCCGATTCACCCGGACGAATGCTTACGACCAGCACAATCCCGAGGATGACGGCCAAGAGCGTGGTCATCAGGTAGTACAGCACCGTGCGTCTGCCAATTTTGCCCGTGGCTTTCGAGTCTAGTGTAGCTAACGCGCATATCAAGCTCGCTACGATTAGAGGAAGGATCAACATCTTGAGCATGTTCATGAACAGTTCACCTGGGAAACCAATTAACATGATCGTTGTTGCTTTCTCCTCCGGGTCCACGATGTCGTTGACGGAAGGGTTGGCGGCAGCGCCGATGATAAAGCCAACCACAACGCCGATAATAATCAGGAAAAGCAGAATGTCCTGCTTTACAATGCGCCAAACCCTCAACCAACAGGAACAACATTTACCAGGCATTCCACTGCCTCCTTTACGCTTCAAAGCGGCCATGACACCTCACTTTCTGGTAACGCGTAGCGGCGTGGAAATCGTTCTCGTGTCCAAGAAGCATTAAATGGAAGAACTAAGCAAGTGTTTTTCTCAACTGCTTTGCATCAAGCTGGGATAGATTAAGCCTTTGTGCATTTACCGAGATGTGCGTCCTTTGTTTCTTTTATTCTACTTCCTGTGGGTTCTTCATTAAAATTTTAAAACCGGGCTTGCCAAGACACGTGTTTTTAAAAGGAACTCTTGGAGTTTCGAATGTCAATAACGGCTCTAACTGTTTTTAATCAATTAGTTATGAACACTCTCAACGCACTAAAAATAAATTTTTAGGCGTAGCAATGTTTTTCGGTTAATGTTTGGCAAAGAACTGACGCAACAACAGTTAACCAGTTCAGACTGAGCTAATGCTAATATTTATGTCAAAAATATATCTCTCTTTAGTTACAACTATTGAGCTCGCACAGGAAACATTTATTCTGTTTTTCCGCCCAGTAACTAAACAAAAAAGTGATATTTTTATGAAATAAGTTAGTAATCAATGCATTATTTATTTTTGTAATTAATACGACATGAGGTCGATCCATGTGGAAGGATTTCACCGCGAAAAATAAACTTTTCCAAGATTAAGGAAAGACATTATTTAGGAAATGTAACTTCATTTGGAGTTCAGTTCTTATTCAGAAATGACACGCGTGTTCCGAGAAAACCTCGTGCTGGGTGAAAAGGAAAAAGAACTTGGGGGACAAAAAGACTCAACGGGGTACTTCAAGAAATCAAATATAAAAGCCTCAAAGAAAACCATGCGAAAAAACATCAAGAATTAGTGGAGATTGATGTAATAGCCAAATTGGACCTTGGGGGAGGGAAGAGGGGAAGAAGGTGTTGGGGGAGCCGGAGGGAGAGGGGTGATAAGGGGGGGGGGGAGGCCAAAGGATGGGGTAGGTGGTTGATTTTCGTAGCCTATGATGGGCGGGGAAAGCCATTAGAAAGACGTGTTTCAAGTGGGTTCGTCGCCTAATACGTCATGCCATGTTAAGTACTTAAACATAATTAATTGCTGCTGTGTGGAAATAAAAAATAAATAAATAAATAAACGAAACTGTTTGTGTTTTGTCCTAATATCTGATTTTTAAAAGGGGCTCTGAAATCACACGTACTTGTACCTCGCTGCAAGTCAACAAAAGAAGTAAGAATTTATTAAATGGCATAATCTATGCAATCTGTCCCCCACCCTCTCACTCCCCAAATTTAGTGGAGGGATTTTCAATAATGTTAAGGTTCAACTTTCCCTTTCTGTGAATGTGAAAAAAATATATATTCCCAAACATCCTCTCCTCTCGGATTTGGTCCACAGCGAAATATTTCACATGCTAGGTTATTTGCTGGACTAAAAGGTTTCAAATATTCTGGAAATCATAGTTTTACCGGTAAATGGAAAATATTTATAATCTTATTTCGATACAGATATCACATTCCACGACATGTTTAAAATTTGGGAAGTTCCTCATTGTTAGTTCTCAAGAGAATGTTAGTCTTTTCTGGTAGTTATTGAAAAACTACTTTTACTACCTCCACCGCCTTGCGTAATTGTCTTTATTTACGTTTTTATCACCATGGAAATCTACAGCAAAATTGCCTTGTCGAATTGGGACATTTCAGCAGCTGGATTTACTGGTATAACGCACAATGAGAGTTTGTCAGTTTGTCTGAGAACTGGCCGAACCTTAACATGACATCTATCACAACATATCATAACTTAACAGACCGAACATAACATAACGTAACATAAACATAGTATAACACAAAGTAACGTTACAGCACTTACAAAACCAACCGACACAGCACAGTATAACATATAACATAACTTAACAGACCGAACATAACATAACGTAACATAAACATAGTATAACACAAGATAACATATAGTCCATATAACATATTAACTTAACACAACATTAATTCAGTATTAGAAATAAGCGCTCGCCAATGCGAGTGTGAAAAGCGTCGGGCGAGTCCAAATCATCGATCACTCGCCAGTTTGGCGAGTACGATTTTCATTTTTGGGTGAAGCTTAAATATTTATAACACTCCTTTTTATTTTCCATTTTGTCAACAATATCTCTAAACAAAAACTTGCCAGTGCTTTTTTTACCCAAGATGCCCAAATAATTTGCCAGTAACACAGCATAGCGTTGCATAAATAGACGAAATGAAAAGCGGCTTCCTCCGGTGATAATTAAAAATACACGTGTATGAAGTGATACTGGTGGTCTCTATTGGAGCCAGCGGTAATTACTTCATGAGAATTAAAGATTTGCTTGCTAAGAAATGGATCTCACGAAGATACATCTTGAAATAGAAACTGCTTTGAAAATTCAGTATAGTGCCTCTGCATTAGTCATCTTTTGGTTTAGGTATTTTGGTAGAATTCATAGTGGGGAAAACGTCTGTCTCCCACGTGCCGACAAGCTGTTCACTCCCATGCCTCGATTCTATGGATATATGCGAATTTTGGTAGCGCCAGCTGTTCGTCCAGCTGTTTTTCAGTTAAAACTACGGAAAGGTGGAAAAATTTCCAAGGAGTGTCAAAAAATATATATGCTGAATGAGTAATACAATTATCACAACGATTACAAATTATATGGATAAAATTATCTGAAAATAAAATTTACAAAAAATAAAATAAATAAACGCTGGTTTTCACTAGCGGGGGAGTCGGGGATGTAGCCAGGATTTTTCAAAGGGGGGGGGGGTCACACTGTCTCAAAGTGAGGGTGTCACAGTGATATGTGTATCCCCGCACACATATCACTAGTGATATGTGTATCCCCTCCAAAATGGCGACCAGTGATATGTGTATCCCCCACCCCCCTCCCCTCTACTTTAAATAGCAATATCCTCCTTGAAAGCGCTCTCGTCGTCCGGTCGCTTGCTGGACGAAAGACTTACCCAAACAAACTTAAAACACAAATCTCAATTTTTGTAGTTGAAAAAGCTTACGTATCTGCTGCTGGAATTGTGTTCTTGATCCTAACTGGTTTTCTGCGAGCAGGATATAATGAATTTAAAGTTGAACACCAGATGGATCGAGATATATTTCAATTTGAGTTTCACGGCACGGGATTTCTAGGACGATATTAATTGTGCGGTGCATTCTCACCCCTCGAGTAACGCATACTCTCCATTGTTCATCGCCTTGTTTGCATCTGAATTATTCGTGGAGTGAAACACATAGCACTGCTTCGACCCGCTCGCCATGAAATGATTAGTGGCACTCGTGTATCCCCTGTCCCGCTTGTTCGACTTTTTGTAAGATATGTTAAGTCTCAAGCTGTATACATTGCTATACTGCGAATATTGCTAGCAAGTTTCATAATAATCGACGTTTATTCTTCGGTAGTTAGCCTAGATAACGGCTGTCTTCAGGGGATACACGTATCACTGCGCCATGTAATAATTAGTGATATGTGTATCCCCTGCATGCGGTCGTGTACAACCGAGGTCAGTGAAACTCCAGAAATCCCAAGCTATGAATAAATGCCGGGTGTGAATATTTCTAGCAAGCCAGTTTGACAATGCAAATGTAATGGGCATTTTTTTTTTGGGTAGAAAGCCAATATAACAGCTGTGTCCATGGGGATACACATATCACTAGTTCATGAAATAATCAGTGATATGTGTATCCCTTATTATCCCGTGCACGCGTGCACGCGTTTTTAGTGGAATTATCTAGTTTCAAACTCCAGTAAACCCAAGCCGTGTAAAAACGTCGGGTGCTAATATTGCCTGCAGTTTTGACAGGGTTGATGCACTATATTACAACAGTTGTGTTTATGGGGATACACATATCACTGCGCCATGAAATAATTAGTGATCTGTGTATCTCCTGCACGCGATTTCAGTTTAGATATTTAGACATTCGAGTTGCAAACTCCGCAAACCTCAACCTGGGTATAAACGTCGTCGCGAGTAAGAAGCCAGCACGTTTCGGCAATAATTGGCCCTTTTCTTCGATCAGGTAGATAGCCAATCTAACAGCTGTGTTTAGGGGATACACACTGAGATCACTGCGCCATGAAATAATTAGTGATATGTGTATCCGCTGTTCGAAGTTTTAGTCAAATATACAATCGAGTCGGTTGGAACTCAACCAAACTCAAGAAATCCTAATCTGCTCCGTTGGGCGCAAATTCATTTCTGGTTTCTCCTACTCTTTACAGCGCTCGTTGGAACCTCGCAACCGAGTCGCCATTTTGTTCGTTGAATGCCCAGGCGTATCATTGTTTTGTGTATCCCCACAGGGGATACACATATCACTAGTGATATGTGTGCGGGGATACACATATCACGAGGATACACATATCACTGTGACAAGGGTACTCGCCAGATTGTCACGTCGTTTTCGCCACCTGTTGAAGGTTGCTTGGTTAAAAAAGGCTTACAAAAGGGGGGGGGGGGGGTTAAGGGCACCCCAGGACCCCCTCTGGCTACGCCCCTGTGAGTCGTAAGAGCACACAAGATCTAGTCAAAATCGAAAATCGGAGTCGTAAGCGGAGTCATAAGCTCGACGGAATAGGAGTCGGAAGAATCAGAACGTTTTCATCTCTTCCGATTTCGTTTACGACTCCGCTCCTTACGATTCAGTGAAAACTAGATTGTCGGAGTCGGAGGCAAAAGCGGAAGAACCAACCAATCACAAGGACCGAATTTAAGCATTGTGATTGGTTTATCCTTCCGCTTCTGCTTCCGACTCCGACAATGTAGTTTTCACTGGATCATAAGCGACGGAGCCATAAGCGGATCGGGAATCGGTTTTCTGCTTCCGACTCCGTTGGTTTGAATTTCTCAACATCATATCACTCTGCGGCTCTGACTACGACTCCGACTATGAACTCCGTCGCTAGTGAAAAGCAGCATTAAGTAGCCGAGAAAATTACCAGAAACTATTGCAATGAATATTCACATGACATGACATAATCAGACGTAACATGGTAATTATAACGTAACGTAACAAACACAACGCACAACATAACAAAACAAAACCGGCATACCGTGTGAAACAGAACTTTAACAAACGTAACGTAACGTAACAAACAAACATACTGTTACACTTGATGCACTGAGACATCGCATTCACAAATGCAAAACAGTTTATTTACATGTAAGTTCAAATGGGCTGAGATTTCTGCGACGGGCCAATTAATCTTGTTCCTGCTGCTCGACCAAGTGGGTGGAATATACGGGTTTTCAAGTTCCACAAAGACTTTCTCAAAGTCCAAGACTTATTTTCTGAGCTGAAAAGAAAATCGACTAGTAAGAAGTCTATTCCCATTAACATCTGCGTATCTTCCCGGCCGGATTCAACTTTGACCTATCTTGTCCACTGTTTTTTATTATGCAAGAGTCGAGCAAGAGGGTCGTTTGTTCAGTTGTAACATTCTCTCAATGGTTTCTTAAGTGATTATTTCACTATGTTCTCCCGTGGGAAGTCATTCACCTTATGTATGGTTCCCATGCAATTAATACCTCCTGATTGCTCGCGGAGCCTTGACTTCTAGTTCGACTAGTTACAAAGAGCGGATCCTGGAGGTGCTGGAGATGCGCAAGTGGCCGGGTCTGATCGGCCACCTTACACACTGTCGATAGCTTTGGATTTCTAAATATAGAAGCATAGAAAAACTGCACGAAGCTGCCCCTGGTTGCGATGTTTGAAATAAGCAGAAGATTATCGATCTGTTTATCTTTTGCGTGTCGGTCGATTTTCCTCGCGAACATGGCTATGTCGTAAGACACCAGGGCTAGATTCCGCAGCAAGTACATCCACAGTGTTAACACGTAGAGATAATACAAGAACGCCGTCCAGTGTTCACTGTCGACTGTTCTACGAATCCATGCTTTGACGGTCGATTTCTCGATAAACTTGAGGGCGAGACACAAGAAGATTAGAGTTGTAAACTCTAGAAGTAGACTCACACCAAGAAATTGCAAGTTCAACTGACTAGGGAGAAAATCCATGTTGACAATCGTGATTATCTGGACGCAAAATAAACCTAACCAGAACCAAAATACAGCTAGTCGAGGAGCTGCGAGGAAGAAGTTCACCACGTTGAATTTTCCCCAGCAAAATATCAACAATGTTATCGCGAGCGAACTACCCGATTCGATGAATGTGCCCGCCATGTTGATCTCGTCCTTCGCTGCCTGGGTGAAGACATGACTTCCACACGTTTCAGTGCTCGTTTCATTTGCAAGACAGACAAATGCGGGCACAGCGAATAGAAGGGTAAACGTTAGTCTTGTTAACCAAAGAACAGCCAAAATAAAACCAACCAACCACAACACCGTCATCTTGTACAAGAAAATGTCTTGCGCACTATAGTCTGTTGGCCAATCAGACAGTTTCAAGACTGTCAACTCTTTTACGTCAAAACTCACCTCAGACTTGGTAGCTCCGTGATTCCGATAAATGTCTTTTACACGGTGATCGCTTTTTCGTTTGGAAAACGAAAGTTCCGTCATCCAAAACTACCACATCGCCGTTTTATAGTTATATCCTTAGGTGGGTACGGCTACACGTAGGCTAGTGGAGGCAACGCCATCGACTAATATAATTCCTCGAAAATGAAAACGCTTGCGTGAGGGCAATGATCCCAAAATAAAACATCACCACAGAATTTTATTATTCCGGTGTCGGTTTCGTGGAAAAGGGCAGACTGGCTCACCTCACGTTCACCGTTACTCCTTTTAATGAGTTTCTTCAATAGATGGAAGTTAACGATGAGCTACAATGGCCACATAGTTCCGTTTAGCTGAGCTAAAGGCACTCTTTTGGCGATTTACATGAAAAACTGACTGTCCACCTTTTCTTCACCCGACCTCTCCCCGCTGGGGGAACACTGAAAGACTTGGTTCCGGGAAACACCTGGAAACATAGCGGAGTCAGAGCATATAATTGAACGAATCGAAAGCATTGTCGATCGACAAGGTGCTGGCGATGTTGTGGCTTGCAGGATATTTTCAAGTTTTCCTGGTGGTTTCAAGATTCGTATTGAACTTTTTGAACTTCGTCCCAGCTTCTGTATGCCTTTACTACTCAACACCTACAGAAAACTGCAAAGTTCGCAACCAATCGCACACCATACTCGGCCGACAAGAGGTCAGCACGAGAGTGAACACGGTAGGAGCCTTGCTGGAAGATGTCAACTCGCTGCTACTCATTTCAGCCATATTCTCTTGGAAACTGTTCAAGGTGAAGAGGTACTTTCGCGCAGTCGTTCGCGTTGGACACTTCTGGGTTTGGTGCTTGTTCTGCATCACAAACTCCCTTTCGATTCTGTACGTGGATACCGTCCACGGAAAGGACAAGACGGGAAATATTAACGTCAGCGCAGTAGCGCTTATGACAGAAATGTTTCTTCTCACTTTATTCGCGAGTGCTATCAACTTCATCGGACACGAGACCTACGTGAAGTGGGTCGAGGACCGATTCTGGGACCAGCTCACCGTACAGCGCCTATTCAAACCGCTCTTTCGTGTCGTTCTGTGCGCGTACTTCTTCCGCAATCTTGGCCTGTTTCTTTACGATACGGCCCTCGTCTCCATGAGCATTTCGCTGTTAAACGGGAGACAAGTGGAAGGGTCACGTGACTGGGACAGCCTGCTTTTGTTGCTGAGTGCCGCGTTCCGAGGAAGCTTCACAAAGTTCTTCTTTGAAAAGATGTTTCAAGGGCAAAGTCTTCCCCCGGTAAGATGTTGTCATATTCAATGCCTTGGGAGAGCGAAGATCCTTTCAGGGTGTCTGCAGTCGAGTTGTAGCGTTACACGAGCCAACCACGAGCCCACGTTAACCTCGAGTCACGAGTCAACCTCGAGTCAAACACGAGTCAAACCAAATGTTTTTCTTCCTTTTTTATTTCGCCCCGAAAACAGAAATAGATTATAGGAAATAAAATATAAGAATATAGATTGTCTTAGCAGTTAACAACAAGACATTTGATCACGGGCTCACCTCGATCGCGCCGCGCGCCTCAAACATGGTGGCAAGTCACGTTATTCACTGTGTCTGTCCATTGCAGACTATCAAGGTAAGATTGTCTTATCCAAAAACAGTGAGTGACATGAATAAAGTTGATTGTAAATAAATCGCGAAATTAAAGACCCGCGAATAAAAATCCTCGCGAAATTTAAACTCGCGAAATTTTAAATTTAACACCCACATAGAAAATTCAAATCACAGAAAAAAAAAAAGGATTAACTTATAATAAAAACAACATATACAGGATATTATCGACAAATACACAAACTATCAGCTGGTTTTACTGGTAAGTTCCATTTTGTATCTTCTTTTGTGAAATAACAGAACTAGGCCAAGTTGTAAAAAGTTAATTTTCAAAGACGCCTTTTGCTTGTTCCAGTTTACCTTAAAAGGTAATTTGTAAAAATGCGTTTTGCTTGTTCCTGGTTATCTAGAAATTTTAAAAAGTTCAGACTTTTGAAAAATAAAATGAAGTTGAGAATGATTGAATCGCGAAATTGTATGACCTGTTTTCATATTTTGCCTATTGAAATCGCGAAAATAACCCCAAACCCCCCTGAGAGACTGTCTCCCCAAATTCCGAAATTAAGTACCCACGAAATAAAGTACTAAAAAGGTGTATTCATATATTTTAATTCCTACAATCTATCAGTTTTTAGGGACAAAAAAAGAAAACTGGCTTGACTCGTGGTTGACTCAAGGTTGACCCGTGACTCGAGGTTGACTTGGGCGCGCGGTTGGCTCGTGTAACGCTGCAACTCTCTGCGGTCTATACGTGCATGGTTGGGGCGGGGTTGGGGGGGGTGGGGTTGAAGTACTCCCTTTAGTGAGCCACACTGGGAGGTTAGGCACGAAAGGGGTAAGGCTTGAGGCACAATGTATACAAAAAGGTAGGATTTAACGAATTGAAGTATAGGATGGGGAAACTGGAATATACGTGTTTAAATGGGACCTTTTCGAATATCTCGAACACGTGCACTTATTAGCTGATTCACCAAGTATTTTAAGGGCCTACTCAGCTGAAGAGTTAAGAAATTCGCTAAGCAGAAACACAGAGCACATTTGATTGCTATTCCCTGAACAACACAGAGAGACTAGCGTGTTCATTAAATTTCAATGTCCATTACATGGGCAGAAATCACATTTAGGCTTTTACAGTGAGGGAAGGAAAAACGCGACTCACCTCCGCTTCACGGGATTACTCCGTATGATGGCCTATACGAGGAGGCCCCGCCCAAATGGGGTACCTTTTTAGGGCTTCAGGTATCCAAGAGGGTAGGGATTTCACAAGTTGGCGTACATGAAAGAGTAGGAAAATCTGTCATTCAGGTATTTAAAAGGGCCTTTGATTAGGACATTTTGAACATACGCGCCTCATGGTCGTGTCATTTAATTTATCGAGTACTACATGAAAATGACAAGAAGACTTCCTTCACAAGACGGGCTTGTTACAGCAATTAGTGTACATGAAATGGGGACTATTTTTATAAAAGGAAAACGAAATGGGTACCTTTTCTGTCAAAATAGTATATAAAAGGGTAAGAGGTTGGACTTCGTGTCGGGAGCCTCTCCGTAAAAAAACATTGTTGAGTACCCGATCCCCCAGGTCCCGCTTATTACGGACATTCTAGTTTGTCCCTTCGAAAAGCTCATATTTTCTGTTACATTATTCGGACACCGGTTAATACGGAGACCTTCGTGCGATCCGAGTGAAACACTGTTATGCATACGTCGCTTTGTGGACATTGGGCGCTGTATGTTATCACGATTAGGTCGGCGCTAATTGCGCTGTTAGGAACTAAAGCTTTCTACAGGTTAAAGCGATTTTCTATTAAGTCACGGACCGTAGTTGAATGATTACTTTGTCGTGACTGAAACAAACGAGAGAGAATTGATTTTAATGCGAGATTTGACTAGTTAAATGAGCATAAGGTTTCCTCAGTTTGAACTTAGGTTTAACACAGTGTCGTTACTTTTCAACATCGTATGCTTTATAAATAGTCTTTCCACCAATTAAAGATGTTCTAGAGATGTTTACCCGGAGAGCACGCTTCACACGAACACCACCCAGACAATACGGAAATTTTGCGTGCCCTTTGGTATTTGAATGTTCATTACTTCAGTACATATTAACAGCTTTTTGCCAACGATGGGTGACATGGCCAGACACCCAGTTTGGACTGTACTATATTGACCAGAACTACATTCTCCCAAAGCAATTGTAGAGCATAAATGGAAATAGTAACGAGAATTGAGATGTTTATCCTTACACCCTTTTTTGACAGGTGTGTGAGAAAGAGGCTGTGGAGACTTTACTGGGGCCTGAGTTACAAAGAGATCAGCTTGGTGGCTATCGATGGATAGAAGCATCATCCGAACATAGTTTAGCCTAGTCATTACCTCCAAAGGCAGAATGGCGGGCATGTCTAAACGTACAATAAACAAAGTATTACCAAAGTGATGACCCAAACAATACGACAATTGACACCGCTCAGTAAATTACTGAAAGTTATGCACCCTAGGCCTGTTAGTAAATTAACCACTTGAAAGTATTTAAACCCTTTGCAGTTACGACCCTCTTTAAGTAGAGACCTTCTTAAGAAGTAACAACTGAATCCTCTGAAAATGTTCCGCATCCTTCGGTTATACTGTCTCCATGCCGAAACTACTGAGCGAGTAGTCCTGGATTAAGTGTATGCCAGGCCATTTTAGCCTACATATGTTTATATTAACAAATTGTTTTACCCATAAACCAGCTTATTGAGGTTAAACAACTTACACGTTTCCTGATTTAAACCAAAATATGGCATAATTTAACATTATTTGTAGTTAGGCTTTCGGTTAATATCATGTCCATTACCATTTAAACTTCAGTTTATTTTTTTTTTACCACTGAAAGCAATGATAGAGCTTAGAAGTAGAGTGAAGTAATTCATCTCCCTCGGTGGGTCGTAATCCGTTGACTAGTACATACTTAAGGCTTAGACGTATATTTGATGGTTTCGGAGCTTTTAGGGGGGAACTGGGTGGAAAAAGCGGAATTTAGGCTTGACAAAAAAAACCTGGCCGTTGTCGGCTGAGAGTACTCAACCAACGAAAAAGAGAACATTGAGAATGTCAAAAAGTTGGCTCAGAGAGCCTTTTGTTTTGTATTAATTGTGTACAATTCAGTGACTACTAATATATTTTCACTCAAGGCAATTATGTTCATTGATGTTGATTACCATTGTTAAGCTATAATGTACCCTGCAGTAAAAACCCTTAGACTAGTTACATATTTTAAGTGTTATTCCTCTCATTAGCATACTCGTTGCCAAAGTTTAGTTCCCAAAGTTATCTAGCTCTCCTGCGATGAGAGTTTCAAGTTTGAGACACCTGTCAAGTTTGAGGTCAAACTCTTTTTGATAGAAATCTAGCTCTCCTGCTATGAGAGTTTTAAGTTTGAGACACCTGTCAAGTTTGAGGTCAAACTCTTTTTGAAAGAAATTGGGCAGATGTGTAGGCTGAAAAATCTCAGCTGAGTATTTTTAAAACTAAGGATACGTGTACATGTACTATACTTCGGAGGAACAACAGATGTTGTTAACAAAAACTCGTAAAAGTGACCTGGTCAGACCAATTCTTTTGTCCAATCGTAAACAAGATCGACACCGACCGATGGAGGCCGATGATGAAATAACACGACCACAACGAATCCTGCAACATCCGTTTATCGTCATCATTTGTCATGTTACTTAGCACAGTTAGTATCAAAAACAGCAGGCTGAAGTCAGATTGCGATGAAAGACCTTACTTGTAGTTGCAAGTTGGTCTATATTAAAACAAATCTCTGCAAAGGAAACAGATCTACGGGACCGGAGTCTTGACCCGCTTACTGAATCTGTGTGTGAGAGGACTTCTTAGCTTAGGCTCTCTTTTCTTGTAATGTTCATTGAAGTCCAGCCTGAAGCTAAGGAATCTTAAACTGACGTCCTGGTGAGTAGTAAGCATCATAAGGAACTGTTGAACCATATCCTGCGAGGAAAAGCAAGAAATAACATCAGAGTGGTACAGTTACACGAAAAACGAGTGTTCTAACAAGACTCTAGACCTCTTATACACATTTAAACTCACCATGATACCATTAGAAGTTGCTACTCTCCTTAGGTAAAAGCGTCATATCCCGGGGGTTTTCCACCTGCAGGTGACCCCCCTTCCCATTATTTTCTGTAGTTATTACAACAATTAATTTGACCCTACCCATTTAAATTCTTATATCGAGTAACCACAAGTATGACTACTCCCCCCTGGATAGGATGCTAGATACTTCCTGTCATTTTATCAGGTTAAACAACAGCTTTCTTGTGCTCATTTATGCACCTGGGACGCGTTGTTCGAAAGTCGGTTAACGCTAACCCAGCATTAAAAGTCAACCGAAGTATTGTTTCTTGTATAAAAATGTTTTCACTGCTTATGTTTTGTGTAGTTTGGGATTATATAAACTCAAAACGGAAGGACAACAATGAAAACAGAAAACCTAGCCAAGAAGTTACAAAACTGAAGTCAAATTCTCACTAATCCTGAATTAGCTTAATCGAGCTTTCAACAACCCGGTCCCGACTAACAAGGCGACTGTCAGAAAGCTAAGATAATTTACAGGATGATACAGGCTCACAGCTTTACCTGGTAGGACTTGGACAGCACTTTCAACTGAGCACGGGTATCTGGAATAACATTGTCTACAAACTTCACTGATCGCTTTCTTTCTTCTTCCTCGTCCCATTCAGTCATGCCCCACTCTCCCTGTCCAAATCAAAAGCACTTAGCAGTTATAGATATTACACATTTAGGTAGATCTAGATTAGACATTTAGGCAGTTGCCCTGTAACTTTGGTTTAAAAGGTTTCATATTTGGGTGGGGTTAGTTTCTGGAGGTGTGTTTACCAAATATTATCAGATGAGTGAAACGTGAATTTGGAAAATTGTTGAGCTTTCATTCGGAAGGAACTTGCACAGAAGCATACTGCATGTTAACCTCCGCTACTCCCCATGCACTGTACATGATTTGGTGAAACCCAAGACAAGTTCTACAAATGAAAATGATCAAAACTCCCTGAAATATTGTAAAGGCACCAAGTGCGAAACAGCTCCAACACTAGGGGCTTTATAATCTGATTAAAATTTGTTCGTCTTGACAATCTAAAACTAATTCCACGCATAAACCTGCGGCATTGTATAAGAGAGGGCTTTTCTTTGGAAGGATTTTTCTGTTGAAGATTTGGGAGCACCAAGTTCTCAAGTTGAGAACCACAATGTTTATAAGGAAGAAGAATTGAGAATTTTTATTCTTCATAATGTACCCAAAGTGTTGAGAGTCAAAAACCCCAACCGTAAAACCATTTACAACCAAAAACAATACACACTAACCTCATCTGTTCGTAGTTCAACGGCCTTTTCTAGTCTCTGCCTCGACTGCAGCTCAGTGGTTGCGGCAGAAAAGAATGCCTCTTGAGCATTCTGGAACTGAATGATCAGGTCAAAAATGGTCCGCAGCTGGGTCAGCATTTGCTGAGGAAGAACCATAAAATAACAAATATACCACGCATGTTCTGATTGGACAGTTCGCCCTAAATAACAGATGCCTAAAAAAAGTGCACTTCTGATCCAGAATGAATGTTTCGGTGGGAAATGAGAGAGCCGTACAACTCAAACTTTAGACATGTACAAAGCCAAACACAGTCGCGACTGTTAAACATGACTCAGTTGAGTACAAATAACACTTGATATATTGTTGTACTTATTTCATGCTCTTTCCTCAGTGGCTGTGCTGTATATATATCTTATTAGATGTTTTGGTGTGTAGTATCGCTGTGTATTTTTACGAGTTGTGCCGTATTTTGACTCGCCCTACGGGCTCGTCAAAATACAAACAACGAGTAGAAATATAAAGCCAAACTACACATCAAAACATCTAACAAGAGATTTATTATCCAACTGCTGTAGTCAGTAAATTTATCAATGAAAGAGGGAGAGTGTGACAGTTTTACGCGCGCGCCCCGACCTGTACGACAAACAGGTTTTCTATTGTACAAATAACTGTACAATATCGCTGTTTATTATATGGAGAAGAGTGTTTTACTGGGAACTAAACCACTCGTAGATTCCATACGTCACTTCATCCGGGACCCGAGTGGCGTATTTTCCGTATGTCACCTTTGTGAGTGTCGTATCGTTCAATGACCTCACGATTCCCGCCTTTTGCTTTTGTTGAATTGATTTCTCCATATAATAAAAAGAACATTACACGTTGGCTCGAAGATACGAATTTTATGTTCTCGTGGCAAGAACAATATCTCACGAGTGAACGAAGCGAACGAGTGAGATATTGTTCTTGCCACTCGGACATAAAATTCATATCTTCTCGCCACCGTGTAATATCCTCTATATATTTGTACTGTTATTTGGACGGTATTCGCTGCAGTTGGATAATAATTGACTGAACTACCGTAACAAATGCAAATTCCACAACGCCGAAAAAAAAAAAACAATGACATAATTTGCATGAGATAATTAGGCTAAGCACAACACCTCAAAGCCAGACTTTGCTTACAAAACTCGACAGTCTCATTTAGTCAGATCTCAATTTAACTTTTGCCCAGCCAGGCCTGGGGAGGAACCAGTAGTAGCAAAAACAATCAAAGTTGATGCTGGTCGTCTCCCGACAAGCAATAGCCAGACATACACATGTATGCCACTTACAGAGTGGTTTTCACCTGAGTGTCGAAAAGTAATCGGTATTGCACTTACTACGCCACACAATTGGTCTAAAAAACTCGCGCCACTTTTTCATCCAATCAGAAGCAAAACCAAAACCGATCATGACTCGCTCGTACACGTTTTCCCGCGATTTATATCAGCCGCATGTAATTACTTCGAGTTTTGATTGGTTCACTGTATTGTCTATGTTCTTTGTGATTGGCTAAAGTGATTACTTTGGTTTGGTTTTACGACACTTTATTGAAAACCGCTCTAACCTGGATGGATCGAGGCAGCAGCATGGACAGTTCAACAAGGCCTGACTGTTATAACAAGGTTGGTTTTGCTATTTATTTTGATTAATCACATTCCTTACAAGGCAGTTGCAGAGTCCATAAAGAAAGTGACTTACTCTTGACTCCGCATCCAACAAGCAACGGTTAAGCACCTGGTCCAGGAATGTCTCATGTGCTGCAATAATATGATCCAAGTCACTGGCTTCTTCTACTTGTTTCTTCAGATCTGCCCAACAACATTCCAAAACCTGACACCGATGAAAGAAAAGGTATCAATGAAATTTATATCAACAAGGCAGCTCAACAAATCAGCTCAACCTAGATTTGGTATCTTAAATGCCAGGTTAGGGAAGGGGGCTGGGAAGAGAGGGTCCCCTATTACCAAAGAAGTTTGATGGCTGGTTCTATCAGTGAAGCTTCCCTCTCTCAGCTTCTCACAATTGGCTCCTTTAGAAGCCACCAACTTTGCAAAAGTTACTGACCAACAATAAAACCCATAATTATTAATTCACTGCGTGAAATAACTTTTAAATAATAACCGGTATAAAAAAGTGAATCAAGGATCCTAGCGGAAGAGGTTTTCTCTACCAACTAGTGCACTTGGTTCGTAAGGAGGGGGGGGGGAGGGGGGGGGAGGGGGATCAGCAACCCAGTTGGTAGCAAAATTCCCCGCCAAATAATCCAGCAATGATAATGCGCAGCGTCGCTTGTGAGTGAGTTCTACCCTCCTTACCTCAAATGTGATGTAGTACTGCATCTGATGAATAAAATGTATCATCTCCGTTCCCAGCATGTGGCACATATGGAGTATAGGTGACACTTCTGTTAGTTATGAGCAAAAGTTGAAACAAGACTTAAAAGACCGTATAGGGATATTGATATCTGTAATGAGTTGCTAAAGCAAAAAAGTTAATTTAGGTAGTATTTTTCTTATTTAGGTCAATGTAGGCGTTTTTCATCTAGTTTTTCTACATGTATCTATCTTTGTATTTTTCCCTTCTTTACTGTCAGTTAATAGTCTTTATATTATGGATAATCTGTAAAATTGCTAAAGCATGCCCTCCTAGATTAGCTTTTGCTACCTGCGAGAATGCTTACTTTAATATATATGTTTATTTACAAGGATTGTAATCAACAAATTAACTGTAATGATGGGGCTATTGTTCATTGTGGTGTAAGATGGAAGTTGTATGTTTATTCATTCGTCCCATGATGGAGTCACTTTGAGGTGGTGATTGGGACATTTCAGCTGCAAGTATAATACTAGTTTTCATTAGGTGATAAGGTCCATGTCTCTTTGCAGCACGCTGGTTTGCTACCATTGGTGCATTTCAATCCACATTCAGTGTTATTCTGAATATTAGATGTTCTTCCCTCATAGCCCACAGTCAGTATAATTAGAGTCAAACCACAGTGATTAAAACCTCAAAGTGGCCCCATCATGAGATTCATCTCCCTAATCTGAATACTTCCTGCAATTTCTGAAAATACTTGTTTTCTGAAGATCACCAAAAAGGACCCAAGTCTTCTATGAGATTCTATTTTGGATTGTTTTTTTGGAAGACTGACCAAGGCAAAAAGAGTAAGATCAATTGACCTGGCAATGATTTCAACATTCTGCGATTCGTCATTTGTTGCGTCCACATTTCAGTTAAGCAGTATTCCATTCTCTTTGCCCTCCACAGGAAATTAAAGATCCTCAGGTAGTGGATCATGCATTCTGGTGTAAAAACCTGCAATGAATATTAGCAACATAAAATCTTAACAGTCAGTGCCATTATTTCTACATACAGAGGGTCTTTGCAGGAATTATGGGCCTATGGTGTGAGCAACACTTGCTCAGCATCATAGGCCTGCAATTAGTGCAGAGGGATATGTAACTGGGAACATTTTCACAGGTCTTGAAGGCATAGTTTTGTTCATAAAATAAACTAAATGTAAAAAGCTATTGGTAACAAACACAACAGGAGACACTGGAATTCCAAAAACACAATCAGCCCAAAATCCTAAGAACTTGATCAAAACAGGTTGGCACAGGTTTAGCTAAAAACTTAGCTTGTGACAGGTTTACTGTAAAAAAGAGAGCAGATATACATGATAAGAAAATTACAGGTAACAGGATACTTAACTATGGTTTATGGGATTTCAAATCCAATACAGGTACCATATGTAGACATTTACAAGTTTCATAATATCATGGGTAACAAATTACTCCTTAATTTTTGTGTGAAATTTCAGTATTAATTTACAATTATAATAAATTATTACATGTACAAATTATAACAAAACTGCCATTGTAACGCTTGGAACAAAACTTCTTGAACAATAAGCAAGTCAAAAACCCATGATTGTAACCATAATTTGTCACCCAAGATATTAAAAGGTAATCAAATGGTATCCTTCTAATTTTGACAAAATGCGTGTGAAATTATTCCCTAATTTCACTTGTCACTATTTGGTTACCCATACTAATTGCTGATACATCAAGACAATATCCCCTCAATGGCACTATTCTTTATTCATGTCACAGCATGTGTAAACATGATTTATTAATCACTTTGTAACTTTGGCAAAATTTCACTTCATCAATGGTTGCTCTATAGGTGTAATTTGTAGGGTTCAGTAAATGTACCTCTAGAATCCTAGTTGGAATAATATAAATCTTAAGACAAGTGCATTTAACAGGCCTGTGTAGTGCAATCAAACTCCCGTATCCAAAAATTATTCGTGGTGGCGTGGTGACTGCATGGTTAGTGCACTCACTTCCAGATTAAGCGGTTTGGCTTTGAGCCGTGGCTGGGGACATTTTGTTGTGTTCTTAGGCAAAATGATTTAATACTGTCAGCATCTCTCTCCACCCAGGTGTAGAAATGGGCACCAGCAAATTTAATGCTGGAGGTAACCCTGTGATTGACTAGCATTCCATCCGGGGGGAGTAGAAATACTCCCATCGCTTCATGCTACAGAAGCTGGAGATACATGTAAATGCTGGCCTGACGCTTGGCTTGTATGCAGACTTCACCCTTTTACCCAATAATTAATCATGAATAACAGTACTCACAGTGCTAATTGGCCCATCAACATGGTAATCCAAGCTAAAAACATCCCAACCAGTATCTCCAGGAGAAACCTACACAAGCCCAACATGAGATTACCATAAGTATACTTTAAAAGGTGCCACATCACTGTTGTGACATTAAATGAACTCTAAGTATCTTATGTTATGGTGCAGCTTGAAACCTTTACCCTAAAATTTTTCACATTTATCATTTAGCATCTGTCTCAGTCAGAATACCTTGTTCTTGTTTGATTTATTGTTAATAGTGTTTGTTTTATCTTGGTAAACTTTTACTTGGAGGATTTCCTTGATTTGAAGGTAACTTTGTCATTCACAAAAAAACCAGTCCATATACATGCACCATGATAAAGACCCTTTAAATTACAACAAAATGGCTATTTCCACTGGTCACAATTTTCCTCTGCTTAAAAATAAATGTAGGCTAAAGGCACAAGAATGAGGACTATTGTCCTAAACTGGACATCCTTGAAAACAGAACGTTAGGAGATCTTAATCGGAGAGATGTCTGCTTGAATTGTTTGTGTTGCTACAAGCAGGATGGAGAGTGTCCTTGGGATATCATAGGTGTACAGTTGCATGGATTTAACCGTACTGGAGATGACCTACATTATGGATGCTATTGGCTTTTAAGTATCAGCGTTTATTGCAGTCTTGATGTTAAAAGAAAGCTGGGAGCAACTCTATCAACAGTTTCTCCAAATTATTTTTGTGATGTTTCAGCTACAATAAAAGCTCAGTCTGACTGCTCTAGCATTGAGCTACAGCAAATTAGGAGCTGGGCTTTACAGGGCTGTCAGTAAGGGAGACAAGTGTTAACCTATAGCACCTGTTACGGCTGAGCATTCTTGATGGACCCTTGTTGTTACGGGTGAACTTGGCTGTAGTTGAGACCATGAAGTGCCAAATTTGTCATGGGCGAAGATCAGGGCTACAGGTGAGTCAAAACTCAATGACAGCCCTGGACTGTATAACTACAGACTCAAATGCGGCAAAAAAAAATTATAACAACTTTGGCTGACATACTTCAAGCAGTCGACAGTCCAGTCTTTCAATGATCTCAGGGTCTGCATACTGTGCATTGGTAGCCCTTATAGCAGTCTCTAACACACCTGTCAAGTTGTGCATGTACAGAGTACTGGCTGGTTTGGCTAAGTCCGACCTACGGTGAAGAGAAGATAGCATCAGCAGGACTCGAAAAATATTTTTTCCTTTCGGACAAGTAGCTCTCAAATTTTGCTTGCCCAGGGCAATGACATGCCTAGTTTTGCTTTCCTTGACTAGCAAACAACTAACAGTAAACCCTGGCGAGTCAGAAAATCGTCTTGCCCCAGTGGGACAGGCAGCACTTTTTGTGGGCCCTGATCAGGAGTGATCTACATCTTAATTCTCACTAAAAATATGTCAATACACTGAGAAAAATTGGCCTGTATATGCTGTGGTTCAACTTTGCTTTTAAAATGAAATGATTATAGTAAAACCAGCAATATTACATGATTTTCCTTTGTTTCCCTCCTTGTGGAAGACCTTGTTACATGTACTTTCTAATGTTTGGATAACAACAAATGTCACCTTACTCAAGAAGGTCCATAAGATGCCTGATAAAATCTCCTTGTCCCAGAAGAAGATAGAGTCGCAGCGCCTATGAGAAAGTATTCATATGTTCTTCAAGATCTTCTAAATGCTACTCCCACCCCTCCCCAAATATATCCTGGGTGAGAAATTGCGCTTACAATCGTGGATTTTTCAATTTCGTGCAACATGCTGCCAGGGCAATTTTGTAATTTCACATGTGATATTGTAAATTTACGCTGAAATTTTGTGCCAAAATTAGGAGCAATCTGTCACCCATGATTTATAAACATAAACTCTGCACTATATTCTCTGGCAGTATCACATGCATGTAGAGTATACAGAATTGTGTAAAAGCAAGCAAAGTGAAATGCACAAATTTTGATCTTTGTTCTTGCAAACTTGTGACAAAAGTTTGCTCAAAAGTTCCAGTGGAATTTCATGGAGTATCAATAGTGTACAATAGTTTTGGCATTCCACAAAGAAGACCTTCCTTAAACGAGATAAATTGGGGTTTCACAACACATTCATGACTTATTCTCAACTTCTTATACCCATAGTAACTACCTGATGGGCTACAGTTCTGTATTGATTCATGATCCCAAGTCCATTGCTGTGTGTAGCAAATTAGATCCTACAGTAACTATTTCTACCATGATCATAATGCATCATGTTTAACTTACCCTCAAATGGTCAAGGAACTTGTACTTAGAGAAGAAAATCTCCAACAACCGTTTGCTTGTTAGCCTATAGGTAGTGTCTACTGTTTCCAGAAGTGCTGTACCTCCAAACTCTTCATCAGCTGTCAACTGGGCTGAAGCTAACATGATTCACTTCATAAATTAGACCAAGTAGAGAAATATTATTGCACACAGGATTTGGTCCTGGATGGGGCAAAGGACTTTTACACAATCATTAAAATGGCTTGGGGGAAACTGATTGTTCATTTAGGCTGGGCCCCATTTTACAGCATAGAAAAAACCCGATTGGGGGGGGGGGGCACACCCATATAAAAAGGACGGGGGTGCTCATCAGAAATTTTGAAAAGAATCCCTAAGAGATACCAAGATCCTGTTTTGAGAGCATGGCTTGAATTTTTTTTCACCTTTAAGAAGTACCAATTCTAAAACAACACATTATCTCCTATCATATTTTTTTCACGTGCAAAAATGTGCAAAATATTTAATGGTTAATAAACACAATAGCCTCCATTTAGTGTGAAGGTATGCTCAGATATTTGTCCTTGGACATTATCTGTTCCTAAAAGCTCACAGTTTTCTGGTTCTTGTTACTTCTGAGAACAGATAACGTCTGCGGACAAATATCGGGGCATATTTGCACGCCAAATGGAGGCTATTACTTTATCTTCCAGATCTAAAACACAGTTCTCCTTACTGAGTACTTGTAACATATTTTGTTAGTTCTGAGAATTTGGATCTACACTTCAACAAGACCATATTCCAAAGCCCTCATCACCAGTTTATAGGAAAATGTATTGATAAGGTGGAGAGAAATTAGATTTAGATCACCCTTACAGTACACAGTGTATGTACCTGATGCTTCTTGTGATCTACTGTACTCTAGAGCCTTTTCATCTCCCCCTCTGATTGGGCTACGATCTTCACAAACACGGCGGATAAAGTTGATGGACTTTCCAATGTTTAGAATCTTTAATAAAGTAAACAGAACAATTTCTTTTTCATCAGATACTTTAAATAATAGCAACAGATAATATTATAAAGTAATGCAGCTAAGAAACAACTATTGAATTTGCCTATTTGCCTTCAGTTGACTTCTCAGAAAAACAATGTTAAAGGTACATGAAGGTGTTTGTGTCACTAAGATTGTAAAGTACAAATTACAAAGTACATGTGGTGGTGGCCTCACGATTAGCGTGTCAACTTCAGATCAAGTAGGTCTGGGCTCAAGCCCTGGCCAGGAACATTGCATTGTGTTCTTGGGCAATGCACTTCACTCTCATAGCGCCTCCCTCTACCTAGGTGTACAAATGGGTACTGGCAAATTTGATGTTAGGGGTAACCCCACGATGGACTAGCATCCTATCCAGTTGGGAGTAGAAATACTCCTAGTCGCTTCATGCTACTTTGAAACCCGAGACAAGCATTGGCCTGATGTGCCTCTTGGCTTGTATGCAAACTTAACCTTACATGTATACATTATTTCTATTTACATTGCAATGCTTACCTTTGTCCCAAGTTCCATGGAGATAAATGATGGTAACATCGGTTTTCTTATACTGTATTTTTCATACCACAAACGATCATCTTTAGTGTCATAGTCAACAGCCACAAAAAACTGAAAAATGTTAACAGGAAGTCTGCACATTAAAAATTACTAACGAACTAATTACAGAAATACTTGCAATAAATTGCCCCATAAAACACAGCAAAGATAACTTGAGAACTGTCATGTTTTTTGGATGAAGACCAGAGTATGACACTACAACTAAAACCTCAGTTGAGAATTTTCCATTTTCAGTCTGCAACAAAGTAAGTAACGCAAAAATATCAAGTAAGTGATCAAAGTTGACGTTGTCAGTTGAAGAAGGGCTTCAACATCAGTTTTAATAATGATGCCATGAAACAACACACTGTAAAGTACCATTGTAGGTCTATCATTTTCTGAAACTTGACTATAGTGGACAGTATATCGTAACAAAAATTGGACAAAAGGTCATGTTTTTGTAGATTGATCTGATGAGACACCTTGTGGCTTGACCCGATAACTTCCTGGGCTTTTTGTGGCTAGATTCATATTTTCTTATGGTTTCTTGCAGCCAGATTTAAAAATTCTTGCATTTGGAATGTTTTTAGGTGTAAACCGCATAACAAAACATTTACACTTTTTGAGGCAGTCTGTTTGTTCTTGCAGTGCAAAAATGTCTTGGGCTACTACTTGCACATATTGTATTTCACTTGGTAATCATATTTACAGTACAATAAGGGGCAGTACAGTTGAACCTCAATTATTCGTACCTTGATTATCTGGATTTCTTGATTATCTGGACTTTTTCTCTGGTCCCAATTTTGTCATGAATATTTATTAGTCATGATGACGATCCATAGCAATATTCTTTTTAAAACTATAGCATTGAAAAGTGCAGTCAAAAGCGAGTTTGTTTTGTTTTTAAAGAGCAAAAACAGCGCTCGCATATGTCGTAACTAATGAAGAACACTGTAATGAGTTCTGATTCGCTCAGAGTTGAGTGGTTCAAGATGAACAGTAGACCACATTGTTTTCCAAACGATTTGTAAAAGTGTTGTTTCACGACTAAATGTTGCTCTATTTAAACAGTGTTGTTCTTCATTAATATTTATATTTTCGATTATCCGGACCCTCAATTATCCAGACTATTTCGTCTAGTCCCAACAAGTCCGGATAATCGAGGTTTGACTGTACCATAAACTGCAGTATGGTTACACTAGGTAATGTAGGTTGTGTCATTACTGTACATCATCTTACAATGCATTTACCTCATTATATAAATCATCCAGTTCACCCTCATAAATCCATCTATCAAGAATGAGGCGGATTGGATGAGCAACCTGCAGGAAGAAAATTTATTATACATGTATGGCTAGGTCTGCAAGCAAGCAAGATACATCTGTTAAACACATCCTGTGCTGTGATAATATACCTGAGTAGGTGGAGCTGTTTTGCTTCAAGCCATTTGAGACTTAATTAAAATTTCATGGGTAATGAGTTTTCAGTTCTGTGCACCAAAATCAAATGGGAAAAGATTGGTAACAAGAATTTTTTGTGTCAAAATGTCATACCTGATTTCGACAAAAAAGAAAAAAAATTAGTCTGCAATTTCAAAATTTGGTCAGACAAAGATCAACGGCTGACTGTCATTCCCAGCACTGTCAACACTGTAATACTTCTAGCTGCTAGGGAAATTGGAACTAAGCAACCCAACCCATTTGGATTACCAGCAACAAACATTCATCCAAGGCATTTAAAACTTACCAAATTTAGAGTATGCCTGACCAGTGACTTGACAAATGGATCACCATGTTGCATATTGGAATGAAGGGCTGACAACAGAGCTCCACCTTTCTTTCCTGTGAAGTAAATTAGCCATTTTTGCAGTTCAAAGATTGAAATCCAAATTCTCCCCAGTTTGTTTCATACATTTTCCATAATTTTTCTTCAGAGAATTTGGTTTTCAGTCAAGACTTCCTTCCTGGGATCGTCAGGTCATGAGATTGAATGATCTTCCCAGTAACAAAGGTACCTTACAGGTACCTTATTAACAGAGATCATTTTCTTTGAAAAACATGATGGCCTAGGATGAAACTGATGACTGTGGACAATTTAGCAGCACAAAAAACCCTCATGATTCTGGCAACGGCACTTGAGAGAAAACAAATCCAAAAGGTTTATAGGTTTGTAGACTATTTTCTCTGACATTTGCCTTAACAAAATGGACTTGAAGTCAAATGATGCAAGGCATCCAAATATTGGTATTCTGTATTGGAAAAGCCACAGATAAGCTTAGATGTGTATCATGGAAACCCATGATATGGATATAATTTCCATTCCCAATTTTCCATCAACAAAACAATGAAAAAAATGAATCAAAGCAAACAAAGACCAAGATTTGTTTCTGTGGTGGCTCTAAAGAGCCATTTTGAATGGCTCTACAAAGAGTGGTGGAGGCGTGGTGGCCTCATGGTCATTGTGCTCGACTCTGGATCGAGTGGTCTGGGTTCGAGCCCTGGCTGGGTGACATTGTGTTGTGTTCTTGGGCAAGACACGTTACTCTTACAGTGCCTCTCTCCACCCAGGTGTACAAATGGGTACCAGCAAATTTAATGCTGAGGGTAACCCTTCAATGGACTAACATCCCATCCAGGGAGGAGTAGAAATATTCCTAGTCGCTTCATGCTACAGAAACTGGGATAATCTCTGGCCTGATGGGCTACTTGGCTCGTTTGCAGACAAAGAGCCACTTTAAATTCTAAATATTTCTTTAAGCTTCCACAGAAGGAAGAGTAACAACAACATCTTTACTTTCTCAATATAAATATTATATAATGTTATAGTTTATTTCATATATGTACTATGTTTTAGCTGAGATAACTGTTATAAACTTGTTTGAATGACACTGGAGGCTAAATGAACCATTAGGTTTTCAAGTTAGCCTCCAGCCTTTAATTAGTTTCTGAATTTACTAGATCAGGTAGGCTGTTGATTGAGGTCAAAATAACTATTTCATTAGACATAAGAATTGTGAGCATTTTTGAACTATTGCAATTTGAGTGCTTTTGTATCTCAATTTTGACACTCACCCATTTGGGTATTGTGTTAGTTTACGGGCAAGAATGTCACCGCCCTTCAAATAACAAGGAGCTCGTACACCAATGTCAACCATAGTGGAACATACAAATAGTCTTAATTACTCAGTTAACTTTATTCATTACCATTTGATAAGGAGGACACTAACTCACCTTTACAGGCATCAACTAGTGCAGCAAGAGTCCTCAGTCTCATCAGTGGATCATATGTCCATACCATCAGTCGGCGCAGGGTAAGACTTCCACTAGCCCCTTCCCCCACAAATCCTGCATCTCCAACTTGATGCTGGCCCTCAAGAACAGCCAATAACCTGTAGTATTCAGTGAGCTCTTGCTGCAGTGCAGCACAAAAACTCTGACCCACAAGCCCCATAGCCTTGTCACCTGCGTGTGCATCCAAGTACTTGCGTATCTTGCGAAAGAGCCACCCTAACTCAGCTAATTTGTTCACAAGATCTCGGACAGCTCTTGGAACACCAAGTTTGGAATCAATGCGATATGCATCATTTGACTGGTCAAGTTTGATCACTTTTCCTTCAATTCCCTGGAAGATGTAGATAATCTCACGAAGCAGAGCAGCTTCTGACACTTCATAAGATGCTGAAAAGGTATATAAAAAATGTATGTAAACCATAAACAGCACTGGTAAGAGTTAAACAAACCCAAATTTGTTTTTTTTTCTTTTCTTTCTTTTGTGGTATTGTTGGTCTTTCACGCACCTTTAATTTGCCCTGATAGGAAACTTTTCACTTGATCACTGAGAAAAGGGATAGTTTTTGACAAAAGTTGTGCAGAATAAGGAGGGTCCAGTTTCCACTGCTTTCGTTTGAGAGGAGAAATCATTTGTAGGTCCCACTTTTTATCTGTTTATTTTGTTGTACTTGATTAGGGATGGTTAGTACTAACACTTTTCCTTACATTTTTTTTCAAAAACATATTATGTGAAGGCATCACAAATGACACAAGGACCAGCTCCCTCGAGGCTGGTTTTAGCTAGTTTAAGAATCAATATTATATTCACATACAAATGTGCATGGACATTGAGTTTCTTCAAGGGCAAACAGGAGCAAAATAAAATTAAATTGTTGGAAACTTGAACAAAATTTATTTAGAGGCTACTCCACATGGGTAATAAATGATATAATGATGGAACTTAGTCACACACATTATAATTTTATCGTTTGAAATACAATCTAGCACTATACACACCCAATTCATAGCATTCTCCATAAGCACTGCCGATTGGAGAAAATTGCAATCTAATAGTCCTGAGTGTGCCGGCTACTCTTCCATAATATGGTTGTTCAAGGTGAAAAAATGCAAATGTAAAATGATCTTAAAGTGTCTTAAGTTTTCTATGACTTTTACCTCTCCAGGCCGAAAATCACATAAACCTTACATGCATTTGGCTGAAAAGTATTAGAAACAAAGCAAAAATCTTGAACAGTTTTAGAAATGAGCAAACTACTCTTCGCTCACTAAAGGTCAGCAGTACATGAAGTACATGTATAAATGAGACATAAAAATGCCTTCCTGATTGAGCCAACCAAACTTTTATGATTGAAAGTAAATTTTGAAGAATACATGTATGACGACTTTGATATCAAATAAGAGCTCTATATGCATCTGATGAAAACCCAAATGATTGGTCTGTCTCTTTTAGTTTGGGAGGGTCTGACGATACTCAGTTTTGCCTACTACAAAACATTCTCCATCTACTTCAATTTTTTGGGACAACCCTTAATTCACATAGTTACATTATATTGTTGTCAAAATATACCACAACTAATAATATTATTGATAATTATGTAATCTAGGCAGAAGACCTTACTATTTTGTGTGTCATTTCCATAACTCATGAATCGCACAACACCACCAGTTCCAGGTGTCACTGCCGCTGACTGCCCAGAAATGGGCAACCTGTTCTGAGTCACGTTAAGTGACTGCGCAACAAGACTTGCCAGGCGAGATCCATCACTTGTTTGCTGCGTCATCACTTCATCAGCAAAATGCACCGAGGGTGTAGGTCCATAATTTGGAGCAAATGATGACGGTGTAGGAGTGGGATCAGATGATCTTGAGGGTATGCTACTGATACCACTGCTGCTTTCGGAGCCATGGGTTGTGGACAAGATACCAGGAGTACGACCAGAGACACCAAGGGACACTGCAGGGGTGGATGTCAGATAGGTTGGCAGTCCACGACCAAAGAAAGAAGGGGCTCCTGCCAGCTAAAAAAGGACCAGTGCAAAATTAGATTTGGCTGTGACATTATACATGAATATGTAACAAACACTTTAATAAAGCAAGGCTATAAACAACTCCATATCAATCTAGAAGAGTCGGGCTCCATCCAATGACCTGACTTTCTATAGTTTAGCTAAAAACTTTCTTATGAATAATACATGCCAAGTAGATCTTTTACATTTTTATTGAAAACTCTCCCAAAGTAGCTGGTGGAATCTGGTTATTTGTCAACAAGGTTTACATGTAACTTGAAACAAGTAATGAACTTGAAATATATATTTTTTGTTTCATGACAGGGGCATTACTGGCATGAAATGCCCTTACTACATCATGATCTCTTTAGACCAAGAATTCCGCCTTCATTGTGAGAAAAATGTCATATGAAAGAAGATAATGTCTGAGTGTCATTAATTTCTGACAAGTTTTGAGAGTGTCAACAATCACATACACTATAACTTCAGGGATGTGGTGGTTTGGCCTCTTGCTAATAACTTGGCTGGACCACTCCAATTTAATCTCTAGTTTCATATTATATGAATGACACCTTGTATGTTGAATAGGTTAAACAAAAAGGCCAAACCATACATGATACTGCTAGCAGACTGTATGTAACAAAATACAGCATACGGCAAACCAAAAGCAACTATCCGTAATATAAAGTATTTCTAGGTGTTGTGGTCAATTTTACCTGGCCATGTGATTGTTCAGTCAAAGAACTTTCACTGATGCTCAGCAAAAAGTAAAGAATGGCCCATCTGTTTTGAAGGACAGGCTGGAAATAATGAACAAGTACTTAGTAAATTTAATGGTTAAACGTTGCATTCAATTCCATATGTCTGCTTCACAATCTTAGCAACAAAAGGGGTTCTACATGTATGTTGTTACTACTGCACATTACTGTATGTGTTGTAGATTAAAATGTATTTTAAATCTTTAAGAAAGAGTACAAATGGCACCTTCTAAATAATCAAACTTGATTTTACTGCTGCTGTTTTACTTTGCTGTCTGATTTTGTTGCTACTCTAGTGCGAAGGTAGTGTATGTAGGTTGTAATGTAGTGTATGTAGGTCTAGCTTAGCTGAGTTAATTTTTTATGCTGTCATTTACTTGACTGTGGCAGTGTCCCACCAGAAAGTTCTTGCTACTTTGGCCACTGGGAACAGTAAACTATTTCTAAGACTAACAGATACTATGAGCAAAATTGCAATGATTGCTTGCGTGGCCGAGTGGAGATAACGTAATAATAAATAATAATAAACTTTATCTAAGTGTCTTACAACTTAAGCTCAGGAAGCTAATTGGGGACACAAAGGTGGACTTCAAAGTCAGAGATCAGGTGTTCAAATCTAGGTGAGTACATAATAATAATAATAATAATAATAATAATAATAATAATAATAATAATAATAAAAATCTGGGGGTTTAGGGTTAGGGGGGTTGATATGGGATCCTGGCAGGGTAGGGTAGGGTTAGAAACTGAGGTGGTGGGTAGTGTGTATGTTACTCTTTTTAAGAACCCCCTAAAAAGTGGAAAACAAAAAAAGTCTGGTTTGAAAAAATTTAGCCTACACTGTTTATTATAGGTTGAAACAAATCAATCTACAGTTGAAATCATTCTGACCCAAAATACATTTTAAACTAGAGATGCGTATCCTCACTTCAATCAGCACGGGTACATGTGGTACATTGCAAATGTGAACTGCATGTACAAAGTCATGAGCTCAGTAGCTCTTGTTTTAGACTAAGATATATCTCTTCCTATTTGATCAATTTAAATCAGCGAAGTAAATGTGGGCCAGTAGATTCCCAAAGTTAGTGGACTGTTGACTATTGATTCCGTCAACAGATAACATCTTTAATACAGGACTGACAAGCTATACAGTGTATGTACAAACACTCACTGGCCTGCTCAAGTGAAGTTTGTTTATTACAAACTCTGATATGTATCTTGTTCTAGAATTGTATCAGAACTGCAAATAATCGTCAGGCCATCAAAAATTCTTCTGTATCTGGCAAAATTTTCATTACCAGTGGCTCTCTTATACTTGATAAGTAAGGTTAGTTTAGCTGGAATACATGGTGACTTAGTCAGACATTTAACATCAGTTGTCTGAAAAGTACATGATTAATTCACTGACTGATTGATTACCTGATTCAAGAAAACATTAAGTTATTAATAACCATGTGGGCTATGAATCAATCACAATCACAATACACATATGTTATGCATCTTCAGGAGGTCAAAGAGGTGAAAATCAGTCATTCAAATGTATAAAATAAAGTTGATGTTAAAGCAGATGTCTTACTTGTGAGGCAAGCTTGCGGTACAACTCAGAAAAAACAGCAATGTCAACCTCTCTTTTCTCCTTGAGCACTACATTATAGAAAGGAAAAAAATATATTAAAATAAATTAACTGAACTAAAAACCTACTATGCGAAAATTCACCAAAATTTAAACATCAAATGCAATTCGGCTTTAAATCTTTCTCCTGCCAACTAATTTTTTGACACTTTTCAACTTGAGTACTCTTAGTTCATAAACATTTAAGATACACTTAAACCAGGTTATGAACAAAGAGCACAAAGTTAGATTCCAAGATATTGTTTTATTGGTCCATGTACAACCTGCCAATGGTGCATTACACTCATGTGTTTTTAGCTCAGTTCCAAATTCTGTAAACACTACATACACGTACTCGTATTTCATGTACCACTGTTCCCCTTTTTTCCACTCCTCTATTAACCAGAAGGTACCTCATGACAGGACTTGTGAATGGGCTCCACAAAACAAAAACTGCAGAGAGTACTCTGTTGGTTTGTCAAAGTCATTTTTTAAGCTTGACATTAGTTAAATTATGGTGGTTTGGGAGTGGCATTCCCTATTTCTCAAATGAGATGAACAGGAACCTGAAGTCTGGTTTCTTGTGTTTCTCTGAGTTGTGTTTAATCCATACAAGGCAAAGCAAGGTTTATCATCTTTATCATGTTTCATATATTTGTACATGTGTTTCTTTAGATTTCAGTTTATGTACAGTTTTCAATTGTTGGATGCCATTATTTTCTTTATGAAACAGAAAACATCTTCCTTGTTTTTGCCTAGTTTAAGTGGAAGTCCAGGAGACAAGAAATAATATGGTCAACTCTGCATGTGCTGTGGGATGGTTTCCATAGCTTCTCCCGAGTTCTCCCAAACTTACATCCATGTTTTTATACCATGACCAGAATACAAACTGGGGTCTCATTACCCTTTTCAGCTGAGCAGGAGGGAAACTGGTTTTCACAGTCAGGCAAAACTTTTTGAACTGAACTCCTTTATAACAAAAAATGTTTCCTAGATGATCAAACCAGGCTGGCAAAATCATTCTAACAGCCGGTCAATTTGCCCAGTACATGGCCCTTGATGAAACCCTTGCACAGAGCTCGACATTAACTTCTCAACTTACTAGCCTTGTGGCTAGTGACAACTTAGATGTTACTACCCAATTTTTTTTTTTTTACTAGCCAAGTGTTTTTCTTTGACTTAACCATTTACATACCACACAGCGAAAAGTAAACAAACTTACATTTGCATACGTAATGAACAACACATGCCTGGTGACATAATACGTTAATGACATTCTGACCTTTTTTCCGAGAAAAGCATTTGTCTCCCTTGAGGAAGACACTTTCAGTTTGGCCAATTTCATTTTGTTTACTAGCCAAAGTGGTTAATGGAAATCAAAAACCTACTAGCCAAAACTCAATTTCTACTAGTATGTGGTTAGTTGGCTACCGTTAGTGTCGAGCCCTGTTGCACAGAGGAAAGATTTCCTAGTACAGATGTTGAACTGAGCACTTTCTTACTGGGTGTATTCTTAAGACACACTCTCTTCTTCCCTCTCTCCTCCTTTCCTCCAACTGGAAATGCAGCTCAGATTTGCTCATTTCAATTTTCTCAAGTCCAGAGGATATATGCAATATAAGGTAGCAGCCATGAGCAGAAACAAACAAAATTAATTAGTTATTCTTAGCAAAGTAACAAAATATATACATTTTCTTTTAATCCTTTCCACCACTCTGAACTCATCTGTGGCTACAGTTGGAGCAAAACGACTGGAAAGAATACACAAAACAAAATGAATCATGGTACAGAATAACTAACTACATGTAGACTGTATTAAAACCAAGTGAGAATAGATTTATAGACTGTTAAGGAAATAATCCTTGTTCATATAACTGCTCTTAAATAAAATAATCTAGAGTTCAGCAAGGACTAAACACCGTAAAATTCCAAAAGTAACAACGCACAGAAAGTAACATCAAAAAATTGTGGCTGCTAATAAATCCCAAAAGAAGTGATCCCGCCCCCCTACCATTTTTGAAAATTCAACCAAATTTGCATTGTTTACAGCCTCTGGAGGTAATTAAATTAGGTAAACAAACTTTAAGATTGTTTCAAATTTACATCTTTTGTCTTGAAAAATGCCATTCATTTCAAGAGTAACTAGCATGTCCATCAAGACTGAATGGTGATTTTCACTGTTTGCTAGTCCTTATGTTGAATGCTAGCTATATAAAAGATTGATTTAGTGACAGGGTATTCTGATATCTTCGCATATGCTGATTAATACTGAAAGACTCTGAAGTAAATTTACAGGGCAAATTTGGAATGCATGTAGCTGTTTAGCTTGATGTTTCGAAAATTAAATATGGGTTATTGACCAAGCTTGTTCAGTCAAGATGTCTTGATATTGACCCAGTTATTTCTTTTTCATTTGCTTGATAGATTAATATTAATATATACAGAGTTGTCATTAAGTTTTGAGTCAACTGTACCCTTTGTCTTCACACCCATAACAAACTTATTACCTTTTAGGAGAATTGCATCAACTCTAGTCAAGTTCACCCATAACATCAAAGGCCCATTAAACATACTCAGTTGTAACAGGTGTTATGGGTTACATCCCTTATTGACAGCCCTGATATATAGAGGATATTACATGGCCGGGCAGACATACCAAATTTCTCTTCCAGTAAAAGAAGAGAAATTCAGTATCTTCAAGCGGCCATGTAATGTTCTATATATTATATAACCACTAATGGAATGATGAACCATTTAACTCTTGCTGCGAAAGGTGTGATTTGTTATGTTAACGTAGCAATGTGAAAATAGAAGATATCACGTTTTCACGCAAGAGCTCACCTGGTATTTCATTGGTGTTTTTAAAATAAATCGTATATATTTTCTTGCGGGAAACAGTGGGTAATCATGAGCGGGCATTTTACTTACCCAGGTGACCAATAACAACGCAAAATTTGGTACATTCTTCCTACTTACTCACCTAGCCATAAAATATGCACTGTTAATTAAATAACTCCTGTCAAAAAACCACTCGACTCACACAGTGGCTATCCTGCATCCCACTTTGCTTTGGTTTATAACCATGCAAATATCAGTCTTGGTAATAATAACTGATCCATTACCACATATTATTCATGAACCGTTTTATGACATCTGTAAACAGCAGACTGCGGACCGCAGACTGCAGAATATCATATCCCCCTTTCCATTATCGAGAGTTAACCATAACAGGCTAAGGTGAGCGCTATTCAGGCTAAACTGAGCGCTATTTAGGTCTAAATGAAGTCTGCAGTCTGCAAATGCCATATACCGTCGATAAACAAATGACTATTACGTCAGATAGAATGTAAACTAGAATAAAATAAAAATTACCTACCTTCCCACAACTCTGAGAGCATACTGGTAGTGCTGGGATATTTCTAGTGATTTGTTTTCATTAAGAAGGAAAAGCAATTATTATACTTAATGAAAAAGACATGTACAAGCTTAATTTAAGCTCATTAAAAATAATAATACTCTGAAATGTAAATCCCTGCACTCAATCTATCGTACCTTTCGAATCACTTTCTTTTCTCAGAAGTCGGCAGCATAGCTTATGCAGAAGTGCTGTTGGGGAACTAGGATCGTCGATCGATGATTCTACCATTTTTAGATAGTCTCAAATGTTAAAAAAATCCACAATTGATATTATATTTTGGAGGGGTTTGTTGTCGGCCATCTTGAAAACTGCGCGCCAAATATTGAGACGCAGGCGCGTAGCCTGCATAAGATAACCGCTGATATTATCTCTGAGTATTGCTGACGCTTACTATTAACCGTCGTCGGGGTCCATCGACGCTCGTTTCTGCGGGAGGCGTTCGTCAGAGTAATTTAATTAAAGGTAAATTAACTGCCGTAGGGTGTTTGTGAAGCTGACTTCCCTAGCGTTAGCCCGTCAGAACATAGTTAGTGGAGGGGACTATGGTCAGAGAAATTCAATATGGCAGCCTCTTCAAGTGAAATAATTATTCCACGTTTTCGTACTAAAGCGATAGAGGACACAAACGTCTAACGCCTAACCTGAAACGGCCGTTTGCGGTTTGCCGTCAGCATGAAAACGCTGGTGCTATATGTCTCTAATAATACCTCGGTCAACTTCAAGTTGATAAATAGCGAAGTGATGCGCTCCTGACTGCAGTCACTACCTTTCTAAGACTTGCTACAAGTCGACCTTTGCTGATCCTTCGCTTATGAAACCAACATTCCAGAGAAGCATTATTGGAAAGGATTTTTAGAAAGTCCATCCCTTTCTTACCAGTTTGTTTAGTATAACGCGCAACGCGCGTGATACACGGGCTTGAAGCGCCGGGGCAAGCGCAGATTCCGAGAAAGGAGCAACGAAACATTTTAGTTTTAGTCTCCTCCGGGCCCGGGGGGAATAAATGAATGTTACTCTGCCCTAAAAATTTGACCTTTTATTCCTTGTTAAGTCTTTTAAGATGTTATCCATGGTGCTCCGCTGGTTCGTGTAGCGCGGTAATGCGAAATAAAGACTTCGACAAAACCGCTCCATCTCTGTTCGTTAGTCTATCAGGGAATAATTATTTTCCAAAACAAACAACTCCATTGAAAGCGCTCTTCCCCTCGCGCGCGACGTGCGCTTCGCGCTTTCCTCGCTTTCGCCTCTGTTCGCCTAAAATTACCCCTGTTCTGCAGGCTAGCTGGACAGCGGATACTCCGAACGGGCAAGATAGCGCCACGCCCGTTTGGGTAGCCAATCACAGCACAGGATTTGGTTCACCTTGCCCGCTCACGGATCTAGCCATATAATAAAGTGAAGTTAACTTTTATAGCCCCATAAGCCATGTTCCTGGATCATTCTGAACGTCAGATTCTGATGTTCACCTCTGGAAGAAACAAGAAATTATCAGGGCAGTTTGGGTTCCGCAAGGCGACGATATCGAGCTCAGAAAAAAAGTGTTTCTCGAACTTTCCAAAAAGACGTAACCTGCAAATACCGTCGCCTCTAGTCACCCAAGGCTGGTTTTGGGCACGACATATAAGGGCAAAATTTGTGCACTACAAAATAGTAAAACTTCGACAACCATACAAACTAACACAACAATTTTATTATCAATACCCCGAATTAAGAATCGATGCAAATGAAACTACCATAAGTCGATTTAATTACAAATGTATTCCTACTAGAATGTATTAACAATATTGCCTAATTACTATAAATTGCTTAATGCAATAATACTACAAAAACATAACATATTTCTAGCACTGTATAATAGTGAGTAATCCCTTTCACACCAACAGTCAACACTAGCTTACCACGAATTTGTGTTTAAATCCGTACGATATTGCTTAAAAAGGAAAGTTACTAAGCGATATTTTCGTGTTGCACTGCTCGATATAAAGTACGAGGCGGTTGAAATTCAAAGTTTACGGGATTTATTTTGGGTGGAAGTGTTTGCTTCTCAACAAAATTTGCTAAATTAAATGTAAAATACTTTCAAGTTGACCTTGACCACTCTCGACATTGAAAGAGTTTAAGTAGTACTGCTACCAATAACGGTGTTTTAAGATAAGAATGACTAAAGACCTTATATAGAAACAAAAGGCCATTTTACAATTGTGTGCTTAATTACCTGGTCTATGAATACAAGCGAGGCTGGAGGTGACCTTGCTCTGATACAGACCTCTCTCCTTTTCTCATTCAAATGCCAGCTAGTTAGCATGAGAACAACTCGATTTACACAACAAAAGCAGCGAGGTCTTTATCAAAACAAGGTTAACTGAAGCCTCGCTGCCATTCAAAGGCCAGGTCACTGAACAGACAACTGTAAAATGGTCTATTTAACATGTTGCCACAAGAGTGTGGTCGGAAAAATGTAAAGGTACCTGAACCAAACTGAAACAGTGAACCGTACAGTTTTCCTCCTCGCTCTTGTCTATTATCCTCAATATCCCGTGGGTCGAGTAGTTTTCTAAATATTAGTAACGACTACGGCCAGGTTTCCACAATTTGGTTGCTCTGTTCACGAGTCCAGAAATTCTTGATTACTTGTTTTACAAAATATACAAGCAAAGGAAACGAGTGTTCTGAAAAATCAAGCGTTTCCAAGAGATCTCGTCTTCATAAAATTTGGAAATTTATGAAGGAAAACGCGTTATCTAGGAGAAAATTGACTCGACTCCATGCTATAATGGCAGAAAAGATATCCGTCAAATGGCCTTAAACCTTAGCTATTATGAAACAAAGCACTCGCTTAAATAAACACAAGTGATGAGACCTTGATTCATAGCCTGAATGCCAATTAAGATTTTGTATTATTACGCCGCTGGGGAAACAAGTACCGTTTTTGGATCTCCTCGTCTTCGGAGGCCTTCTGATTGCAAACGGTAAATTTGTCATGCGAGCTTATTTTTAAAAGAAAAAAAATTAATTCGTTACATTTCTTAGTAGCTGAAACTAACGTAACTGATCACAAATGGTCTGTTTCACGGGCTTTAAGGACTATTACCAGCTTCTTCGTCGCCGTTGAGCAAAACACGATAACTTCAAGAGCAATTTGTTTTAATGATTCAATCATTACACTGAAGTAACGAGATTGAACGAAGTTAAGATTCAGTTAAGACATCAAAATTAACTTAAGCCTTGACACAAGGTTATTCAGAATTACCTCGCGAGGTGTATAGGTTGCAGTTGGCGCCACTATGTCATCTATGCTTTATAACTACACTATCTAAGTTGTCCAAGCCAAAATTGATTCTCGTTACTACCAAATAGAACAAAAAGACTTCTCCACGCAATTCAGAGACAATCACCTTCGCAGTCCTTATTTGGGCAATCACGCAATATTTCGCTGGGTTGCATTACCACCCAGATAACCGCTACCAAAACTTGGCTCCTACAGACAGTAAAAAAAGTTTAATTTTAACCACTAGTCCTTGTCGAATGAACACTGTTATTCTTACAATCTAGGACTGTCTCTGTGACACCTGCTGCGACGCTCTTTGTAAGTGAAGTGGAGCGAACGCCAGGTTTTTCTTTATTGGTAACATTCTGGGGAAGAAGGCATGACGGCGTCTCTTCTTCTTACTCGCCTCTCGGTAGCAAACGGAACAGCGGCTAACACGGCTTAAAAGATTACCAGGTTTGAGGGTCTCTGGTGTCTGGGCGACAAACATCTGGTCGACAGTAGCGAGCCAGAAGCTGTATTTATTGGCAAAATAGTGGCAAGTACCACGACCGTGGCACTCAAAGAAGGGATTGTGGCGGAATGTTCTGAGGCACGAGCCAGGAGAGGAGAGCGATTGACCACTTCCGCTACCACCAGCTCCAGTGTGCTGCCGGGAAAAACAGCCAAAACATTAGACGCAAGACTAGTCAACAACAAAAACAAGCAGATAGGATACAGATCAGGAAAATTACAATAGAGAATCACTCAGAATGAGGCAATGGGCTGGAGAAATATCCTGCAATAAACAGGATGGCTAATATAACATTTTTGTTCTTTTAAGAGAAAATGCTGACATCGGTATTTTTGTTCGAGATTCAAGGTTAATTATCTCTGATTATCTCTCAAGGCTAATCATCTCTCTGGGCTACCCCCACTTTTTTGGATACAAAGGTGTTTTCGCAAGATTAGTACCACGTGGAAAAAGTAGATCTTCCCTTGCTAAGATCTACTTTTTCTACATGGTTCTAATCTTGCGAAAAGACCTTTGCATGTAGTAGGTACCGTCCTTAAAAGCACAGTTTCCAGCATTACAGAGTGCGACATTCCTTTAGGTAATCACATGATCTTGTCTTCAAAAGTAAGATGATGCATCAATTTGACCGTTTCGCACTCAATTTCACTTTTCTGCACTGATTAATTGCACTGATTTGGGATTAATTGAAATATTCTTAGCCAATCAGAATACAAAAATTGTTGCTTGTGGATTGCTTTGTCCGAAATCAATAAAAAGGAAGCCGGAAACTTGTTCTTCCGATATTTTTAGGCTTCATCAAGTGGCATCAAAGAGAGAACATTACCATCAGGAAGCTGTATCCGTTCCAAATGGGTTGCCATCCAGCAGGACAATCTGGGATGTTTGTGGATTGACTATGAGTGGCGACAACAGGCCCAGGTGCTTCACAGACAGCGCATCTACTGATGAAAGGTTCGACAGCAGGGGCACTAATAGGCATCATAGGGATTTGTAGGTCCGTTGTGAGCCAGTAACTGTAGTCATTTCTAGAGGCGTAGTAACACTGTTCGTTGATGTTACAGAACAGGTATGGCATGGTGGTGAATCGTCTTAAACACGAACCCGACGCACCAAGGTCCTGGCCGTGTGAGGTATCATGACCCTGGACATACAGCAAACTGTAGCCTGTCCAGAGTCTTGTCAGATTCAGTGGACAGTCAGGTATTGATGTTGACTGGCTGTGAACAACCATATGGTAGCCTTCCCCAGTTGCCGATTGTCCTATGACGCCCGTAGTGCCAAGAGTACCAGGTTCCCCGCGCTGACCGGGGAAACCAGCACCGCCTCTCTTGCCGGGGACACCGGGTTCCCCAGGGATCCCTCTAATGTCTGACGGCAAGCCAGGAACACCAGCATCGCCCTTAGGGCCAGGAACAAAGCCACGTGGGCCTAAAACAAAAAATAGATGTCACGTCTTTACTTCGAGCACAACCAAAATTACTTCAGGCCTCAGTTGTTCGTGGGCTGGACAACACTATCCACTGGATAAATCGCTATCCAGTGGATAAGTGTTATTAGCAAAACAAACCACGCTATCCGCTGGACATTTTGTGATTTATGCAGTGGATAACGTTATCCGCCTTTCGAACAACCTAACCCGGGTCAGACCAATTAGACAGGTCTGTCGTCACAAGTGGCAAAACGTACCTTGAGGTCCTGGTTCCCCTGTGGGTCCCTGTATTCCTGGTGTACCTGGAAGTCCATCGTCACCTCTGGCTCCCTTTAGCCCTGGGGTAGTTGTGTCGTCACCAGGGTTACCTTTGGGCCCAGCCTCTCCCGGATCACCATTTCTTCCTGGAACACCAGCGGTTCCGTTGTCTCCTGCAGAGAAAAGAGTTAATTACCCGTGTACAAATCATTTCTCGCGAGTCAAGGCACGACTATCAAGAACAAGATTTGCTTGCAAAATACCTCGGGCAGAATCACCTTTATAATGAGACTCATGCAGACTCTCACAAAATATTTCCGATAGGATACAGAAAGAAACTATACTGGAGTGATTACCAGGCTTAAAAGAAAACCCTGCAAGGACCAACAAGATTTATTTCTAAGAATAATTTTATCACTCAAAAAGAACAATTCAGTTGGGAAGGCAAATAGCCACGGCTTAACACGAGCTAAACTACAGAATACAGGGCCACTTTTAACCATCCACCGAACAAGCCGACTCGTTTGGCTCGTTTGCTCCTTTGTCATCCACTGCCGAGCCAAACGAGCCACCAAATATAATATAGATTATTCCTCGTTCTTTTTGTTCCTTTTCTTTCCACTGCCGAGCCAAACGAGCCACTAAATATATGCACCTTCAAAAGTGACCCTGTATTGTGTAGTTGCTCCACAACTACTTCCATCAGTGTCTCCTTTGTCAACCATGAACTTGCCATGCTAACTTATTGGCCTGTTTTCTCGCAATTTTCAACTCCTCAAATATTCAACTTGTTACCATAACGTTTATACATTAAGGCATCAAGAAGTATCATTTAACATTATACTTAAGATTGATCAGACAACAGTAACATGTTTGGGCCACTGCTTTAACCTTTCTAACCTTTCTTTCATTGAATTTATCATTGATCAAACAACAGCAACAAGTCAGTTCCACCACTTACCTTTCGGGCCTTTTTCTCCAGGAAATCCGTTGAATCCTGGTAGGCCCACCGTGCCCTGGACACCTTTCGGACCTATCGGGCCCATATCACCTGCATCACCACGAGCCCCGTCTTCGCCTGCTGGTCCCTGCTCACCAGGGGCCCCGAGAAATCCGGGGAGGCCACTATCACCAGTTGGGCCAGGAAGGCCTTTCTTTCCACCCAATCCACTTAAGCCTTTCGCACCTGCAAAATAATAACACATTTCACTACTTCTAAGGAAACAATGGTTTGACCGATATCACATTTCACTGATAATTGATATTTTAAATTAAAGTGAAATGCAGGTTCATTCGTTCTACATTTATCTTGTTCAATCGCAAGTTTACAATATTAAAGAACATTAAAGGCCGCTCAAAAAAGTGTCCAGCACGTTTCCAAGAACTTCTTTTTGACAGGTCAATACTACTGCTGTTTATCAAGCAATGCGACAATAATTGAACTATCAATGGTAATCTTTATGACAAAACAGGTTGACATAGCAACAGTACAGCTAGTTTAAAACACCCTGAATTTTAACTTTAACAGCTTAGAACTCAAAACGAGCTTGATGACTCCCATTTTGTATTATCCAATTGTGATAAGAATGATAAGATGGAACTTTTTCCAAAGTTTAGTAACTTTAGCTTCTCGAGATAACTTCCCAAGTGCACCATAACTCGATGATGCACAGCTAAAAGCAGGAAAATATTGTTTTACAACAGCCAATGGAAACAAATTTGCGACAAGAGACCACTCGCGTGCAAATAATTGTTAACAAGTGAAAGAAGAAAAAAGTGAAGTTTACTTTCCAAAGTTTACGTATACTGAGTTTGATAGCGCGGCTTTGCAAGTTATGTCATAATTAACAAATGGTAAACGCCATAGCGTGTACTATTGAGTTATAAATGCACGCGGGAGGTTGCTAGGCACGAAAGAAGCGTAAGAGTCGCACGAGGCTATCGCCTCGTGCGACTCTAGCTTCTTGAGTGCTTAGCAAACCTCCCAAGTGCATCCATAACTCAATAGTGCACGCTATGGCGTTTACCATTTGTTTTATAACGTAACATTGAGATATTGGAACAACAGAAGTCCTTTTATTGAGCTACATCACAAAAAAATGTTCGTGTAGTCTTACATGACAAGAGAAAACAAGCGCGCGAAAATTCATTCATGACAACCGACTGCACACCAGTAACTCGATAAAGTTTCGTCTTCACACCACTGTGAAGACAGTTTCGCATTTCTGGGAGAAGGATGTCGGCCATTACTTTGGAAACAATGTCTGTCAAAAGATTTGCTTTGTAAATATTAGCACACACGTCAGCAGCGTACACCCATGGGCAAATAGTAGACGCCAAATTATAAATTTCTTAGAGTGTTTTCGAGTATTCTGTACAACGTTCCGCAGGAAGTCAAGTCACTGTATTTTCTGATCCCCCTGTTTTAAAATGCACTAAATCAAAGTGTTCTATGTGCAAACTCGTGAATTTGGTCTGTTTTCATATGGGGTTTTGACTCCTTTACAGATCGTCCATATGGCTTATTTATTTTTTGTAGTAGTCATTCAATTGTAATAAATAAATAAATAAATAAATAAATAAATAAATAAATAAATAAATGAATAAATAAATGAATAAATAAATGAATAACTGAATGAATGAATAAATAAATAAACCTGGCATTACTCTTTTTATGAAAAAAAAAAAAAAAAACCACACACACTAAATTATGTATTAAGGAAGAAAAATGAGAATAGGGCTGCAAAGCAGCCTGAAGAAAAGATTGAAAATTATGAACAGACGAAGTGGGAAATATATGGATAACAAATGGTGGGAATTTCACAGTTAGCGCTACTAAATTAGGATTGCGTTACACTTCGTGAACACTATAACAAAAGCAACAGCCAAAGCTTCTTCAACAGAGAATAATCATACCGACTGGAAACTTGAACAATGATCATTTCTCCGGACTTCATGCCACAGCAGAAAAGTAATTTAAAAACTGTTTACCAAAACAACAATACAATGTGAAAAGATAGAGCGATTTCCAGTGAGTGTCGAATGTAATCAGGCAATTACTTTGGTTTTGGTTTTACTATGGCTTGAGATTGGCTGAGTAATCTAATTGGTAAGTAATGAGTTTGGTTTCGGTTTTACGACACTCAGTTGAAAACCACTGTATAACCCAACTTTTTCGTGACTTGATCCCCCCAAACGTTTGGTGCCCAACTGCTTTCATTACTTCATACCTCTGGGTCCAGGATCTCCATTTTCGCCGACCATGCCGTCCAATCCAACTGGGCCTGGACTTCCTGCCTCACCCCTTACGCCCTTAAGACCTTTGATTCCATCTGGTCCTCTGTTTCCTTTAGCGCCTTTTTCACCGTCTGCTCCAGGATCTCCACCAACTCCTGGATCACCTGGGAGCCCTGGCAAGCCTGGATCACCTGGATTTCCTGGTGTCCCTGCATTACCGGGGTCACCAGTATTCCCTGTGTTGCACAGAACAAAGCATGTCTAGTCATAAACAAGACAATTTATTTAAACGTTTATAGTTAACTAGCATCTGTTATGTCGCACAAAACAAAATATGCACAACGTTCACAATTCATCATTACATTGTCTGAGCAAGTACCATTAGGCCATAACGAACACCTGTTGAACACTTGTTGTAAGGTAGCCACATGCCACAGAATTGTGCTGTCTAAATTGGCCCTAGAAATCCAGACAATTAACTTGTCCAACTCTGTAACAATCATCATTTGCATGAAATCTAGACAAGTCTATCTTAGGTACCGATATGCGTTCTCCTCCTACACTGCAACAATCATGTATTTGCTTAAAATCCAGACAGTCTTTAACAGGACTATGCACACCACGGTACCTGTGCAATAATGGGTGATATGCTTTAAGTCCACCCGAGACAGTCTTAAACTGGACTGTGCACACCACCTGTGCAATAATGGTTAATTTGCTTAAAATACAGACGAGACAGTCTTTCACAGGATTGTTCACACCACCTGTACCATGATGATTTGTTTTCTTAAATTTCATAGCTAGCTACATACCACGTTCGCCAGGAGGTCCTAGAGCTCCAGGTTCTCCTTCTCTGCCTGCATCGCCCGTGACGCCATTCAGTCCAGGCATACCAAACTTTCCAGGAACTCCAGGCTCTCCTGGGTCGCCACCTGGAATCACAACACCTTCTGCTGGGGGTGGCCCCGGGTCACCCTTCTGTCCCTTGACTCCAGGAACACCTACAAAAAGTAATTCAATCATAATTAATAAAAATAATAATAAATCAATACATTGATTCTGAAACACTTAAGACACCAATAGACTTGCCTTTTGCAAGGTCTATAGATCAACCGGAATGCATTATATAGGTAGTAATTTAGTTCATTCGTTCGTTTGTGCGTTCATTCGTTCATTCATTCAGTCAGTCATTTAATGTCAATAATACGGAGCGCGCTTGTGCAATCACCTGGGTCAGAGGTCCGTGTTTAAAGTGCTTGACAACACATATAATAAAATACTTGACGTAATCCAAGATGGAGCTAAAATGGTACACGAGGTGAACAATGAAATATCACCGCTTGGTAACACAGGGCAGCTAAGATTAGACTGAGTTCTCCGAACGTTAAACTCAACAAACGGTAAAATTCTGTTGTGGCATTAAGTCAACTTACCAGGTGGTCCAGGTTCACCAGGTGTGGTATTCCCAGGGGCGCCTTGGCTGCCAGCGTCACCAACAGGTCCGGGAAAGCCATCGAAGCCTGGCACCCCATCTACTCCGTTGCTCCCAGGCTTTCCTTTTTCACCTGGCAGGTCAGGTCCAGGATCACCAAAAGGACCTAGACACCAAAAGAAAAAGAAATCATGGGTGCACAGCAGGAGATAATATTTTGATGAAAATTGATCCTGTTAAAGGTATGTTATTGTCAGACAGATTCTAAATAGATTGTAGTATAGTTCCACTGTCTTGGAAAGCAATCTAAAAATGATTTACTGATGAACTCCAAGTTAATGAAGAAAAATAATCACATTTATTACATCTCTCAGACACTACGCGTGCTGTGATAGGTCAGTTAAGTGTGCCATCTTCTACTGTATGGCCCCTAAAATTTAAAGCTGATTTTGTTGCCAAAATACCGTAGAATTCCGAAAGTAACGGCCCCCGTTACTTTTGGATTTAGCAGGCAAAAGGGGCCGCTACTTTCGGGTAGCCGTTATTTACGGGTAGCCATAACTTTCGGATGGTTAATAACGTTTGCACAGTAATAGTCGTTTCAGACAAAGCGGACGTGTAACACAAGAAATCAAACGTTCCGTTTATGCATGTTTCCAACTACCCGCATAAACAAAGCAGACTGCACAAACCAAAAGAAGGCTCTAAACCCGTTGGTACTATAGGTCGAAAGTATGATGATCGCATTATATCGCAATGAATTTATCATTTGACTCTGCCTCTAGACAAATACAGCTTATAAATCATAGTTTCATTAAAATTTTAGTCAAGTTCGAAATAATATCACAGATAACACTCTTCAAGTCTATGTTCAGTCCTGCATTCAGGCTGTTCCGCGGCATGATCCACGCTTGAGAACAGAGACTTTCTCTTTTAGTGACTTCTTCAAAGGGCCGCTACTGCTACTTTCGGGGGAACCGTTACTTTCGGGGAGCCGTCGTTTATTTATTTATTTATTTTTTTTTTTTTTGGGGGGGGGGGGGGCGTTACTTTCGGAATTCTACGGTACGGAATTAAAGTAACCACAATGGAGACACTAAAGACAAAATTGTTTAAACAGTGAATTTATATTGTACCTTGAAATCTCTCAATACTCTAACGGCATTTAATTTGTTTACCTCTGCCAAAACTATCCCAAAACTAAATATGAAACGAAATGGAAATTTCAAATATAAATTTTAATAATTAACTGTCATGGTTTATGTTCTCCACACGACACCAAATTTGGTCATTTTATACTGTTGTTTGCAGAGGATAACAAAGAAATGTACCAAGAATTATAACACACATGTACAGCCATTGTACTCCACACTGAAACTTTTGTTTTTCGACGTTCGTATTGCCGTTGCAGTTGTGATTTTCTTAAACTCGACCCCTATGTTGTGATTTATTGCCAAGTGTTCTCAACTTTCATAGCAAGCAAATGTTTAAAATTTTCACTTACATTAAATTATGTATTAGGACGTGCTTACAACTTACAACGATTTCCAATTGGCTTATTTTGCTATTGACGTGCGTCAATCATTTCAAGCTGTTCCGAATAGAAATTGTTTCCCGAACTCGTAAGATACAAACAGCAGAGATATAATAAATATTATATTAACCAAACTATGAATTAATTTGCAGAGTTTGCAAAGTTACCAAATAATTGTGTACGCGCTTGCACAGGATTTTAAGCTGACAAATAGACAATATAGTTATTATTTCAAAATACAACAAAATACACCCTATCAGACAGAAAAAAAAAAAATTTGAAAAGCACCTTGGATGCCCGGATCTCCAGGAAAACCAATTACACCCTTTGATCCTGGCAAACCACGAACGCCATCATCACCATCCATTCCTGGAATTCCGCTAAGTCCAATAGGACCAGCATCACCTTGAAGAGAATAAAATTAATTGTCATTCATTAGTAAAAATCTACTGGCATTCTATCACCTTGAAGAGAATAAATTATCATTCATTAGTAACTATCACAAATGCCGGCCATTTCCTTATTAGCTGTGCTACTCTCTATCAATTCTGTTGCAGATACTGAGTAGCGTAGCATTGTGCCCTTGTTAACAAAATGACGGCCGCCTCTTTACGTTTTCGAAGTGTCTGTGAAGAGGATTGACATAAAGTTTTGAACGACTAGCAGATTTATACTGAAACAATTAGATATTCACTCTCAGTTTTTATGAGTAGTATACAGTTGACGAGTGTGCAGCTCGATTCAACTATTAAGCAATTAGATTATGAGCTCAAGATTTCTATCGCGTGATTACATTGCTCGCTCTCGATTTCTATCCATGATAGTTGACTTGGGCTGCGCCCTCGTCAACTATCAAGGATAGAAATCGAGAGCGAATAATCTAATTGTTTTAGTATAAATCTACTAGTCGTTCAAAACGTTATCTAAATCCTCTTCACAGACACCTCGAAAACGCAAAGAAGCGGCCGTCATTTTGTTAAAAAGCGCACACTGCTACGCTACTCACTATCTATCACAGAATAGATAGTGAGTAGCATAGCCAATCAGAGAACGGCATTAGTGATAGGGTTGTCGTTCTTAATTAACCCGTTTTTTTTTGTGTGTGTGTGTGTGTGTGTGTGTGTGTGTGTGTGTGTGTGTGTGGCATGACGCGACTTAGATCTTGTTTCGTTGTTGTTGTTGGCATGATGGGACCTATTTTTCTGGGATGCTAGTTCCTTATAAGTTATCCTTTAGCATGATTGCTGTAATAATTGTCTGGGACATTAATAATAACATTCATAATCTTGGGTGGAGAGAGGCGCTGTCTAAGTATATAGTGTCTTGTCCAAGAACAAAACCCACTAATCCTGCCAGAGTCCAGTTTGTTCGATAATAACTAACCAGCGCTGTGTCTCCTCGCCTAATGACACAATAGAGGGAAACATAAACACGGGAGCACATTCAGTTAGTACCTGGATCACCATTGGCTCCAGTCTCTCCACGAGGTCCAAGTGGTCCTATAGGCCCTGCATCTCCCGTGTCTCCTTTAAACCCAGCTGCTCCTTGGAAGCCGTCATCCCCCTTAAGCCCGTCAAGTCCATTCAAACCTGGTTCTCCGGGGGGGCCTGGGTCACCAGGATCACCTCTGACTCCTTTTGAGCCTGGTGTTGCTTCACCTGAAAATGACAACACAACACGACTGCTGTGACAACATTGTTTGCGTCAATTTTGTAGTGAAGAATCAGGACACATACAAGCTGTAATGTCCAGCTTGATGCCATTGTTGATCTCTACAGAACAATAGTGTTATTCTCCTAATTTTGATTCCTATAACACTGATTGTTATGATGATTGTTATACATTGAATTATTCGGCTTCAGCTGATAACCCCTACCTCGACCTTGATTATTCTGGATATCACAAAAACCTCATCCAATAATTGTTAAACATATGTGAGAAGTAAATGGTAGTTCAAAATAATATCTCCTATGTTAATTGTCACACTATTGTTATAAAATAGTACACATCATTGTTGAGTCACATTTTGCCAGCAAACCATAAAGTAAAACTGAGCAAAAAGTGTTAAAGGGTAAGTGTCTTAATACAGAATATAGCTGGAATTAACTGTATACCTACAACTTAAGGTAAGAAGAATCATCCAAGGGATACAAACAATATCAAAGAGGGCTGAAAATGTCCGGAGCTCACTTTCAAATTTCAAGTCATAAAAGCAAACTAACCACAAGGAGGATACGTTATGCTGTATAATTATAAGGATATACAGAATCCCAAGAGGACTTAAAAAAGTTCAAGCTTAACAAATGTTTTATCCTGTCTCATCCTCCCTAATCAAAAGCCCTATGCCTGGGCTGCCTCGTGTAAGTTGTTTAATGCAAAGAAATCCACTGCCAAACCAAACAAGCATAATGCAAGCGTAACGCTAGATTAAGTAGACAGGATACGTTTTCACTTCCGTTAATTTTACGAATAAAATTCAATCTGCCTCCATCTGGCCTAATTCGACTCTTACTGGAAATTAATTTCATAGGTTTACACCTGTTTGCTTGCTCTCAAAAAGTGCAAATTATATGATAGTTTTTAATTGGCTCATTGTAATCCCTGGATTTTTCCTGTCTTTGGGTTACATTTCGCAAAATATGCGCTTTTAGAGGTTAGTTTTTAATCCAGTCATTGTCATCTTTAGATTTTTCTGCATCACTGAAACCCGTCACTTCAACGTTTTAAGCCTGTTATTTGTTGTCAAATTTGGTTTAAACACAAGCGAGTTGCGTGAACCGAGGGCTCGGACGCTAACAAAATAAAATGCTAAAAACAGCTTGTCACAAATAGCTACAACGGCTTGAGTCTTCAAGGTCTACATCCCAGTCCCCGTGAAAAATAGTGTCTCGAATCTGTAGAGCAGGGTTGAAACTTGCATTTCCAAAATAAATAGCAAAATCAATTGCAAAATCAATAGCACCAAACGTCAATTCATCGGCGGTTGTATACCTGTCTTTTATAGATCTTTATAGTCAAAACTGATTAACTCTCAAATTGCCAGAACCGCCCTTTACAGGTATCTCACATTAGGAACGCAAAGAACGGTTACACAAGAATGTCTTATACAGGAATGCACCAAAGTCATATCCATATCCTCGTTGCCTGGTGTCCGTGTCCACATGACTTTGGTCACGTGGACATGAGGCAAAACCTGGAAATGACAGAGCTTCCAATTCCCTGTCTGAGATGAATGCGATTACCATGATTCCCTGCAGGCGCATTTCATAGGGGGAATTGACCATTTGATCACTGAAGATTTTTAACACTGCAACACTTAAATACTCCAATTTGTGGAGTTTTTTAATGTAAAAGTAACCTTTGGTTAGTACGGACCAAGAGCAGGTAACATTTTTGCTAATGGTCAACCACTGGTCAACATTATTCTATAATTTAGCCATTGAATGTTACCATAAATCAACCAATAGGAATGTGCATTAGATTCAACTAAACAACAGCTGTATAACAAGGTTCTTTACTGAGTGACGTTCCTACCTGGTGGTCCTTCATCGCCTTTAAATCCTTTATCTCCCACCATGCCTTTAGGGCCTGGAGGTCCTGTCTGACCAGCTGGACCTGTCGGACCTTGGTTGCCGAACATCCCAGGGAGACCCTCAACACCGACAATCCCTGGGATTCCTTTAAAACCTTTAGGTCCGTCCCTGCCGGGTTCACCTACCGGTCCTAAAGAAAAAAAGTACAACTGGGCTGCAGTCATCAGGGTGTCATCATACTCAAAAACAATGATCCTATCTTACACATTGGAGTAAACTACAATTGATTATTAGCGTTGTACAGTTGTACACTTTCTCACATCAATAATAAAATTCTCATATGATACTCATTGTATAATAGAGTAGTACTTCCCAGTAGAATTGTTCGAGTAGTCACAGTTATAATCTACTCAATTATATGGTCCTAATATCATTATACCAAAACGTTTTAACAATAATATGACCCCCTGAATGAAGAGATAAAATTTCATTGAAACAACAATGATAATGACAGCAAATAAACAACCGCAACATTGCTGGGTTGTAAAAGCGTTATTGAGCCCATATATTCTTCAAAATATTTGGGGATTCTAAATCTAAATTAATCAGAAAGATTTCCCTGAACAACAAGCTCCAAGTAAAGTAAAATCTTTTTTCTCGGTCTGCCAAATTTTATGGAATTTCACCAAAGGAAATGCGAGAACATTCACTGGCAACCCATGCATTTTCCTTGGAAACTAAAGAGAGCCACCTTAAGATGCTGGCTGGAAGACCACTCTAAATTTGTGTGTGTGTTTTACTTGTGATCTCTAAGCTCTCTTCTTGCATTCTGCTGAAATCTGCAGAGTAAAGTCAGAGAGGGAGAAAGAAATCAGGGAGTTCAGTAACATACATACCTCTGCAGCTCTTTTCTACTGTGGTCCTGACCAGTCCTAGAAGTTCATCAAAAGTTTTTGGGGTCAAAATGTCTTCCGGGCTATCTACTAATGTAGACAGCTGATTCCTATCAACACTCCCAATACCAATTGCAATTACTTTCACTCCCAGATCTTTGATTGGTTGAACAGCATCAACAAGGGGTGTTTGATCAGGAGCAATATCAGTTCCTGTTTGATTACCATCTGTTAGCAGGACCATGACCTAAGAGGTGGGAGACAAATCATGATATCATAAACATTCGAAGATATTAACTAGCTCCTTTAACTTCAGGTAGAAACAAATCCTGTCCATAACTGAAGTCCCCGAGGAAAAGCAAGCTCAGTTAAACAGCATTTGACTTGTTTTACTTGTATCATTGGACATCCCCACTAGAAATTCAGTCTTGAATTTATTCAGTCCACTAGAAATTCAATCTTGATCAGATCAGATCAGATCAGATCAAATCAAATCAAGACTTTATTTATCCACGGTAAAGATTAAAGCTATATGCTTATGGGGCCGTGCACTAAAATAAAAGAAAAAATAATCAACACTGTAACCTACTATTACTACAATTAATTCAAAAATATGTTTTTAAAAAATCATACAATTAAACCTTCTATCTACAATTACTAAATCCTCTTTTTACCGTTCCCAACCTCCCCCTAATCTAAACTCCCCTGGGAGTCTCATCACAAGATTATATTCTGGTTGCTATTTAAGTTCGCTTCCCCTGGGAGTTTGAGACCTCATGGTTCTGCTGTAGGTTTAGCTCTTCTGAAAAGGGAGGTATAAGGTTCTTGGTGAACTAAAAACGAGGAGTATAATAAAAGGTTCAATTAATCACCACACTAGTATAAATTAGCACTACTATGGGAGTTCTATTTTATGGACATCTTGATAAACATCACATTCTCCTCATTCAAGTAACAAATTGGTGTCAGTTTTTCATGTGTCTGTCCTGTTATTGATCATGAATTTTCTGATAACATTATCAAAGTAGCTGTGGATTGACAATGAATTTGACAACGCTATGATGAAAGTCGTTGTCAAAAACAGGACAGATACGTGAAACACTTGCGTCAATTTGGCGAAAAACTGATGTCATTGTTTGCTCTCGCTCATTGCATAAATGATAGATTTGTGTGTCTGTCCACTGACAATAAAAATTAGCCAATCAGTGTGAGAATTTCTGCAGTTGCTGTAAAAATAACGTTTTATTATATGGCAAAGCTCACTATTTTGGCTCAAAATAGTTTCCAGCACTTAGATTTTGATGGGTCGTTATAACCACTCGTTATCACTTGATGCTATAATCATGGTATCGAAAAACTGCTCAATCGTTGGTGAACACATTGTTATCATTTTCATGACACAATAGGTTACCATAGCAACAGTATGACCTGCTAAAAACACCCTTAATTACAGCTTTAGGGGCTTATAATCAAATTTGATAAGCATGATAAGACACAAATTTTGGCAAAGTTTAAAAAAATTCTGTACAAAGGGTTCAGAGCCACCTTAACTTTGAAAATTTAAGGTGGCTCTGAACCCTTTGTACAGAATTTTTTCAAATTTTGCCAAAAATTGCGTCTTATCACGCTCATCAAAATTTGATAATATAACAAGATTTCACAGTGCCGTTTTAGAATTATCAGCCCATGAAGCTGTAATTAAGGGCGTTTTTAGCAGGTCGTACTGTTGCTATGCTAACCTATTCTGTCACGAAAATGATAACAATGTGTAATCAGCAATGATTAGGCAATTTTTTGATACCACGATTGTAGAATCAAGTGATTACAAGTGGTTATAATGACCCATCAAAATTTAAGTGCCGGAAACTGTTTTGAGCCACGTTAAGCTGGCAAGATGAACCAAATCCTGTGCTGGGAAGATGGCACTATCTTGCCTGCTCGGGATTAGGTGCTATGCCCTGCCAGAAAACTTTCCCCAAAGTCGAAGTAGGTTCCCATAAAGTAAATCCGCCATTGACCACCCCTTGTTTGATCAAGGTGACTTGAAATTGGCCTCATGTTTTTTTGCATGCTTTTGGACCTGACTCCATAAGTTCCAAATCTGCCACCTTGAGTAATAACTAAATCTATACTGCATACTTTTGAATAGTCAAATAAACAGTTAAATAGTTGAAACACAAAATAATTTGAAATTTGGAAGGAATGGTAATTTCACTTGACAAGGCTCCAAACAGAATAACTGTAAAACAACACTGTTGAAACATATCACCATACAGTAGGTAATAATTGAGATCTGACCTTTAGTAACATACTTTACCTTTCTAGAATTTTGTCTCATTCCGCCTTCTTCTGTAAATAATTCTTCAGAGGCAACCTTTAGGGCCAAATCAATTCGCGTAATACCAGCTGTATGAGGTACATCATCCACACGCTTTTTTATGTCTTCTTTGTCGTAGGATGTGTTAAAGCTAATCTGCATTTTGGCACTTCCGCTGTATTCAATGAGGCCAACATGAGTAAGGGCACGGCCAATACTGAGATAGTCAACTACTCCGTTAATAAATTGTTTCAATTTAGCAAACTCGTCTGAGAGAATACTACCAGATGCATCCACAAGGAATGAATAATCAGCATTTTCTTGACCACACACTAAGAATGAAAAGAAAATAGAAATTATCTCAACATTTAAGAAACATCAGACATTTGGCCATGTAAAGTGGCTACCATGCAGATTAAATACCTCTTACTAACCGAGTTTGAAGGCCGTACTGTAAGTTACGGACCGAGTTTTTCCCCATCGATTTATGGCCCAAACAAAGCGCGCGGGCCATAAATTGACGGGGTAAAACGAGGATCCGTAACTTACAGTACGAACTGAAAAAACGTGGTTAGTAAGACATATATTATATCTCTACTGTGTGTCTGACAGCTCGGCTGTTCACGTGGAACAGCTTCAAATTTCTGACGCACCTCGAAAGCAAAGCAACTCAATTTGAACTGACCGTTTGAAATCGTTAGTAGGTATTAATACACAATTTTGTTCTTTTACTTGCTAAAGAAGTTAAGAACACTTGCAATTGTCGATAAACCATGAAACATTTTGGCAACAAAAACAGCTTCAAATTTTAGCGGGCCGTACAGTAGATTACGGCCTGCTAAATTGACCAATCACAGCATGTGTACTAACTGAGATATAATAAGAATGTTTACGTAATCCTGAAAGAATTTTCCCTAAGGAGAGTCACATGTAAATGGTTCTGCAATATCACAAAAGGTCGATAACCTTACTGTTTTATTAATCTACAAAATAAAATGTGAAATAGCCAGACGATTTTGTGCATTTTTCTTCTGCAATAGGCCTTTTTGCAACAGTTGGTAATGTGACTGATTATATCTAAACTTTGAGCTACAGCTAAAGGAATTTCAGAACTGGAAAGAGCCAGAACACCAATTTTCAGACCAATGCTATGTAAGGTTGACATTTAATGACAATTTGAATATTGCAAAAATTAGAAGGTTTTGTATGGACGCAAGGAAGCTTTGCCCTCCAGAAACATTTTATGTTATTAATCACTACAAAAGGAAGCTGCTGGCAAATAACTACAGTGGAACCCCGCCTTACGACCACCCTGTTATTACGGCCACTTTATTCTGGCCCCAAAAAAGCTCAGTCAGTCATTTTCTTATTTAAAGAACCCCTTTAATACGACCACCATGTTAATGCGACCAATTTTCCATGGCCCGAAGGTGGTCGTATTAACATGGTTCCACTGTATAGGGGATAGGAAGAGAGGAAAAATACTAGCAACAATGAAAAATTCTAGATTCTTAAACTGAAAGGAACAGACAGTAGGCCAATGATGATTGTAATGTCTTATGGTTACATTTACCACTACATATGAAGATAATAATTGGTATCACTCACAAATTACTCCTGTCTGGCCTTTCTCGCCCTGCGGTCCAGCAGCACCTGTGTTGCCAACAGGCCCGACATCACCTGTTCGTCCAGGTGGTCCAACCGGGCCAGGGCTTCCGCTGCTTCCTTTTTTGCCTTGTACTCCAGGTTCTCCTTTCTCACCTGAAAACGGTTTCATTCAAATTTCAGAAGATAAAAATGCTGCCAGGCAGAGTAACTCAAGCACAAAACAGTCTCCCTTGTATACAGGGTATGATTTATCTACTTTACCATTTTGTCCTAATTCAGTTGACAAAGAAATTTGCCTACTTAATTTTGGTAGTCAACATGGCTAGTACCTAAGGGAATTTCACCAGCCAAAACTGAAAATCCAGTGGTATTTGGCTAGTAGACCACCGCCAAGGTCGAGTCCAGCTAACCCCACTGACACATTACCCTTACCCTGTAGGATACCTTGGGAGGTGAGCTGTGGCTTAGTTACCATGGTGACCTCCTTGCTGCTGCGGGGATTGTTGCTATCCTTTGTCTCTACCTTAACAGTACCTACCCTCCAAGACTTCAAATTGGGTTTGAGTTTTAAGGGGGCATTGTCCTTATGTCAGGTAATAAGTCTATTTACTAAGCTTGCCTACTGTAACTATCAGTCTTTGTGCTGTTTAAGTGTTCTTGTTCTGGAAATTAGTTAACATCCAGTTCAAAGATGCTGTACCATACCAGGGGTAACCTCAATGTACAAAATACCTTTTGTTGGGACACCTGGTAGTCCCATGACCCCAGGGTCTCCTGGGGGCCCACTTATACTGTCACCAGGTTCTCCTTTCCGTCCCCGTGGACCCTTAAAGCCAGGGGGTCCTGGCAGTCCAGTGCCATTTGCTGGTAATCCTTTTGGACCTAGAGATCCACCTTCTCCTGGACCACCTGGCACACCAGGCAATCCAACAGTGCCAGGTTCACCTTTGATCCCTGATGAAACAGATTGAACATGTTCATACCTCAGCAACAACCATTATAACAAATTGGAATAGTTTTATAAGAAATTAATGCATGCTTGATGTATAGAAATGCCAGTAGACATATGTTAGTGTCTTCAGGTGCATTTTTAGACCTCAAAAGTATATAACTTTGTAATAGAACAACACAACAAAAAGTCCATTTAAGAGCACAAAACAAATACCAAAATACTGCTACTTATGGCTGTTGTGTCCACTAAGGTGGCTGACAAAAGTTTCTGGCACTTTCCAGCAGTTACACTTGGATGGATAATACCACCACTCTTAATGAGGAGATGTTACAAATTATTAGCACTGCACAAATGCTCAATCATTAGTGATTTATCTTTATGGCATACTACTGTAGGCTACCATGGTGAGAGTACATGTTAAAAACATCCTTAATTTGGCTTCAACTCAAAACTGGCACTCAAAGCTAAAACTTATGGTGTTTCTACCTGGTAATAGGTTTTACTGTTGCTATGGTTAACTAGCTATAATGCCATGAAGATGGCCACAACTCGTTCAGCAACAATGGGGCTTTTTTTTTTTTGTAACTGCCAAAAACTGTTGTCAAGTTAGGAATGCACATAGTGGTTAACCCTCCCTCATGCAAGAATTTCCACTATGCCATTGATTAGGGGTGTGTGGATTTTTCTGATTTACAACCAGTGGATAAAACGAATGTAAATAAAACACCTTTGCGTCCTTTAAGTCCATCTTCTCCCTTTGTTCCATTTGGTCCATCTCTGCTGTCACCTGCTTCTCCCTCCATGCCCTGTGCTCCTTTATCTCCTGGTGGGCCCTCGAGGCCTATCACGCCTTGATCACCCATATCACCAACAGCACCTCTAGAGCCATTCCGTCCTTTTATACCTGTGAGTATACGAGATTAACAATCCAACAGTGACACATTACCCAAAGAATGACACATCAGACAGATTGATAGAGCAGTCAGTGTGACACAGCAAACATAGACTGATACATCAGAAATAAGGTGACATGACTACAATGTTGGACATTAATTAACTCTTTGTTGACGGGAGGTTTTCATTAATAATTAACCCATCATATTCTTTAGCTAATATTTCTACAGGTATTTACAGTACTGTAGCCTGTAATATCTCATTTGAAAGGGCATAAAATATACTTAATAGAAAAAAAAACATTTACCTTCATGGAAGCTAACATTACCTTGATGATAATTTTTTTTGCAAACCATAGAATTAAATATAAAAGCTAAAAAATAGTTGGAAAACCAAAAATATTGTTAGAACACTATTTTCAGAATTAGTGTCAAAAGAGAGTATTTTCCCTGATCTATAACCAAATGTATCCTGAAAACCGAATTAAAAACGACCTGATCTTAAATTAACCACGATTTTTTTCTGGACGTAAACAAACATATTGCATTTCCGTTACTATGGAAACCCCCAGTCAGTCTCATGTTACGCATCCCTGAATCAATAGGCCCTTTGCAGCTAAGCCATCACGTGACCTATTTGTCATAAAATTATGGGCTACAACTTAAAGAATGCCATGAATGGAAAGAACGCATCGAAAATATGAAAATGGCCAAGTTTGAGGCTCCCATCGTTATAGAGGGAGATTTTATGACGGTCCGAATTTTTAAAAGAATAAGAAGATTTGTATGGAAAAAGTTGTTGGAGAGCAAACTCTTGCTCTCCAGCAACATTTTCCATACAAATCCTCTAAATTTTCCGAAAATTCAAACTGTCGTGAAAACGTACTCTTTAATTCCAGGGCCCTCAAACTTGGCCATTTTGGTATTTTCGATGCGCTCTTTCCATTTCTGACATTCTTTAAGTTATAGCCCATAATATAAAAATTTTATAGGAAAAATCTGGTCACGTGACCCCAGCTGCAAAGGGCCTATTCATTTCACAACAAAAAGTCAACTAAGCGAAGAATTTATTCAAGATTTCTGAGCTCTCCACTTTCAATAACGATTGACATGAACATAATTTAATCATTAGCCAAGATTCTTAAGGTAAAAATGGCAAACCGAAGGGAATTTAGTTACATTTGAACAACATCTGCTAAAATGGGTGACCACGAGCGAAGACTCACGTAAGTTTGTTTACCTCAATTTTTCGCTTTTTATTTCCAGATTACTGTAAAAATTACTTTCTAATTACTTGAAATACCCTTCGGAACGTCGTCCTGGTCAAAAACCATCATCAGAATCTTTGCAAATCATTTTAAGCTCACCCGATTCAACTCCGCCATCGTGACATGAATTTGCCTGATGTTTGTCTCACCTAAAAATCGCCCAGTGATTGGGTAATTATGTCAGCTTCCTGTTGTCCAAATTTGGCATCGAACGGAAGTAACGCAAATTTTTGGCGATTTTTTTCTCTTATGGGTACACGCACGTACCCATAATAATAGCATTTGTTGATGAAGAGTTAATTGACACCACACTTATAGATTGATAAGTCAGAAATTGACTCTTGACACAAGGCGAGACATTAGAGTTTGATTGACACATCAGACATATTGACACTTAAGACACAAATTCAAACATTTTATCATGCTTTCAACCTGTTATCTCTGATTCATTGATTTTTTAACCTCGGCACCTAAACTAGGATTTACACCTCTGAGTGGTACCCATGTATTATGATCGTCTTTGTGTCCACAGGGACCTTTGGGTATAATTAACAATTGAGGTAAGGTAGTCCCCAGCTCACACTGTCATAGTAACTTAAAAGCTGGTTTGTTGCATGACTCAAGGATGCTACACAGCCATAAGATGTAATTACAACTGAGTTTCACATAAGTATCTTTTATCTATTTTACACTTCTGGAAGAGAAGCTCTGAGCGAGAGTGGTGAGCAACCACAGGGACAACTCAATCCAGATTTAAATTAGTGCGATCAACCACCAAGCCTAAAGCTTGACACCTTGCATAATAATAAAAAAAATGCGTAATCATTACTCAGCGGTAAGGCAGCTACCTTTTGGACCTGCAGGACCGGCGGGTCCTTGTGCATCATCTCCTGGGAGCCCTTTGGGTCCATCAGGCCCAGGTAAGCCACGTTCTCCTTTTCCACCAATAGCACCTGTGTTGCCCTTCAGTCCTTCTACACCAGACTCACCTTTGTCGCCAATTTTTAATTGACCTGTGATAACAACGACAAAAACAGCATATATACATGTATGGAAAGCTCTCTGCTAGGGAACCTGCTGTTATCTCCTAAGAGTGCCAAAATACACATTAATTAGATCAAATTTTGATCTATCAAAAGATTACCACAGTGCCAAATAGAGGTACGAACAGCAACATTTATCATGGAAATTCTGCTCGATAGCTTTTAGTAAATTAGGTTTTTTGTGAACTCTTTAACTTGATAGGGGAGTGTTTGCTGATGTCATCTTTTACATTTTATATCAATAGCATTCCACTTTGCTAATCAATAATTGACTCCAGAAGTGTAGAGAGCCTGTTTAACATAGTAACTGGAGAAATGCTTAGCTCTTTGGATTTTGCAGTGAGTGCTAATGAGTCCATATATTTTCGAGAATTTAGACGTTTTAAGTTTGTGTTATACAAATTCTATACCTTGCAAAGGGCTCAAATATCTTGGAAAAGTTAATCATGCTAAGCCCTTTTAACATTCTGAGCCGATATCATTGCACATGCAGCTCTACCTGAACTGAAGTACTAATGCTAATTAGGTAAAAATTGTAAACAAAAATTCCCCTATAAACATCACAAATGAGCTGTACTAAAATGAAAAGTGAATGATAGCTGCAAAAATTAAACCCATAAGGAGTTTGGAACATGTAACATGCGTTCACAAATTTTGAATGTTCATACCTAAATTTCCAATACCCCCTGTTGATCCTTTTGCTCCCTTGGCTCCATCAGTTCCTCTCTCACCCTTCTGACCTTTTGAACCATTTTTGGCCATTTCGGGGATTGGCAAGATAGGAGGTTGTCCCTTTTGGCCATCTGCACCTTTATTGCCACGCACACCAGGATCCCCATCAACTCCAGGAGAACCATCTTCTCCCTACAAAAACAATTTAATATTTAAGGACATTCAGGCAATGATAATTGATATTATTGTAACAAAGAGATTCCATGTTGCTGTGCATCTCAGTGTTCAGTACTAGTAACAAATCACATTTTGATGTCTTATTGAACAAACACATGACAACGTGGAATCTACTCCTTTTATATACTAAATAAAGAAAAAAGAATGTTAAAAATGTCATCAGTGCATCTGTCCTCCAATAGATCGTAAGTAAGAACCATCAAAATACAAGAATAATTTGACCTATTATATAAAGTTAAATAGATTTGTATGACAGTTAGCTATAGCAAAGCCATAGTATCAAAACTCGGTATTCATAAACATGCGTCATAATCCAGTGATGCACGCTCATGGTGTGAGCAAAGTTAACTTTGCTTTGTGAGAAAGTTTTTCCAATGCCAATGCTAAAATAAACAATGATGTTAAGAAGTGGTCTAATTAAATAGAGGAGTTATGATGTACGCCCCCCCCCCCCCTCCAGTACATGGGAAGTTGGCTGCACCTTGAGCAACTCTTATGCTTCTTTTCTACTTTCAAAACTGTGTCCATGCATCTTAACTCAAAAATGTAGACCAAGGCAAGAATCAATAATTGTTAATTAATTAATAAAATTGTTAATAAGTTAATAAATATTGCTAATTTTCGAACTTCCTCTGTGGCCAGATGACTAGTTAATTACTCGTCAGAATGCAAGAGAAATTCTAATGTGGAGAATGTTTTGTGACCGTAGCGTGACAAGTTGTCATACTAATGAAAACTCGTGACTATTGTTTTGTTTCTAAGCCACTGAGCTATTTTGATTTCATCTCTAGTTTCAAATCATGTGATATCTTGTTTCCAGCATGAAATGCATGATCAATTGAATCAATTGTTGTAATCTTTGGGGTGAATTTGGGCCGATCAGTGGAATAAACAGCAACTTGTGAATATTGAGTGAGTCTTCAGTGTCTCTGGGAATGAATTGGATACATAAGGAAATTCCCCACACTAACATAGTTAGCAAAGCCACAATGCCAAACTCAGCATACATCAGGGTGTATGATAATTCAATAATGATGCTTGTGGTGTGAGTGGATTGGTTTTGTATTTTATTTTTCTCGTCTTAATTATACAAATATTAAGGTGCGTTTCTTTGGGGTGATCTGGATCAGAATCAGTGATCCAAGATCAGTCTGGATTATGGTACATCAAAGGAACCGATGATTACTGCTAATAAGCTAGTTAATGATGTTATTCCTTATGAAAGTAAGTTAAAACCAGAGCTTTAAATCAAATACAAACAACTTGTGATGGTGTTACTAGGGGAACACTGCCTTGCGTTTGGTTAGCCTATGCGACTTCTGGCGATAGCGTGACAAACAACCTCACATATCTCCCCAGCACTACAAACTGAATGGCAGACAGCAGATGCTGGATCAGACAAGAGTATCGGTTAGCAAGCGACATTCAAAGGTGATGAAAAGACAACAAGCTTGGGGGGAGTCACAGCACAGACTTAACTGCACCATTCAGGAGAGACCTTTTGTTTATTATGCAGGAATACATGACCAACCTTGTCTCCAAAGGAAGGGAGGGAGGGAAAATTTAATGATAGACTTACAATTTAAGTAATAGCTATGTTGCTTAGACGAACTGCAAATGGACTCTGAACAGTTGTTTGAGCTTTTATACGTAGGCATTCATCTGTTGGTAAGCCAGTAGGAAAGGCTGTACTACCGAGCAGCTTACCCTAGCACATGTAACATCTTTAAGATGAATAGCGCTTTAATGCTTTGCACCAATGCTATGGTTCATTAGAACGTTCTGAAGGTAACAAAGCTACAATGTTTAAGGTCTAGCTACAATAAAGCTTACAGTTTGCTGACCTTTGGAATACAACTGCTCAATAGCTCTATAGAAAGCGATGCCGCCATGAACGGCTCATTGAGAACGTACCTCATGCTCCATTAACTATATTTTACTGGCGTGACAGTAAAATCTCATTAAACATACCTGAGGAAAAGCAATTTCTTACCGACATATTTTTGTTGTTTTACAGTACATTTTAATGCAATGTATGGGGTACATGTATGTCTATTTTCACTTAGATGGTTATTTTCCTCCATTTCCTCTCTAATCAATGTATTTTACACAATGAGTGACAAAAGTAGCTGAGATACTTAGAAAATGATGCTTTTTGATATTTTAACCCCTTATTCTATTTTATTTGCATCTTAAGCGTTAATCCCCTGATACCCCTGGCCGCCCAATTCAATGTTGTGTAGGTGCTGTGGTCTGTGCAGTCTTAGAAATAGAAAAATCAACACTGTTTGGGGGAAGGGGGGCATGGTTTCAAGACGCTCAAAAATCGAATTTTACTGCGAAGTGTCTCAACACTTTTGTCGCTCATTTGTATTTATATACAGGTGTATTTTTTTCATGCCACTAAAACATTATCATAAAAAAGGTGGTTTTGAGCTGAAACTAGGTACTGTGTACTTGAACAATTACCCTCCCCCTGGCTTTCCTTAAGCCCCCGGCGTAAAATACACTTCTTACCGGTGGTCCAGGCAGACCTTCAGGACCCTGCTCTCCTAAGCTACCATTGTTACCAGGGGAACCATCATTTCCGGGAGGACCAGGTTTTCCCTTTTCGCCACGGTCACCTACTTCACCTGGCAGACCTGCTGGTTGAAACAGTTCTTCTCTTGGACGCTTGCCACTCTCACCTTTTTCTCCAATATTCCCTCGGGGACCTGGAAAGCCCTTAGCACCCTAAAGAGGAGGACCAATAAGAACCCACAAGCTATATGTGACTATTAAATAACTGATATACTACGCATGGTCTGATTGATAAAAAAACCTATTGTTTATTGTACCAGTATACCGATGTGGCAGCAATGCAAGAGAACAATAGAACTCAGAAAGCTGCAGCTTACATTGGCTGAGATATCAAAAACAGGAATATCTTTTCAATTAACATATAAATAGAAATTTCTATGGAAAGTTGGTCACAATATAATGCTTGATGTTTTACCCCAAGGGAAAAATTCTATGCCAAATCCATTTATGGTTCAGTTTAGAATGACAGTTTGTTGTATCACCTCATGAATTTGCTGATAATAAGTAACTTGATCATGAAAGGACAACGTTTCCTCTCTTTGATAAAAACTTTTTCCAGTTATTTTACAAAAGCAATAGATTGCTCTTTATATAGCCTTAGCGGAGCAATAAACCACTTAGGATGTTTCGAAAACAACACCCAATGGCTCACTATTTCTAAGCTTTTCTTGTGTTCTCACAACATCCTGCATAGGTTTATTGTGTTGGTGAACCCATAGAAAGAGCAGTCTATTGCTTAAGGAAGCCTTAGGATTTCAGTTTTCATGGTTGACACTTATTTGGTTTCATGTTTGGTGATCATAGGAAACAACTAATAAAGAAAAATGTCTGTGTTAAAATCTCACACCTGCTCTGGACACAAATAAAAGGAAAACGAAAATCCATTAGAAATAAAAAGGAAATGAAACAGATGCTAATTGCTTATGTAATGTGGCATACAGGTATCTTTTCTAGTCTAAACAACCAGTTCTCTGATTCCTCTCAAAATGAGTACAAAATTTTGTCTTCATCAAGTTTCATGCCTCCTGGAATTTGCAGTGGATGCCATGTGAAATCAAACAGTCATACAAACCAATAGCCTGGGATGAAAAACAAGAGGTTAATTCACTGGTTCACCCTAGATCAGCCAGTCATTTGCCATCTTATGTCCATTCCAGACTGCATTGTATATGCATTCTGGGATGGAAACAAGATGGCAGTTGACTGATATGATGAATGTTTAAGCTTTGTTTATAACCAGAGTCATTACAAAAGAATTGCTCTATTTGTTGACTATCATAGAGGAAAAACACTCATTTGACACAAATTTTCACAAGTAAGGCTGAATTTGTCAATCAGAAATGGTTTTTCAGTACCATTATTTCTGAGACAGGGTAATGACCCGGTATCAGAATCAATTGTTGCATTGATAACCTAGGGCTTAATCACAAGTACCATGCACTTACCGGTGGTCCTGGTACACCAGCTGTGCCATCTGCTCCCCTTGTGCCAGTAGGCCCTTGAGGACCCTTGATCCCGTCTGGCCCAGGTTCTCCAGCATTTCCAGGCTCACCAGCATTGCCTTTTATTCCTTTAAAACCTTTTGGACCAGGACGGCAAACGGGACATTTATCTTTTTCTCCTTTTTCACCTTTTTCACCCACTGGTCCTTGTTCTCCTGGTTCCCCAGTTGACCCTACAGGTCCTTGGCCACCAGGTTTAGGGGATGGACAAACATTCTCTAGGCAGAACACTGGACCAGCTACAAACAAGAAATTGAAAAGTTAAAATACGCTGTTGCCTAACCAATCCCTTAAACATGGTTGTCACAGACATCAGATGTAGTCACAATCTTCAACTTCCCTTACAGCCTTCCTTGTTAAGGAAAAGCACTGTTCAAATCACAGTCACTTGGACGTAATACATGAAACACGAGAGACAGCGTTTCATCGGGATATCCAAACACTGAGAAGAGAATACCACATGCAGTGGAGTATTTTTGATGAAATTTGAGGTGTTTGGATAGCCGATGAAACATTGTCTTGAGTGTTTGATATATCTTCTCAATCAAAACAAAAACTAAGGATTAAATGGAGAAGTTAAATCGTCAAAATCTATGCTAATTAAGATTGGGTATCCAAACCCTCTTCACGGTTGTGATTTTCTTTGTTTTTACTTGACAAATTATTAATGAGTTTGAGAATGTTCCTTCCAGCATTCAATGATAATATATCATGGCTGCCACAGACATCACTTATCAAAATTCCCTGACTTTTCTCTGACTTTCCCCTGGTAAAAATAAAATTTCCCTGACCAAATAAATATAAAATGACAAATAGAGTAGCAGCTTCTGGCCTCCCCTTACAACTGTCCTTTCCACTTGTTCATTAAAACTGATAACTTTTCAACATATTTTCCTTCTTCATTAAGGTATCAGCATACCCCAAAATTGATCATTCTTCAAAAAAATTGTTTTTTGCTTTTTCAGATAGATCTTTTGAGAATCTTTCAATATGTCCTTTTGCTTTGCTGTATTTATTCTCTCACATCAGAAAACTACCGAATGGCTGACCATGTTTGAAATCACCCTATAACATATTGCAAACCCTTGATCATTGACTATGTCATGTATGCCTATGGAGTGTTCTCTTGTAATGAATGGTATCTGATTCAAAAGAAAGTTTATTGAGTAGAAACACTTCAAAAAGCACTTGCTATCAAATTTTATCATAGATCCTACTAAACTGCTTTACTTTCCTTGGTACCCTGATGCATTTTTTCCTTCTGTAGCTTTCAATAATATTTATTGGCCCCTTTCCTAAAAAAATTGGCCTGTAAAAAAGGTTTTCAGGGGCAACTTTGGCCCTCCCTCAAGCAAAATTTCTGGCTGGCTGGCTGGGTTTCTTGGTTTCAAGTTCCAACCCAACTGTCTTGCTAAGGACTTTCTGCAGTCTTCTGTGTCAATATCTGGGGTGTTTTCTCCTACATTTTTGGTATGTACTAAAACAAACATTCCCTTCAGAGTCTGTGGCTAGGGGAGGAAATACAGATAATATCCAACAATGGACAGCACCGCTGGTAACAATTGTTTATTATTCCCACTAAAGTGAAATTTAAACAATTTATATCATTTTTGTTGACGGCACTGCATCAAAGAGCCTCTCCTGCAGTCTCCTATTAAAGATCTTTAAAGCTAAAATTCTTAACAAAGATAGATGAACGAATAGAAGAAACTTTGTTTACATTAATGTCACTATTCCACTTATTCAAACTAAGTGTAGGATGTAATGCAACAAGGTAAAAGTACATATACAAACAACAATATGGCATAATTGAAGGGGACAGCACTGTGGCAGGTTGGACATGACTTCATGATAGGCAAAAAAAAACTTCTCACTTATTCTCCCACTACATGGAAATAGAAGAAAAGTACTGGCAGAACCTTTCTTATCTCCCCAGCACTGCACAGGCTGGATCAGACACGATAAAGGCCAGGGTATAAGATGGTAAGACAAAAGATATGCCAAAAGCTTGGGGGAACTGAACCAGGAGTGACCACAGTCTATGGGCAAATGTGACCCTCCATGGGAAAACAGGGATAAAGGTGATTAAGCACACTAACAACATGCTAACACAGCATGCTTAGTATGCATTAAAAAGAGACACTTCTAGGGCAACCCACTACAATCAACACATGCCTTTGTAATATTATACTTGTATCATGCACCTTTCTGTGAAATAAGCAGTGTACCTGTACCAACCCCAAAAATAATTAATAATCAACAGTGCTGCAGAAAATTTGATCCACAAATTCAGGAGTGAAATTTGCTTGACAGTTAACAGTGAGTAATTAAATCAGGTGTAATGACAGCTATAACACAGCACTATTACCTTTAGGTCCTTGGGCTCCAACCTCTCCCTGTATTCCTTTGAAGCCTTTAGGTCCAGGAGGTCCATCCATGCCTTTTGGGCCAGGCACAGGGAGCCCATTCTCACCACGCTCTCCCACATCACCTACTGGTCCTTCTAAACCTTTTGGGCCTTCTTGACCCTCCATACCTGGAAAACCTGAGGAAGGACAAAGCATGCTTACTGCAGAGTGAGAGAATCATACTTCTTGCTATTCGTCTTCTCTCTTGAGGAAGGACAAGGCATGTTTACTGAAGAGTGACAAATCACAATTCTTGCTTTTCTGTTTCTTTCCTCGGCAACAAACTAACATCTAACTTTATATGCCCTACAATAACAGTTTCATCACTTACAATAGCACTACAATACCAGTTTCACCCCCCTGGAGGCTCGCACCTTCAGTGCTTGTTTTCCCAACCGTCTATTTCTTTTCCCCAGCCTGCTACTTCAAAACTTACTGAAAGCACTGAGCAGGGCATGAGAGCAATACAACCAGTGACGTCACAAGGTTGTTTTTGGCTGTGCCAAGATGCCTCAACCAGCCAACTTCTAACAGCTGAAAACCAGCTTTAACTTACTGTTTGCAAAAAAAAAAAAAATTGCAGTGGTTTCAAGTAAGGTTCAAACTTTATTATCAAGCAAACAACTCTGAAATGAAAATTTCATTTCAGTGGCACTTTGAGTTGTTTTAATTCACCTTTTTTGAAATCAGTTTTGGAGTCATTCTTATTTTTTTTTTTTGTATCTCTTGCAATTGTCTTGCACATGCATGTTGCTATCCGCAGGTAGCAGTTTACAGTTTGAACCATAATAATTTTCTATCAAAAGCGGCAGCTAGTTTTTTTTAGCAGTACACCAAAAAAAGAAAAAGAAGTTGGTGGTTATAGTGATATGCTGCTATTCTGGTGTTCCTAGTTGTGGTAGGAAAATTTTGCTTCTATTTTAGTCTTGCAGGTGGTATAGTATACTTGATTTTGTCAGTTTCAACCCTACAGAGTGTGAGTAGCAGGTAGTCTGCCTGTCCATGGCTTGTATTATGTGCAGGACAAGACAAGCACTAGAAAAAGCACAGTAAATTGTACTATGACCACAGTACAGTGTTATGACCAAATTTTACCTTGTGTTCCCGGTGGCCCAAGAGGTCCTTCAGGTCCAGGAGCACCAACAGATCCTTTGGGACCAAAGACAGAAGCGCCTTGGTTACCAGGAGGGCCTATGTCACCTGTAGAGCCTTGAGGCCCACGGTCTCCAGGAGATCCGGCTGTACCTTTCATTCCTTGATTACCCTTCTTGCCTGGCAGTCCACCCTGCACACACAACCATATATGAACTATCTTAAAGGAGAAGGTCACTCCATAAACATATTTCACTAAATTTAGCTACTCACCGAGGTTTCATCCTCTAAAGTGCAAGTTTTCCCCCGATGACATCAATCAATGAAAATATATCACTGATTGCCAATCAATAAACATTAATTGATTGATATTGATTGATCTAACCAATCAAAACTTATTGATAGTCTCAATTGTTATTGAATATCCCTGACTTTTTATTCATATCAATAAATGGTTGCACAACAGTAAAAACCTGCGTTTGGCAATGCACAGAAAGACTTAGATTTCTGCATTATAATGCTACACTCAAACTGAATTAGTAAAATTCTCCAACGCATGGATAACAGATGCAAAAGAAATGTGCTTAGATACCTGTTTATATCCATCTCAAATTGTAATGAAATGCTATGAAATCCCAGATTCAAAAGACACAGGTTCAACAACTCAGGAATGTGGCGTATTAGGGGCAACATTACAGTACAGCATATCGTACGAAAAGACTTAAGGTTCACAAAATCGGGATTCTGTGTGAACCCTTTCATTTCTAACAAAAAGCTCATGGGTGGACAATAAAAAAATTGAAAATAGATAAAGAAAAGAGTTTGTAAAAAATGATTTCCTTTTGAGATGTTGTTAGGTTATAGTTTCAAAACAGTTGAACATCATTATTTGCAGTCATTTAAAATTAGTTTATTCTATTTTAAGATCCTCTAGGGAGTTTCAAGTAACAAGATTAGACTGTATGTAAAGTATAAATCAGAGCAAATAAACTTTATTTCAATATCATTTGACGTTTTGAATATCTTTGTGAAACGAAATGTTGAAGTCAAGACTAATACTTTTTAAAAAGGAAAAAGTAATTCACATTTAGTTTAACACACATTTAGAACATAGACTACTACAACACTTATTTGATTAAAAACACAGAAATGCATACCAGCTGATGAGGTATATTGATGAAACTGTATCATTGTAACAGATGTAAATGTGCGTTGAAAGCAAATGCAATTGAGGGTTTTACTTATTAATATGGTTGACCTTTCATGTATTATACATTTAACTGAAATTTATCGAGAATTAAGAATGCAATGATAATCAATAGTAATCAATACTTGTTAATTAAAATCAGTATTAATCAATGAAAATCAATACTCAAAGTCAACTTTCAGTTATTGATTTTCACTGATTGATATTGTCGGGAGGTTTTCCTTATGAAATTCGTCTCCAAAGAAGCCCAAAATTTGACATTGTAGCTGCCATTTTTAACAGTACTCAGCAGCCATGCCATGTTTTTGTGACGTCATAGCGTCCAAGGGATTTTGTCCATAGGTTGAGCCATTTTTTTTTTTTTGAGCCAAGCATGCTCCAAATCCCAAAAATGATAGCAGTGAAGATGGTGAAGTGGGTAATTTGTTGGAAAAATACATTTTGCAGCCCTTGTGAAGGATACCAAGTCAGTTGCAAGTTTGTCTGCTTCCTGCCAATTTCGAGTTAGACGGAATGACGTCACATAAATATGGCCTGGTTCCCAAGCAATTTTAAAATGGCAGCATCCAAAGTCAAATTTTGGGCTTCTTTTAAGACAGATTTCTTCAGGACAGCAGGCACTTTAAAGGCTGAAACTCTGGTGAGTGGAAAAACCCAATGTTTACGTGCCATAGGTGGAGACAAAAAAAGTAGGCTTTTTGGGGTGACCTTCTCCTTTAAGACTTTCTGCACTGTGTTCAACATACAAGAATGGTACAACTTGTCACTGTAAACTCACAGCCTGAACCATCCATGGAAATATTTAAATCAGTAGTTGATAGCAGCTAGGCCCTTACAATGCAAATAGTAAAAGCAGTGGGCAGTCCATTGGCAATCTGCTAAAGGTTCTTCATCACCGCTTGGCAACTTTGAAATTAAAATTACATGGTCAGTCCAGTCTTGGAGACTGGCATTCACCATAAGCTGGTAAGTTTTTCCCTAACTGAGAAAAATATGGAAAGCAGTGATACCATGCATATAAATTATCTGAAAATAAACATACTCCTCTCTCTCCGACTGAACCAATTGAGCCTGGATTTCCACGATTACCCCTTGCTCCCTAAAGAAATATTAAAAAATAAACTGAATAATTGTTTGAAAGAAAATTTGCCCTTAGTGAGATTTGAACCCACATTCCCCCGCATACCAGTCAGGTATGAAATAAATACTTTTGTCTTGTTAGTACTAAAAACACAGGACAACACTTTTTTGTCACATTACATATCACTAATGCTTTTTAGAAAACAGTCCTAAGGAAATATGCACACTGATTGGTTAAAAATCTTGTTTCTATAACTCGATAGAAACACAGAACTAGCATGAGCTGTTGACGTAATGATGGCAGAAGCAAAGAGAATTTACGATCTGATAATCAAAGTTAACAAGTTGCTTTCCTTTTTTGTCGCGGTGTTTTCTAAAAGAAATAGAAGACGTTCTCCGTGTTTCTATCGAGTTATAGAAACACTCCTGAAAGTTTGGGAGAACTTGAAAAAGCTGTGAAAACACTCGCCTGCGGCTCGTGTTCCCACAGCATTTCTTGCTCTCCCAAACTTCCACTCGTGTTTCTATAACTCAATAGAAACATGGCATATGTTTTCTATTTCTTAAATGTTTATTATACATCCATGAAACTACTGCAAACCGGGCAACTCAATAGTTTCAAATCCAAAACAACACAAGTTTCTTATACAGCAGTGTGATTAATAGTTGCTAGAGCACACAATTTTTCTGACTGGAATTTGGCAACAAACATTGAACAAAATAATTTCAGTGATCTCCGTACTGATGCTTTACACATTTTAAACATGCAAACAACATTGAATGACCATTGCTAATGTATTTTCATAAATGTGCACCAGACCTAGAGTGATTTAATGAGTGAAGGGGCCTAAAAATGGTCTGTGAATAATTGCCAGACCTGTGTGGATGAGAAAATCAATATGCACTCACACTTGTCAACTGCATATTAACAGATGTTAAGTATCAGTACTTGAAAAGTGTAGAGCTAAAAATCAATACAGGTACCTTAAATCCTCAAATTAGCACCCCCTTCGAATAAGTGCCCCTCCTGTCGGCTGCAATTTAAAATAAGCACCCTCCCCCCTCGATTAAGCCCCCCCTCCCCTCCCCCTATTTTGTGGACGAGTAATGAGACAACAAAGGATGTATAGTTTTCTGTCATGTAGTATTAGATTTGTACATTGTTTCAGTTTGTGAACACGTTTAGTGAATATGTTGAACACATTGAACACATTAAGTACTAATGGTGCCATGATTTGAACTTTAAGATCAGCTTTTACGTCAATAAACAGCTTATGTTGGTGTTTTCGCGCAGATAATGTATTAAAAAAGTGATCATGTCAGGCCACAATTTGGGAAAAATTAAATAAGCGCCCCTCCTTGATTAAGCGCCCCCCTCAAATAAGCGCCCCCTGTCTTCTCCTAAATTTGAAATAAGCGCCCCGGGCACTAATTCGAGGATTAATGGTAAACTATAAATAATCAAAACAAATAATGTCAAAACTATTATCAACTTGCCTGCTGGCCAGTAGCTCCTCTTTCACCTTTGATGCCAACTGGACCAGAATTCCCCTAAGATATTAAAACAACTAATGAGCGCTCTCAGGTAACATGCACTTTTATGTGGCTGGCAACAATTTCCAGCACTTTGATGTGAATATCACAACTCTTTATCAACTGATGTTACCCTATCACACAATTCATGCCCAACCATTGTTAAACAATTTGACGGCATAATGGGTTACCATAGCAACAACAGAACTTATTTGAAACCTCCTTATTTTGGCTTTCAGTATTTATATTCAAAAACGTCTCTTCCAAATAATGAAAATAAAATATTAAAACGTGTGTGAGTTATTGGGAAAAATAGATCTTTTTAAAAAATGTTAATAAACTGTCAAGGTGTCCTAATCCCCAAAAGGCATGCACTCCTCAACGACCTTTTTGTGGCAAACAACTTAATCCAGAGATCCTACAGAGGAACCCCACCTTACAGCCACCTTGTTATTACGGCCACTTTATTCTGGCCTGACCAAAAACTTGGTCAGTCATTTTCTTATTTTAAAGAACCCCATAAATACAACGACCCGATTAATATGTCTAGATTTTTTGGCGGCCTCTAATGCACCACATTACGTGAATTTAAAGATAGTGGAACTTGACAAATCTATAAAAAGATAACCAATACAAATAAAAGAAAATGCTGAGAGATTGATGCTTTTTGATTAACACTGCACGCTATTTTGCATCCACAATTGCATTCGATTAATCTGCCGGAATGTCAGTTGGTCATTCTGCCGCATTGGGAAAGCAATTGGCAAGACAGAATATAATTTTATCGAATTCTTCATTTCATAACCTTTATATTGACACATAGTCTGAGGGGGTTTCCTTGAAAACAGTGTGGGTACAAATTTTTATTCTGGAGGACAGCGAAGGTTTGGAGTAACCTTAAGTTGACGTCATTTTAAAACCAGCATATTTCTTGAATCACATAACACAGCAGGACCTATCTGCTTGAGGACCATTAAGTTATACATCCTTACAAGTCACTTCTATCTTTTGGACATACCTTTGCACCAAAATTCCCTTCATCTCCTTCCAATCCACGATTTCCCTGGCAAGCAAATCATTGACAGGCTTTATATTGAGACATTATTATCAAAACATTCTCTTTTATTGACTAAGCAGCAATAATATGAACTCAATAACAACTGAGAGGGCTAAACAGGAACATGTTTGGCTAAACGTCCATGCAAAATGGTGAAGAGGTAGATACTTTCTCCTCCTGTCTAACCAAACCCACTCACTAAATATACACACCACCTTTACTGAGTTTGATTTTGTTGGAAATGTGTGAAATGTCTCGCTAAATGTTAACTGCACGCAAGGCCAAAGGCTGGATGCAGGTAAGAACTTCAACATCTATGTCACACATATAATTGATACAAAGATTGTGTATTGTGTTAATGGTAAGTGTAAGTGGTTTCTTCCCAACAGTTTTTTGTTTGCATGGATGATTATTGTATCACAATTTGACGACTTGCATCAACCACAACTTACCACTGGACCCTTTTCACCTTGCTCACCAACAGCTCCTTTGTCTCCTGGGGGTCCTGGCCTACCTCTACCAGTGGCATCTTCACCACGCTGGCCTTTTGGTCCCTCGGACCCCTGCATGATTGAGGATTATACAGGAAATAATCATCATCACCAGGGGCCTGTTTCTCAAAGGTCCTGAAATGTTTTTGCACCCGGAAAGCCGTAGCAAAATCTCAAACCTTATAATTACAGAACTGTTTTATTGACATATTCTTACATGAACAGAAGTTCTCTTCATACAAGAAGTTTCAGACATATACACCTCAGTGTTTTTAGATAAAGATTAACTAAAAATAGCTTTGCAGGCCTGAAAAGTTTCTGAGGTTTCTGAGAAAGGGGCCCCAGTGCACTTACCCGCAGCACAATACCCAGCCAAACTGCTCTGAATTCATCAACAAATGTGTCAGCAGCATGTGAATTTGAAACGCATATTGTATTTAGAAATCAGTGGTGGAATTTGCAATCAGTTTTCACATCTGTCACAGAATTGGCCACCTGAGGTGATCAATGCCTTTTCTTTCAAAATCAGGTGCTTAAAAGATTAATTCAGCTATCATAACAGAACCTTTAACTCAATCACTGTTAAGTTGTTTGGGACAACTATGCCACCCAACTCACATGAAAAGGACCCATCACTTCTCACTTGTATTCCAGCATAATGCCAGATTCTCTTGCCTAATTATGATGCTTGAAATAAGGTCAGGATAGTCTGTAAAAACCTTATACCAAATAAGACTTAGTCTGTCTCCGACACCACTCAGCTATTGCAATTTCAGCTAGAACACGTCACTTAATTTAAAAGGGAGCTTTCCACAACCATAGACATAGGCGATAAAAAAAAAATTAACATTCAAAATGTACTTACATCAGGTCCTGGGTCACCTTTTTTTCCTTCAAACTAAAAAAGCAAACGATGTTGTCAGATAATTACCTTGCTAAGTAGCATAGGGAACACAGCGGTGGGAATTGAAGATGGAAGATAATTTCCCAAGCTGTTTTAACAAAATAAATTGCACATGAACGCAGTTTTAGATTGGCTCAGGTCATTGATGACTCATATGCTCTGAGTTAATACATTTTTTCCTACAGCAAGCTTTCAAGGTGATGACATCTTATTGGCTCAATATGGGTCACCTTCCCTCAGCCAATGGATGAAGGTTATGTCAGGTTTATGTCATACGTTAGTATGACCGTGTATTTGACTTTCATTCAGTACATTAGTACATACGACTGTATATTTTACTTTCAATCAGTACATTAGTCTGACTGTATATCTCAATTTCCAGCAGAGCAGAGTAGAGTAGAGAAGATTATACTGTAGAGTAGTGTAGAGTAGAGTAGAGTAGAGTAGAGTGGTGTAGAGTGGAGTGGAGTGGAGTGGAGTGGAGTGGAGTGGAGTGGAGTGGAGTGGAGTGGAGTGGAGTGGAGTGGAGTGGAGTGGAGTGGAGTGGAGTGGAGTGGAGTGGAGTGGAGTGGAGTGGAGTGGAGTGGAGTGGAGTGGAGTGGAGTGGAGTGGAGTGGAGTGGAGTGGAGTGGAGTGGAGTGGAGTGGAGTGGAGTGGAGTGGAGTGGAGTGGAGTGGAGTGGAGTGGAGTGGAGTGGAGTGGAGTGGAGTGGAGTGGAGTGGAGTGGAGTGGAGTGGAGTGGAGTGGAGTGGAGTGGAGTGGAGTGGAGTGGAGTGGAGTGGAGTGGAGTGGAGTGGAGTGGAGTGGAGTGGAGTGGAGTGGAGTGGAGTGGAGTGGAGTGGAGTGGAGTGGAGTGGAGTGGAGTGGAGTGGAGTGGAGTGGAGTGGAGTGGAGTGGAGTGGAGTGGAGTGGAGTGGAGTGGAGTGGAGTGGAGTGGAGTGGAGTGGAGTGGAGTGGAGTAGAGTAGTGTAGAGTAGTGTAGTGTAGTGTAGTGTAGGGTAGGGTAGAGTAGAGTAGAGCAGAACAGAGTAGAGTAGTGTAGAGTAGAGTAGAGTAGGGTAGAGTAGAGTAGAGTAGAGCAGCACAGCACAGCACAGCACAGCACAGCACAGCACAGCACAGCACAGCACAGTAGAGACACATTTGATTTCAGCATAATTTTCTATGGATAACGAGTAGTTTTTCAGATGAAGAAATTAACAGTAGGTGGTTAACGATATACTGCTATTCTTGTGTTCCTGGTTTAGGTACAGGTTCATTGAACTTGATTCAGTCATAGTAGGAAAATTTTGCTTTCATTTTAGTTGCTAGAAAAGTGATGGAACCTTTGGCAGCCTCCTTAATAGAGGTTTGTTTCGCCATATAACTAAGATGCAATTTCATCTAACCAGAGTTGCATTTGATCCTGTTAATTCCAGTTCTCCAGGGTCACCTGGCTCTCCCTGGTCACCCTAAAAAAGACAAAAAAAAACTTTTCATCAGCAACACTAATCAGTGATTTTAGTTTGTAGTGCTGTTCTCTGTAGCTTTAAGTCCAACCAAATTTCCAGATAAGAGAGGGGTTCCAAGTCAAAAAGCATACATTAAAAAAACATCACCTACCTGACACAACAAATCAGTAGAAATCCTTTGAGCATTAATTGTGTGGGACCCTTACCTACTAACCTATTACAATCCCTTATTGAAAAAGCTTGCCGTGAAAGCTTATCTGGTACACTGGGTCAGGTTTATAAAATACATGTGGCTAAATGATGTGCCTCTTATCATTTAGGATCCTTATTTGTCTAATGATCTTATGTTGTGATTATTTTGTTTCAGTGTTTGTCTACATTGGCTGCAAAAAACCTGCATTGCAGGAGACTGGTCAGTTACAATAAGATATTTATTTATTGAAATACCTATACTCACCAGATCACAGAAATTTCTTTGCCATTGATTAAAGCTGTGTGTTTTAAGCTTGCATTCATTCAGAATGAGCTAAAATGGTTTGCCACTGAGAAATTAATCAAGTACTGGGGAGCTGTTATAACAATGTATTCCCTTTAGCGCTTTTTAACACAGTGGTAAAGTGTGCTTTTGTTTTGTCAAAATATGCACAGGCTGTGAAATTATAACTTTGCCACATCTGGCTACCACAAAAAGCCAATGAAACTCTGAAACCTTATACAGTACATATGGGCACCCTGATATGGTAACAACCTGGGATACCTACAACATCTCCTTTTGGTCCCTGTAGTAATGCTGTATCTCCTGTTGCTGGTGAACCCTATAAACAAAATTGTTGGAAGAACCCTAAGTATTGGGCTGATATATCCTTGGCATGGCAGCTGAGCAACCCTCTTTTGAGCCTCTGTATTACTTTAACTCACTTAAATGAAAAACTCTGCAAACTTTTTACTTGGTTGTGAATTTAATCGTGCATGGTGTATTGTTCAAGAGTTTTAAACCTATTTGGGATCAGTTACGAGCTGTAGAGCCACTGAGCAGTAGAGCCGTAGAGTTTATTATCTAGAAATGTGTCATTGTTGAACCTTAGAACCACAGACTTCACTATAATTATATCTAACAATGTGTGATTGTAGAGCCATAGAGTTCATTATACAGAAATGTATGATGTTAGAGGCATAGAGCTGTATAATTCATTATCCAGAAACGTGTGATCATAGATCTGTAGAGTTCACTACCTAGAAATGTTTAATCATAGAGGCATAGAGCTGTAGAGTTCATTATCAAGATATGTGTGATCATAGAGCCATAGAGTTATGTAGAAGTCATGTAGAAATGGTCGTTAACGAACAAGTTCTGGCGTAGGGTTGAACTAAAACAAGTGCAACCCAAAAATAAATGAGACCATGTCATAGTGTGGCTAAACACTTCGTGTAAGCCACACAAAAACTGTTGGTAACCATGGTAATGTGCTACTGTTTTATTTTTACACGCAAAAGAAGAAGTACAAAATGATTAGTGATAAAAAGGTAAAGGTGTAGCACTCTACAAAAACTTGTACGCTGATTCAAGCTTCATATATAAATCGGGCACCTGTTGGTTACCTCCCCAAGGGTAAGGAATTTTCTTGGGAAAAATGTGAGAAATTTCAAGTTACAGAAGTACAGCAAACAGACAAACATTTGGGGCTAGTGAGAATGATTTTTAGGAGAGTGCATCAAAGTTAATATAATAGGCCTTGCCTGAAAATTTGTTGCCTTTGTACCCTGATTTTTATATATAAATTGGCACAATTAACTACTTCTTTAGATTAAATTTCACAAAAGAAATTGATTGAAGTAAATTAAACACTTGCGTTACAGTTTGGGAGAAATCAATCTATTCCCCCAGCATTTCTCATTTTCATTTAGCTCCTAAACTTTGCTCAATGGAAAATAAATTCTATTTCTTTAAAATGGCATTTCTTACCGCATCTCCTCTGGGCCCTTGGTCACCTTTCATGCCCTACAGGTAAAAAACAGAGTAAAATTCATCAGAAAACGCCCTATATGTAAGTGTGTGTTCTAAATGCTTTTACTTCTATCACTTGGTAGAAGACAAGAGGTCGGCTTCCAGATTAGAGGTTCAAAAGTTTCAAAGGATTTGTAAGCCAACTGGCAAGACTTGTCTTTTGCAGTAGCAAGGTTTTCCCATGGAAAAACCACTGCACATGTAGTAGTCACAGGGCTTGACTTTCAAGAAAAAACGCTGGGTCCAGCTGGCCCCTAAGTCTTCAGATTTTGTCGCCAGCACAAAGTATTTTAGTTGCCATATATTTCCACGATAAAGGCGCTAAAACGGCACAAATCACACATTTTGCACACGAGTGACATAAAGGAGTATAGTTCAGTATTCGGCATTCATTCCACTCATTCAATGAGCATGAAAATTAAAAAAATAAGACTTAAGAGACCTTAGGGGCCAGCCTGGCAACCAAATGTGAAAAGTTAGTCACCAGTGAAAACAATCCGGTCGCATATCGAGCTCTGAGGCACCTCACAACTTTTTTAGTCAAATGAAATGTTCATCAGTTGAAATTACTGCATGATCACACTAGCAAATTCCTGAATGGTTGGTTATTCTTACCCTGTCACCCATTGGACCTGGATTTCCCTACAAAAGTAAAACAATATTCAACATTCAACATGCCACATATGATTATTATCACATTCTGCAAAGAGTGTAGTATAATGATGTAAGGATATATGTGTATAGGGATGTGCATTGTCACATCCTGCAAAGAGTGCAGTATAATGATGTAAGGATGTATGTGTATAGGGATGTGCATTGTCACATCCTGCAAAGAGTGCAGTATAATGATGTAAGGATGTATGTGTATAGGGATGTGCATTGTCACATTCTGCAAAGAGTGTAGTATAATGATGTAAGGATGTATGTATATAGGGATGTGCATATGCAAGAGCAGTACTGTAGAATGGATATTAGTTCTGCAATGCTTAATTGAGTGGTATACCGTGGAATATCACACAAGTCTCTGTCTCGTATATTCTTGGTTCACACACAAGCCTTTAGGTGAATGTGTATACCACGCCAGAGAAAATACAGTGGCTAACACAATCAGTGCAATGTACAATGTAATGGGAATGTTGGGCATAATACTTAGCTCTTATTAACCGAGCAGGAGGTCTGTATGAGAGAATCTTGACCGAGGTCATGAGTACAGACCGAATGCAGTGAGGTCTGTACACACGACCGAGGTCAAGATTCTCCAATACAGACCGACTAAGCTCGGTTAATAAGATGTTAATTATATGGCAAGCAAGAGAAATTTAATTCGTTTAGTGTAACTGGTTTGAACTAACCGACATTTTGCTTGCGAACGGCGATGAGCTGAACTTAATTCTGCGGAAGTCTGCTCATCCTCTTTACTTTTCTTTTCTTTTCTTTTCTTATCAGACTTTTTGGCATTGCCATAAAATAATAAATATTTTTAGAAGAAAATAGTCAACATTTTTGCATTGAAGTTTGCAACTTTTTCACCGCAAAGCATTACTGGTCTAGATGCCGCTTTCAATATCGATTTCAGCCGATCAAATTCTTGAATTTGGTAGTTCCCAGTCCTTGTGAGACACAGCCATATAATAATGTTGAGTATACAACAGCTTTTCTGTATCTTGATTGCCTGTATTTTCTATGACATGGCATACTATACCAGAGAAAATACAGCCAATCAAGATATAATAGAGTGGTTAAGTAGAAGATAATAAACTTGCATTCATTTACATTTTTTTTGTGGTTGATATACATCCCATCCCTCTCGTGTCTTCAAACTTTAACAGAATTGTGATGCATGTCTCAGTTTCTGTTCCTCAGATTCTTCCATTTTTGTGGGGTCTACTTCCTCTATAGTAAATTTTGAAATTACTTTCAACTGTCTACTATATTCCTTTGTCCGGTGACAATGATAATTTTAAGACATCTTCCCTGGCCTCTTTACTTGTATTACTGAATTTTGTTGCTTTTTAGACTGTTTGCAAGCACACAGTGTAACTCTTCCATATTTGTAAGCAAACGATTACTTACAACACTTCCAGTGGCGCCTTTTTCTCCAGGAGGACCCTGCAAAGGAAACAATTATCAGAACACTAAATTACACTAGCTGACCAAAAAAGGCATTTGAAAGCCCCACTGCACATGTCAGTCTGTCTCTTTCATGACTTAACTGAAACCATCAACTTGAAGACAGTTGAGAAAAAGAGGGAAGGCAATAGAACAAAAATAATAATATAATAAAAATATTATGCAAGGAGTTCTCTGTACTTCATATTATGCAAGCTTTACAAGTTGCCAAGTTTCAGAAGTGAAAAAGTACAAGTACCAGTACATTTTTACAAAAAAGTGAAATATACATGTATATTACTTTACTTTGCGAGGTTGAACAGACAGAGGCAAAGCTGACAAACCTGTGGTCCCTGTTGTCCCTTTGGTCCAGGATCACCCTGAATAAAGAATGGTAATAAAAGTATTTGTGTAAAAGATTAGGAGCAGCTGTTGAGCCAGAGTGGACCATACTAGCTAATGGAGATTATAAGGCTGTCAACTACATGAAGTGACTTGCCTATTCCCATGGGTGAAGGGTAATCTGTGATTAGACTAACATTCCAACCCCAGCATGATGGTGCAGGATATATTTCAAAAACTCACGAGAAATTTACTTTAAAATGTACAAAAAAAAAAAAAGACATACTAGTGGAAAAATAAAACCTCTTATTTGGTAGTTTAACATAATACACCAAGACATTTTGCTCATTACTTGTATTTTCCCTTGTCCCTTCGGGGCTTGGAAAAAATCTATGCAACTCGCAAAATAAGTGTATTTATTGACAGCAATCTTCTTCATTTTCCTTCGGTTAAATATTCTGAATGTTGTGGGAAACAAGGGCACCTCCACAAACAGGACTCAATTCATTGATGGCAAAATTATTATGGAAGAGGCTGATGCTCCACACCAGATGAAACACATTACTACAACAGCAGCATGTGGACCTTTCAATCAAAGGGTGGAACTTTCAGTAGTCATCCTGCAGTCACTGAGAAGCTACCATAATTAGCCTAATTCAAGTAGCTTAACTCTCATCAATCTTACACCTTTGGTTCCCAAAACAACTTCCAAAGATGCTGGACAACCACTGAGAACAATAGATCTTATTTTCCTTTGCTAAAAGTGTTTTGGGGGTAATTGAAAACAAGGTAAGGTTTTCTCCATTATGCAATGCCTTGACAAACTTCCTGCTGAGCTGAGTCAAAATTGGCTTTAAGCATAGTTACTAAGATCACCCACACACCACAAAATTCTTCTCACACCTCTGGCACTTTCATGCAGTAGTCATGTAGGCATAAGGAAAAATAAGCAAACTGCAAAAGCTATGACATCACAGAGGGTTTAACGACCATTACAATGGGCTCTGTATATGAGATGCAAGTCTTGGTGCCATTGAGAAAATAATTTTTTTTTGTTCTCACTTGATGAATAATGGGTTTGAGACACAGTACTACTGTAAATTATGTAATGTTTGTAGTTACCTGTTTCCCCTTGGTTGCATTTACTGGACCGTCATATGGGTCACCCTAGAAAGATAACAGTTACACATGAGGAGATTCCATTGTTACAACAGTTTTTATTTATTCCCGTCATCATTAAATAACAAAAATGGATCTGATCCACAAGTATGCAATTGGGACAATTCAAGTTAAAAAGTGGAAACACTTAGCTATTTTATCAACTCAAATTGATAACAGTAAATTAACCATGCGCCATGGCAAGTTTGTACAGCTGAAAATTAATTTCAAATAACAAACCTTAAGCCCTGGCCAAACAGATTCGCAAGTAGTTCCAAGTAACCGCAAGTTAAACTTGCGTCAAGACTTGAGTTGGGTAGCAAAACAGACTAGAGAGTTTCCTCACAAGTATGCGCAAGTCCCAAAAAAATCCCATTTCAAGGTACGTGTAGACATGTCCTGTATTTCATTGGCTAGTAATAGGTTAATGGACATCACTCAACTTGCGTTGACTTGGGTTGGGTGGCCAAACATTGAAAATCTTGCATCGAGTTGTATGCAAATTTTATCTTGACCAAAGTGAGCGCAAGTTATCCATGTAGCAAGTCAACACAAGAGCATACATGCCCTGGCCAAATGTAGTCACAAGTAGACTCAAGTTTTCAACTTGCGTCTACTTGCAAGTCTGTTTGGCCAGTGCTTTATGCCAAAAAAAAATTTGAACACCCAGTCTTCAATTCCTGACTAAATTCCTAGTTGAAAGGATTATTGGACCTAGCAATATTATTAACATATAACTGCGGTTTCTGTGGTATGAAGAAACTAGGGACCAGACAAGATGCTAGACTACTGTGGGGTACTGCAGTGCACTTGCAGTCTTCGAGTGGGATATATCCAAGGGGAAAAAATTTTTGGGTTCTAGTGGCCATGTGAGAAATAAAGGGTTCAAGAAGTTAGGATTCCACTGTAGCTAATATGCTAGATTTGATTATTTTCAGGAAACATATTGAAAAACGTACTTTAAACCAAATTTACCCACAGACGTTTATAAAACAGTAAGGAAACGTTTAACTTAACTTACAACTGTTTCACTTGAGTGTCAAAAGTGTAATTTGCATTTGTCCTGGCTTTATTTGCATTACTATGCTAAGCAACTGAACAGTTCATGCCACTTTGTCATCCAAGCAGAAGTGAAACCAAAACCAATCACAACTCGCTTGCGCATTTTTTCAAGCACTTTGCAAATATATTGAGTCAGCTAACTGTCTTTGCTTTGAGTTTTAACTTGTTCAGAGGATTGTCAGTAACCTTTGTGATTGGCCAGAGTTTTTACTTTATTTTGGTCTTTAACACTCAATTGAAAAGCACTCTATCTCAGAATCTTAAGGAGTTTATTACTGTAGGGCCTTGTTGGCCTTTGTCTCCTGGATCTCCTGCTGTGCCTCTACTACCATTTATTCCTACTTGGCCAGGTTCTCCCTGAAACAAGAAAACACTTGATTAAAAAAACAAATTGTACTCATGTACAGTGTATGTACTATATCAAACATGAACACATTTGCAAACACCGAGAAGAGAGTTGAAAATAAGATGCATAGTGAAGTATTTTCACCTCTCAAGAGGTACCATTTTTGTTGTTTCTGTTTACCTCTGTAGTAAAGTACTGTGCTGTGCTGTGCCGTGCCATGTTGTGCTGTACTGTACTTTGCACAGCACTGCACTGTACTATACTGTATGGTGTAAGGTGTGGCATGTTGTGGCGAGGTGTGGTATTGTATATTGTGTTCAAGAATGTAAGGTCAAACAAGGTCTTTATTGTTTGATATATCGATCTTCCCAATAGAGACAAAAACCAAGAAGGAATTATAATAATTAATGTATGCAACGTAAGATCAGACATCAAACACCATCCTGGTTATGATCAGCTTTGTTTAAACTTAATGAATTATTCAAGAGTTTGAGAAGGCATTATGAAAAGAGGTTTGTTTACAGAACTACACTGAAACAACAGCAATAAACATGTATTTATTTAGCAAAAGGGAAAGTGAGGGAATATGTTGTCAAAAGGCATGCTAAATGTTTTCACTCACATAGATCATCATCACCATTTGCCTCATACATAGGCAGACATGAAATGCTACAAAAGTCAACTAATGGCCTATTTTTTATCTCCCTAGCTTTATGCTTAAGTATAATTCTGGCCACAAGTAAAACTTTCATACAAATTACCCGGTATGTCACATATTACACTTGCAGCCGCAGAGTGGTTGCAAGCTACAGTACTGCAGGTAATGAAAGTTATTTAATTAGAACAGCATTAGTTTATGTAACTAATAAACCTTTACATGTATGTCTGCTTTTCACCCCTACAGGTTTTGCATACACACAAAAGTGAGATTTTTTCAGAGTATGAAGAGAGATTTTCAAATACCGGTAAACATGTTAATATTTTTAAGTGCCTACCTTTTCTCCATCACATCCACAGCTTCCCATAAAACCTTTTGGCCCATGAATACCTGGATAACCCTAAAGAGAAAGGTTAAAAATATACATGTAATTATTTATGATATAGCAATATCTAACTTATGTGAGGAATAATCAAATGAATATAAGTTGTTTAAGTTTTATATTTTTGATGTTCATTAAAATCATGCAGAGCAAAGACTAACGATTATAGTGAGGACACTTGAATCATGAATACCTAGGCTTTTTTCCCACTTTCTTGGCATCTTCCAATCAGGAGGTTATTTCATTAAGGCTCATGCATTTACAAGTCAGAGAGTGAGCATTGCCCTATCATGGCTGACAGAAGTGAAGTGAATGTCTGGTTGAAATCATTATCTCTAGGAGTGAACTTAGAAAGATTGTCCGTGCAGTTTGAAAGCAGGGCTTCTTGCCCCCAAAGATCACTGGCATATGTCAAATCAGAGGATAAGGACTCATTCTTTCTGTCTCCCAATTATAAGCTTTTACTGGTTGAAAGACGTGTGTTAGAGGCTGAACTAAACAGCATAAAAACAGAGAGTGGCCGTCACTCCAACCTGAATCACCCTGAGCCAAAGCTACTGTATATGACTCCAAGTACAAGCAGTGCACCCTGACAATGGTCACCTGAGGCAGCAATTGATGTAAGTTTTGCAGCAAGTGCAACCACTTCAAACCAAAGCCCTCAAGGGATTCAAAGTCCATTTGACCAATTAGCTGCAGAACTGTCAGAAAATCTAAAGCTACTAGAAGTGGAAGTCGAAAGCACCAAAAGTAACCTACACGGGAAACAAAAAGCCCTTGAAGAATTACCAAATGTTCATGAGAGGTGCAGAAAAGTGTCTGCTATTTGCCATACATCTGGCCACAACAGAGCAAATTGTAAGAAAATCCCTTGTACAGATGTTAACTCTTGTAAGCTTAAGGACAAGCACCCAGAACTGAAGTAAGTTCAAGGTATTGTTTGCGTTTGAGACATAGCGCTGAATTTCTATCACAGGTTCACCAATCTAAGAATATCTATAGACCCAATTTCCTGACGTGACAATAACACTACATTCATTTAAAAATGTGATGTTTTGTATAGTCACATTGTCCAATTTGGTCAAGAAAATAATAGGTGTACTCTGTATTTGCTTGGGAAAATGATTCTTTGAGTACTTGGGAAATCTTTTTCTTTGTCATTCTGCAGTCTTTCCGGATGCACTTTTTTATTGCAGACTGTGATGGTAAATGACCAAGGGGAGAAATTCTATCTAATAACAAATGCCGTTAAAGCTCACTTGTATACATACTTGGTTGACATAATTTCTCTGACTCCACATATTCAACAACATCTGCTCACATTTTATTTCGAACCAGTGTTTTCCGTGGTCCAGCTAGTTGATCTCTTCATAGAATTGAACAAATTTATTTACATACCCGTTACTAACTCACACATTTTGTGGAATTTGTCTTTGCAAAAACCCTTGATAGTGTAGATCAAGCACTCTTTCCCAATAAACTTGTGGCGGAAATTTACCATTGTCATACCCTTGCTGTCTATTGACAGTGAGTTTGCATTCGCCTTTGCCGAACAAGAATAAAAAAGTGAGTACCATCTAAAACTCGACAGATAACTTGAAGCTAAGAATGAAAATTGTACTTACCAGCATAGTTAGCAGACACATAGGCCACTTAATGTTTGAAAATATAGTCAAGACGCTACCACATAAAAAAATTACATATTTTCCCACCATCACTGTGATTGGACAGTGCCTAAAAAACACTAATTCTTTTGTCTAAATGAGGAGTTCTCATTGCATAATAATACAAAAATGTACCAAAAAAGTGTAGTTGTTCATGGTTCGAGTGTCCTCACTGTAATCAAGCAAACGGATTCCAACTAAAAGTACGCAATGCGTAAAACTTTGCCTCTGCAAGAACAATTCTGTCAGGCAGAGAAATTTCTTTGAGTTTCGTAAAAAATTAGAAAACAAATGTAACAAAGATGCGCTTCACAGGTTAAAGGCACTTTAATAACCAATTCATAAATTCAAGTGCTACTGCATACACACAACATACTTACTGGTAAGCCATGTACGCCAGGAAATCCAGGAACTCCAATCATGCCCTAAACATAAGCAAATGTACATACTTAGATAAAAGATAAGTGTATCACTGTTGTACACTGTAAGCCCTCTAAGAAAAAGTAGCCTTTGCTAATAACAACATTTCTTGAAATGAAATCAGTGGCAGACTGTGACAACAAGAATGCACAAGCACACATCATGTGGTTCCAGAAAATACATATATGAATCCCAAGGAGGGTTAGTAGAAATTCCAACGGGGAGGGGTCAAAAGAATGAACCAAAAATTAAATTTCAAGAGGGATTTGGGAGAGAGGAGGTGAAACCAAAAATCTCTCTATGGAAGGGGCATGGAAATATATAACCCTCCCTCCTTGTAAACAGGCCCTCAAACTTTACTTAACAAATAGGTTCAAAAAGTTGCCTATTTTACCTTAAGCCCAGTCTTGGAATATCACGTTTACCAATTTGACTTATCAATTACTTTATCAACATCAATCTAATATTTAGCTAAATGGAGTTAATTCATTTGCCTGCCAATGCAGCACAAAAGTTTCATCATGAATTATAAATAAATGTCTTCCAAGAAGTTTTACTTGATTATTGTAACTTTGAACATCACATGCTTGTATATGTAAATCAGGTACATGTAGTAAAATCAAAATAGCTGGTCTTACTGATCATTTAAAGGGACAAAGTCATGAACTGCATATGTGTGACGTTTTGATCAAAACTTGAAAAGTTCAGGTTGAATTTTTCAAGTTTGAATTTAACAAATGGCATCAACTAGTGGAGCCAGTTGTGGAGTGTACACAAGGGAAATTTGACTACAATGGATAGCTCATGCTATTAAAGCATGGGGAGAAATTAGCTATCATAATATACGAAGCTTCCACCCAGTAAATGCCGAGTCTTGGCCAGTTGAGGTATTCAGCATATCTTGACCTCCTTATCGCAATTGTCTTTGAGTTAGGAATCTGTATTCACTTAACTTTTTTTTTAACAGATGCATTGAACATAAAATTCCGTGGAGATATGCTAGAGAAAATAACTGAAAAGCAGCGTGTGGTTTGAGATGGCTAAACCCTAAGTTATTATTAATAGTGGAATACGGCATGATTTTTTTGGCTATTAAGTGCATCTTGACATTTAAATTGATACACACTCCAGCATCTGCCTTCAGTTAGCTTTCATATGGCATATAAAACTTAGAAACCAGTGGAGATTTGGTAGAGAAAAAAATATATTATTTTGTAAACATGGCACAGTTAGCATTGTGAAGTTGAAAGATACGTGGCTTGTGCTGCAATTCAACAGTAACTTGATTGAAATACTGCATGACTTTTAGGCTATTAGGCTATTCATGGAGGCAGCATGGCTGAGTGGTTAGGGCGCCGGACTTGAAATCCGGAGGTCACGGGTCACTCTGACCACTTAGCTGGAGTTGTTTCTCGGTAGACCCTACAGTAGTTAAACTCCTCGGTCATGCTTGTAAATAGCCAACTGGTCTGCCTCCCACCAGTTGGGACTTTTAAGCCTATCATGTTTAGTTGATATACTTGTTTCTTTCATTTAGAGTGGCATGCCTGTGAACTAGCTAGGTGTAGCTAAGCACATTGACCACTATAAACAACAACAACAAAAAGCGCATCTTGACCTTTAAATCGCTTTAATGTAACTGTTCCTTTCAAAATAATCTAATCGTGACTTGTTGTTTGGTTATCACGCGAATTACTAATTAAAACAAACAATGCCCCAAGTTGGCGTTAATGGGGGAGCACTGCCTTGCGTTAGGTAAGCCTGTGCGACTTCCGGAGATTGCGTGAAACAAGAACCTCACTTATCTCCCCAGCACTACGAGCTGACTGCAAGACAGCACGTGCTGGATCGGACAAGAGTATTGGTAGCGGGCGATATTCATAGGCAACGTAGCCAAGACGCTTGGGGGAAGTCGCTGCGCAGACTTAACCGCACCACACAGGAGTGACCCAAGTTTATTAGAATAAGAAATAGCAAACCAACCTCTTCTCCAAAGGGAGGGAGGGAGGGAAAATTTTTAACAATAGTATAGCAAGTGCTAACTGCGCTGTACAACAGAACACCAAAGTGAACTCTGAACAGTTTGTTTGAGCTTTTATAGCTAGACGCTTGTCTGCTGGGAAGGCCAGTAGAAAGAGCTGTACTACCGGACAGCTTAGCATTACACGTGTATACTCTTAGCCATGAATAGTGCTTTAATATTTTTGGCCAATGCTATCGATCGTTATAATATGCTAGAGGTAACAAAGCCATAATGTTTGAGCTAGAATACAATGTATCTCAGAGTCTGCTTGGCCTTGGGAGCTTGCCTACACAATAGCTTAATTGAAAACAACACCGCCATGAAAGGCTTACTGATTACGAGCGTCACGTTCCATTAACTATATTTTACTGACGTGACAGTAAAATTGCATTTAATGTAACTGTTCCTTTCAAAATAATCTAATCGTGACTTGTTGTTTGGTTATCACGCGAATTACTAATTAAAACAAACAATGCCCCAAGTTGGCGTTAATGGGGGAGCACTGCCTTGCGTTAGGTAAGCCTGTGCGACTTCCGGAGATTGCGTGAAACAAGAACCTCACTTATCTCCCCAGCACTACGAGCTGACTGCAAGACAGCACGTGCTGGATCGGACAAGAGTATTGGTAGCGGGCGATATTCATAGGCAACGTAGCCAAGACGCTTGGGGGAAGTCGCTGCGCAGACTTAACCGCCACCAATGCATGCGAGGCAATGCATCCCCCCAAGCAAATACGAAAAAACAAAACAAAAGAGTTAGATCGGTGAGAAATCCCCCGAAACATTAGCCATCCTGGGGGCGACCGACTCTAATGTAGATTGAGGAGTTCTAATATAAAGCTGGTAGCAATCCGAGGACCAGCGACCTAGAACTTTAATAAGCCAGTCCGGCAAGCCAGCGGCGGCTGCGACTGACGCCGCACCTATGCGAAAGCTATGGCCTTTAAGACACTGATAAGGGAGGCCGGCAACTCTAGAACTGTCCTTAAGGAGGTTCGACACCACACCCCGGGTAAGATAGCGACCTGACTGGAAGTAAAACAATGGCCCCTGTTTTGGCCTAGCTAGAAGAAAGTACTTTTGCATGGCCGCAACCGCGCAAAGGGGTGACGAGGTACCGGCTATGGTGAGGAACTGCCCTTGCCTAGATATGTCAGTTTTTGACGACTTGAGATGTACCGTCATACGCTGCGGGCTTGCCAGGTTGGGATGAAATGCTATGCAATCAGTACAAAGATCAAAGTGTTGGTTAAATTGACGAACCCCTGCGTATGTAAACTCGCTGCAACGGAGAAAGGCGAAAAACGCCAAATTAAAAGCGGCCCATATCATAGAAAAATCTCGCGGACTAAGCCATGACCGCAAGACTGGACAAATAGCTAAAAGCACCCGAGGAGTTACTGGTTGGCGACGGATGCGCTGGTCTCCCTGGTAGCGAAGAATGCCACGCAGGACTTTCTGGAGAAGGAGCTTACCCTTAAGGGGGTCGTTAAACCCTGCCGTAATGTGAAGATTACGAACGGCCGCTAGGTAGAGTTTAATAGTGCTATGACGCACTGTTCTAGCTAGATAGGATGCAAAATAAACCAGTGTCCCTTCGGAGGCAGGTAATACGTCCCCGTCTGGGCCTAGGAGGCGATTCATCAGGCAAAATTCTAGGAAGCGCTTTTCCCCACAGCTGTAAGCTCGATTTGTGTTCTTGGCAAGACCCCAGGTGGCATACGTTAGGACTTCCTCCCTCAAAGGGTCATTAGTGAAGGCGGGATGATACAAGGACTCTGGTCGGCGTCGGGAGCGAGGGCCCGGAAGCGCTGCATCTGAAAGCGGGAGAGTGCATCAGCGATCTCATTTGAAACCCCAGGGACATGGCGAGCCCGGACTACAAAGTTGTGCTGCATAGAAAGGAGCACGAGCCGCCTGACCAAGTCCATGATGCGTGGTACTTTGGAATGCCCAGAATTTATAATAGACACGACCGATATATTGTCACACCAGAATTGAAGGCGTTTCCCGGCAAGAGAGGGGTGCCACATGGCGCAAGCGACAACGATGGGAAAGAGTTCTTGCCATTCGATACTTATTCCCCGTTTTTGGTTCAAAAGCATGTGGGGAGGCCAGCGACCCTGAAACCACCTTCCCTGGAAATAGCCACCGAAGCCTATAGAGCCCGCGGCATCGGTGTAGAGCTCTAGATTCTGAACTGGGGTATGGGAAGACTCTAGAAAAAAGGAACGCCCGTTCCAGTTTAAGAGAAAAACTTTCCACATTTCCAGATCCTTAAAGAACTCCTTATTAAGCCGTATGTGGTGAAAGCGGCTTGGGACCCCCCTGGTCAAATTAATTGCCCGCTGAAGGAAGGTTCTCCCAGGCACCACCACCTTGCATGCAAACTGAAGAGTCCCAATGAGGGATTGTAACTCGACCAGGCGTACTGAGCGACGTATTTTGAAAGAATTCAACAGTTCATTAATCCTGGAGAGTTTATCCTGTGGTAAGCGGGCCTCCATGCGGATGCTGTCTAAAACAATTCCCATGAACTCAATCTCCTGAGAGGGGCCTATTGTCTTGGACGCTACGACAGGGGCCTTGAGGGACATGAACACCCGTAGCAGAGTGCTAAAGCTAGATAAACATGCCAATTTAGACCGTTCGGCAATGAAGAAGTCGTCCAGGATGTGAATAACATGCTGGAGGCCATAGTTACTTTTAAGGATCCATTCAAGCCCGTCCGACAGCTGATTGAAAAGGAACGGGGCGCTTCGAAGCCCAAAGGGTAAGTACATGTCTACATAGTATTGGGATTGCCAGTGGATACCCAGCAAGCTCCAGTCCTCCGGATGAATTGGTATCAGGCGGAAGGCTGATTTAAGATCAGTCTTGGCCATGAAGGCTCCCCTTCCCAGGGACTGGAGAATATGGATGGCATCGTCGACCCGGACATAACTAAGGGAATAGGGGTCCTTTGGAATGTAATCGTTAATGCTATCGCCCTGGGGGTAGGAGAGGTGGTAGATAGTGCGCCAGTCAGTTGAATGTTTTTTGGGAACCACGCCCACCGGGTGACACTGAAACTTGGGCAGGGGCGGGGAGTGGTAGGGACCCGCTACCCTCCCAAGAGCTACTTCCTTTTGCAGATTCAAGGAAACTACATCCGGGTGCTGTACTGCCGAAATAAGGTTAGGGGAGACCCGGTCTGAACGCGGCCCGGAGTAACCAATGCGAGCGCCCTCCTTAAGCGTACTTAGCAAATTAAAAACAAAATTACGATCAGGATGATTAGTTAACTCTAATTCTAAGCGAGAAATGACAATAGGGGAGGATACTAGTGGCTTCTGCTGGCTCCGTTGCTGCTCTACTTTACTTCTTGCTACGCTCGCTGGGCTTCGTGGTCTTGCTAGTGGGGCTGGACTGTTGCCTGGTGCAGTCTGGGGCGATGTGGTCACTGGAGTAGCAGCGGCGACACACGTGCGGGTAGCTGCAGTCGCGGCGCCGGCAACCGGAGGACTTGTTGAAGTCGAAGCACACGGTTTGGGAACGACGCGGTTTTCTGTTGAGTTCAGCAGAAGGACAGACATCCTCAGCGTGATAAGGGCTGGAGCAAACGTTGCAGTGGGGCTTAGCCAGGCCCGCGAAAGTCACCGTCCAGAGTTCGAGGTCGACCTTATCCCAGCTTAGGGATAAGTCGTACGCCGCACGGCGACGGAATTGCTGGTCGTACGATAGCCAGGCCAAGCCCTTAAATTTGGCAACCGCTCTGCTAATAATTTGCTGATATTTAATCAGCTCGAGTGCCCTACGCGGGTAGGCGGTGACGAGGACGATCATATACACCATGAACGCGTCGAGCCACTTTTGAAACGTATCGACAACTGGTTTTTTCCTTCTAACCATGGTGACAGGGGAACCCATAGGGCCTGGGGACGGGTCGTCCAAGCGGAGCTGGATTTCAGGGGTCTGGGATTGATATTGATTGTCTGGCAAAAGCAAGGCAAAGTCAATGTACTCACCCCTGAGTATCTTGTCCTCCAAGCTTTTATCTACTGGCCTCGAGAGACCCAGAGGAGAAGCCATGCCAGGAGTGAATGGGCTTGGAGTTGTTGCAGGGGGTGTACGGAACGCGGAGAATGCAGAGTGTACCGATTGTGTCACGATCGCTTCGATCGCTGAACGCTGGACGGGACTGAAGCCGGTGTCCTGTTGGGAACTTGGTACAATTGGGATGTCCGGCTCGGGATCGGACTCCAACATCTCCTCGATCGAGGACAAGGAGGCTCTGTCCGACAGGGCGCTGTCTTCCTGCTCGTGCTCGAGGCTTGATGGCACATTTCGCCTGCGTAGAAGGTTTACAGCTTCGTCAGATGGTTGCGACTCGATGGCGGTCCTTTTCGCTGAGCGCCCACGCCGAGCTTTGGGCTGAGACAGACGTTTTTGTGGCTTTCGCCGTGGTGCAGCCGCGTTACCCTGCGTAGCCCGCTTGAGACGGCTAAGTAGGTGTCCTTTAGAGCCCGTGATTGGAAGATTGAGGGCTTGTAAACGGAGTTTGAGGACTTCGCTGGAAAGCTTTGAGAGATCCTCTCCCGGGTTTGTGTTCAAAGCACGGCGTGAGCGGTGAGCCATGAAAAACAAATTTTTAACAATAGTATAGCAAGTGCTAACTGCGCTGTACAACAGAACACCAAAGTGAACTCTGAACAGTTTGTTTGAGCTTTTATAGCTAGACGCTTGTCTGCTGGGAAGGCCAGTAGAAAGAGCTGTACTACCGGACAGCTTAGCATTACACGTGTATACTCTTAGCCATGAATAGTGCTTTAATATTTTTGGCCAATGCTATCGATCGTTATAATATGCTAGAGGTAACAAAGCCATAATGTTTGAGCTAGAATACAATGTATCTCAGAGTCTGCTTGGCCTTGGGAGCTTGCCTACACAATAGCTTAATTGAAAACAACACCGCCATGAAAGGCTTACTGATTACGAGCGTCACGTTCCATTAACTATATTTTACTGACGTGACAGTAAAATTGCATTTGTACTCCGGAATCTGTGGTGTATAAAACTTAGAAACCTGTGAACATTTAGTAGAGAAAAAAATCTATTTGCATGAGACGGTTAGCACTGTGAATTTGAAAGATGGGTGGATCATGTTTTAATTTGACAGTAACTAAAGTGAAATAGACAAGTTTCGTAAGCTGTTTTCACTTTGTGACCATTAAATCCTTCTGTACTGTAGAATCTGCATTAGCATACAGTGTAGCTGTTAGTAGCAGTGTTCAAGTCAGAAATCTGTCTAGATATACTGGAGACAAAAATTATTTCCACAAAACCAATATAAGCACACATTGTACTGCTGAATTACGAAGTTGTCTTGATCACAATGCGATCCGACAGGCCGGAAACACGGCACAAGTTTGTTCAACGCAAACTGACCTCAAAATTATTTAGTTTTGAGAAATCTACTTTCTCTTAGTTCAAAAAGAAGACAGTATAGTTCAATATCCCCTTTCAAAAGGGATTTTAAGTCGATATGGAGAAAGCAATCTCGCACATGCACAGCTCATGACACTGTCCCTTTAACCAGCTTTTCTTATAGAAAGCCCTGAACAATACAAAGTGAAGCAAGACTGCAAAAAAATTAACATTTATTCATTTATGTGAATAATTAGTTTCCTTGGCATAATTATTATTACTGCATAATGCACCTGATCTCCTTGAAATCCAGGGGCGCCAGCTTGTCCAGCATCACCCTGAAAAAAAACAATGAAAGCATTTTATCCATGCCATAAAATATTAATGACATGCACACAATGCTACTTTTGTACACCTTTGGTTGTGGGCTAGTAAAGACACTGAACACAACTTCTCATATAGACTACGAGTAGTCCCTCTTTTGCTTAGTCCGTCGAGCAAGACCGCAAATAAACCACAAGGAAAAAATGGCCGCATGAAATCCTGGGGGTGAAACGAGCCAGAGACTCTGACCTTTCACAGCCAGGTGATTTTTCAGTGTAAATTTTCAACCTCATTGCACATATCCAATATAACTCCTTATCTTGACATCCTCTCATTATCGCCTGTTGTCAATAACCCTGGGAGATGTCTTGAATAAAATTGCTCTTCTCTTTAAGTAGCAATTCAAAACCATGCTGTGAGAAGTATATCTTCATTACAGCGTTTGTTAAGCAAAATTGCTAAAGAGGTTTTGAAAAGAAAATGGCAAAGAAGGCATCTTGAAATGATTTTTTGCCATGTCTGTAGGTATAAATTTAAAAGTTATTGAAAAATTTTCAAATGCAGAGTTTCAAACAGGAATTTACTTTATGTATTTGACATAGGAGATCATCCAACTGCAGTGACATGTTTGCCAAAAGCAGCGGAAAGTTTCAAGTGAATGTCCAGGACGGCTGAAAGGCCAAGCTCAGTCAATTCATATTTACGGAATTGTTTTTCAACGATGTTGATGACCTGGTATTGAGCAGCGAGATCACTGACACGCTCACATTCAAGTTCCAGCGAAAAGCTTTGCCAAGCAAAACACCTAATACATTTAACTCTTTCCATAGCCTGTCAGCAGAATCGCAAGAACATCACAGCCTGGGAGACACAATTCCAATGCTTTGATTTGCTCCAGTTCTAAAGCTTTCTATTTTCAGGGAGCGAGATAAACATTCCTGCAAGACATCAAGCATTTCTCGAATGTTGACAACGTTAGCCAATCATATTTTGGTGTTGTGGGAGCAATGTATAATTCAAAGTCTGAGCCTTAGGTGGTAGTCCCTCCTTTCAGGTGCTTCTCACTCTCAGGAGTTCGCGCAGCCACTTTTTCTCATGGTTTTCTCTCGCAACATGCAAAAACACGAAAGAGTGACTACTCATGTTCTACTTTTTGTATGGCTAGCTGAGCGAACAGGCAAGATGAACCAAATCCTGCACCATGATTGGTTACCTGAACGGGCAAGATGGCCCTTTCTTGCTGGCTGGGGATTATGCCTTGTGTCCTATTAGAAAAATTTCTTTAAAAAGCCTTATCAACTCCATGTAATAAATCCTTTTATTGACCAAGCTTTTTGGTCCGGATGGCTGGGTATTGGTATGCTTTTTTTTTCTGCGTTTATCGACCTGGACTCTGTCTTGGTCCATAACCATACAAAAAAAGAACAAGGCCAATATCCAGCCATCTTGACATGAGTCACACTTGGTTCATAACCCAGACATAATCAGATAGGATAGGATTCTACCACTAAGATCCAGGTGCACAGTGCTTCCCTTAACAAAAGGAAATGAAACCTCACAGATCAATGAACACTGGGGAAAAAAACCCATTTATTTGGTACCTTGTAGCCTTTAAGACCTCTTAAGCCTTCTTTCCCTGGAGGACCCTATAAAAAAACAAATCTGCAATTTAGTGAAGACACATTTCAAAGCACACTTACATGTACTAGCTTCTATTTCAAGTTTCGGAATCTCATGAATCTATTCATTCATCTTTGACTACTTGCTGATTGAACATCACTGAGCTAAAACTGATTCTTTGTTTTCCGCTTCACGAGTACCCAAAACTGTACAAGTAAGCTCAGTTTGGAATCAACATTTTTAACGTGAAATCAACATTTTTAAGCTCACAACTTGCATGAGATCAACATTTTGCTGTTTTCTAAGTGAAATCAACATCTTTGCAGTCACACATTAACCTAAAATCAACATTTTAACTGCTTTTAACGCAAAATCAACATTTTTGAGCTTACACATTGCGTGAAATCAACATTTTGCTGTATTCCAAGTGAAATCATCAAATTTGTTGTCACGCATTGATGTGACAACAAATATGAGTTTTTGCATACGTAATATCTGAAAAAAGAAGCAGACTTTAGCGAAAAAAACACAGGACATTGTTTACCGTGCATTTACTGAAACCAGGGCCAGCCAGACAATGAAAACCAATCAAATGCCAGAACTGAAACAATACGTTCCAACATTTTCAAATCCAGCCAATCAAATGTCCTGTACAAAACAATGAAATCTCAACTTGTTTGTTGTGATCTTCGCAACTTTGGTGTCTGTTAATAAATCGTCTAAGCTCAAACCATTAGAACTTTCGCGTTCAATTAAAAAAATAATAATTATTGTGTTACTTTACTTTAGATTTTACATTTACAACTGTGATAAATTCATTAGAATGACTGTTTTCCACTGTGAACGTACGGCCACACAAATTGTCATCTTTATGGTTGTTGGTTAAAATCACACCTAAACAAAACCACATGCAAAATTTGGAGCGTTTTTGACAAACTGTTCACTTTTGACCAAAAATACCTCATGCCAATTTTTCCACCACGCAGTTAATGGAGCGTGACGCTATTTACGCACAGTCACTAGCTTACTGTTGTTAAACGTAACGCAATAGAACTGTTACGCGTTAGAACATTATAGATGTCTTTCTTGTCTAGTTTAAACAATATTCACAATAGCCTTTCACGTATGCATGTTGCAATAACGTTTGGTTTAACTATATCATGCATTTTGTATGGCTAGTCTTTTAAATAGCCCCATTCTTGTTTTGTTCAAGGCTGCATGGACTCTGTACATTTCATGGGACACGATTTTACATTGGTTTAAACCCAGACATCAGTTTACCTATAAAAGAGTCTTAGCTTGGACTTTAGCATCATTCGCTCGTTATATCACTGCAGTAACTTTTAGTTAGCCCTCGAAATTGTAACTCCCACCCTTCCCTCCCTTTGGAGGTTGATTGTTGTTGTTCATTAATATAAATCCAGCACGTGCCGGCGAAGTCGGCTCGTAGTGCTGGGGAGATAAGTAAGGTTTGAGAACTGTCTGCACTCTAGCATGATGCTGACCGGAGGTCAGCTCGTAGTGCCGTTTAGAGTTACGCTACTAGGACGCGCAAGCTTTTGGCCTCGCCGACTTGTCTGATCCAGTGCAGAATTAACCGCTGGGGAGATAAGTTTGGCATTAATTTTGGTCACACAATGAAAGTTCGTCTGTCACGCCGATTGCGGAGCGGTGTTCCCCTCTTTACGCCATAGAACGCGTGTTTATTGCTTGTGTTTGTCGGGATAATTAAAGCATTACTCCCTAGGAACTGCAACATTAATAACTAAATAATAACAAATGTAACAAGACCAAAAGGAGAATTTGCACGTTGAACTTAACCAGGAATGAAAGGTTAACCATTATACAAACCTCCAGTCCTTGTGCACCTTGGACACCAACTTGGCCTGGTCTTCCCTATAAGGCAAACAAACCTTAATAATCTTGATAGTGTTTGACTACAGTCCAAAGAGGTATGATCTTTAGCTACTTTGTCTTCAGTATTTTTTATTGCATTAAGGTAGTTTATTACAGTCTTGCAAGAGTAAACAAGCCCAACTTTTACACAGGCTTTCTATTTTGAGAACCAACAATACTTCTGAATGCCAATGAATTGTGTACTTCCAGAAAGTATCCATACCCATCCCAAGGAAGGTTAATAGAAATTCCAAGGGGGAGGCGGGTTTCAAAAGCCCATTTTTTTAAAGGAAAGTATGACACTAAAAAGGAATTTCTGGAGGGGTGGGGGGGTTCAAGCTACAAAACCTTCCACGGGGTATGGATATTTTCTGGAACAACACATTGGCATTAAGAAGTAAAAACTAATATTTCAATTGCATGAGGGAAGAAATAATTGAGAAATGCTTACACTACCCCATTTTGAAGTTGCACCTTAAAACTCTTCTCTTACCCTGTGTTTCGCGGGAAAAAAATTAAAAACCCAGCGCTCGTCAAAAATTATATTTTTTCACCAGAAAGTTAGCTCGCAACATATACATATTTATATTCATTTGAATCGTCGATGAAATGACCTTTTCGGGATATTTTTTCTTTCGGGGTCAACAAAATCCTCCAATTACAAAATCACACAGAACCCACACGTTGCAAAAAAATCTCTTCAAAACCCTGACTTCGAAGCGATATATCACTTTAGTGTTAATAGCTACCACACATCAGTAGAAGGTAAATCTATTCCTTAACAATCCAGCTTTATCGTGTTGAAATTTCAGCGAAATCGAACAAAACCAGAATTAATTAGCATTTTTTTGCGACCTCACTTCCCAGACTTGACCTAACAAAGGATGCTACGGTCGCCCATAGCAACCGAAAAACACAGACATAACAAAGCCGACATTTTGGCCAAAAAACTCCAGAATTATCGCCTGAGAGCTTAAACTTGAATGGGAACATCTTTTTCGAACTTTTTTCAACTGATTTAGATGGAAGAATGGCCTCGGCAGGCTACAAAAAAGACCAAGAGAAAAAACAGAACAGGAGAGCATAACAAGCCAATAACATTTCACCACGTGGCTTTCGGCACGAAAATGAAAATACAGCTTACTTCTGGATAAATTCAGCCTTAGAAGCCAGCAACTGGTCCCAAATTACTTTCTGTATCCTTACAAATGTCCTGACTTCCATCTCCGAAAGATTTTGCCCCAATTTTGAGCAAATAAACATTTCACCAACAGTGACCACCATTACATTGGCTTGCATACTAAATTAGCTAACTTGACAAAACTCTCCCGAGGGGGGGTATGACGAAAAGAGCTGAAAAATGGCCTGTTATTGGCTAATGATGAGATCATCCCACTGTCCAAATTTGGTGAGAATCGAAAGTAACGCCAATTTTCTGTCACGTTTTCAATCTATGGTCCCTGGAGTGACCAAAATCGATACTATGGCCTGAATTGAGAAATGCTTACACTACCCAATTTTGAAGTTGCATCTTAAAAATGTATTTTGTTCAACTGAACGTCATTCAACCTCGTCCTCTGGGTCTCATATTATAGAGTACCAAAAAACTCCAGTTTCTTACATGTCTTTTATCAGTAGAATCAGGTTCCATTCTCCTTAATTCCAATGCATTATGACACGTTCCTTTCAATTATCACATATAGTTATCCAAATGTTTCTGGTACTTTGTCAAACAACTACTATGACATCTCAAAGTATCAAATAACAGACAAAATTACATACATCATTTCATTCATCTGTACCATTCATCAGTTTGCTCAGCAAGCACTTTGATTGAAATAGGTATTTTGATTGAAATGTTTCATTCATCTGTATCATTCATGAGTTTGCTCAGAGAGCACTTTGATTGAAATAGGCATGGCAAAATGTCACTTGGTGCATTCATGAAGTGTAACACAATCCTAATCCAGTCTGTATCAAGAGTTTTTTGGGACAACCGTACATGAATACTGATTTGGCCTCCCCACAGCAGGTGCAATTACATCATACATGCATGTATACAGTCACCACATAGACTCAAGGACAATTTAGATGATTTCTGCAAACCTGCAGTTTAGTGCTGTGATTTTCGACAACAGGTAACTGAAGCTGCGTCATCAGGAATGAATATTTTGTAGCCCAGTGATTGCAAATGTCCAGGAATTGTGGTCAGAAAACAAATTTTGCAGGTTGTGTAGCTTGGCAAATGGCCATGATTTGTTCTCATAAAACAAACAGCTGTGTTGCTCACCAAGCTGTAACTTGTGAATAGGACTAATATAACCTTTTTCAATAGAACAGTTTCAAATTCTCATGGCAAGGGTGGGGTGGGGGGGGGGGGGTCCAAAGGCAAGGGGGATATGAAGATGCTTCCTTTGGAAGGGTATGGATATTTCTGAAACCATTTTCAGTGGAGAGGCGCTGATTTCTTCAAATCCTTACCCTAATTCATTCAAACTTTTAAAAATAAGTACATGCCTCTAATACATGACCTCAACTAGCCAGTGATGGCTTCCATATGTGTAAACATTTCAGTAAGGTTTTAAATTGCCAGATTTTAAGGGAAAAATAATTTAATTTTAACAACACAAGCAATTTCAGGTCAAAGTGCAAAACAAACATGTACCCTATTTAAGTCTGAAGTGATGAAAATCAATATTAATGAAGGAGTAATGTCCCTTTGGGTATACATAGTAGACACTCCATTATGTCCCTGTAGTGATGTTGTAACTTACCCGTGAACCTTTCTGTCCAGGTTTACAGTTGCATTCCTCATCATTTTGATCCTAAAAAAAGAAACAAAAAAATGTTATCTAGAAATACAAGCATAAATAGGCTAAATAATGGTAAGAAATGTGAGCCTGGCATGCATGTGGATGAGCTACAAAGACTAAGGAATTAACAATTTTTATTTAGACATCTTTCTTGGTAAATCCCAGCAAAGTTGATAAAATGGGTATCCAGTCACCTCGCCACCAGGGAATTTTACCACCAACGAACTTGCCACCACCTCGCCACCAAACACAAACAAAAAGATAAACTAGTCGAGTAAAATAGTCGAGGTGAATTAGCTGGTGAATCGGTTTGCGGCACTCTAATTTGTTTCTTTCTTGTTATGACTTTTGCATCATTGAAATGGGCAGCGCATTGCCTTCCTAGCTTTGTTTTCAAGTCACATATTGCATATATAGATTATTCCTTGTTCTTTTATCCACTGCCTTATTAGACTATTGGTGGCAAGGGAACTTCACTTGGTAGCAAGTTCGTTGGTGGCGAGACTTCCTGGTGGCAAGATGACCAGTAACCGTAAAATGTGCAGATACATCGAGATTAAATGATTAGGAAAAAATTGTGAATTACTTATTGCTTGATTTATGGTCCATCTGCACTGCTCATCTCAATTTGACCTGCAAATTCTATATATAATGCTATCCAGTGGATAAATCGCTATCAAGTGGGTAGTAATGGTCAAGCAAAGTTTGCTATTCACTGGATAACGATTTTTTTTTATTGCGACATTGCGGTATTTGCCAAATTTTTTTGCAGTATTGCAGTGTTCAGAACCCCCAATGTTCCTCTCTATATGTCTATTCACCTAGTAGCATTTATAGCTTCTTCTCAAAGGATATCAACTTTTTTTTAGTCTTTTAATTTTAACTGAGAATATGCTGGAGGAAATGGTGGTCTGGATGTGAAGCCTTGGATGAGATTTCAGTTGGAAAACACATCATTTCAAAGGTGTAATAGCGTAGATGTGTCAAAAAAAATTAATGGTGTAGATGGAGCCTCAATTTCAATTCCCACTGGTGTAGGCATTCTCCTTAACAACATTGGCTCTGTCAGCAAGGTTTTAATGAAACCGCAACATAGAATGATTTGATTGAAAATAACATCGCTTCACATCTCCATTTTTTAAGATTTCCGGAGGTACACACATGTACACGTTGTGCAGAATTGGTGGCTATATATGCCCCTGTGCTGTTTGCCCCGTTTTCAAAATGGCTGTTTTCACTGTGAAAAGCTTCAAATATTTTTTTGACGATGTATGAACTTTAACCACAACCATCAAGGAATAAAGAAAGTTCCTTGCCTACCACAGTGCTTTTTCTCTAAAATTCTTTGGTATATGCTCTAGACATTTCCTCGCACAAAACAAATAGGGTCAATTAATTACTTCTTTCTTTTTTGTAGAAAGGTGGTGAAGGGTATATTGATGATTTTTATCGTGAAACGACTAGGTTTTTATACGCGAATAGTGATTTTGTGCGTAGCCGTGAACCGTGTTTTTTTTACTACGCAATAAATGATCTCCGCCTTGACAACCAACGCAGCAAGTTAAGCAAACATTCAACGGTCATCGTTGTAACCATTCTCACTTAGAATTTTATTTATTTATGTTAAAACTGGAGAATGTGCCCCGAATTCAAAGTAGATTATCTCCAAATTCCGTTCACGCGACTGTTTCACCAGACTACATATCAGAGATCCATGAACCAAATATTTGTATCACTTAAAAAAAAAACTCACTCAATAGTGTAAAAAGAACGCTTTCTTCTCGAATCAACGACCTAGCTAAGTGTTCGCGTTCACCACGCGCGCGGGCACGCGAGTGACTGTAAGTTTCCCTACAGCAGTAGAAACATTGTAGCCTCCAAAACTAATGGCAAAACTAATGGCAAAACTAATGGTAACAAAACCTGCGTAAAAGCAAACTTTACCTGTGAATTTGCTATTTTGCACACAAGGAAAAGTAGGACGAAGAGAGAGGCCGCCCTGTGGATGAAACGTGAATAATAAGTGAGACAATCTTTTCGTAAACCGGGTAAGGCGAAACTCAAACGGGTGGGAATATTAACGATCTCGCAAACCTACCTTAACCTCATGATGAAAAAATATCAAACAGTCTCCAACGAGAGGTAAAAGCAAGCAAAATTGAAGAACAGTGCCACGGATCACAAACGCTTCATGGATAGCACAAGGCCTTGTTATCTGAGCCTCGACGGCCGTGTCACTCCAAAGGAAGTGGGAAAATCGATTGTGATGCAATCCGATCTGGCGATCTCGACAGTTGACAGGCCCCTGTAACCTCACATTACAGGGATTGTCTCTGAAGGCGGAGAATGACGAAAAGGAAATATCGAGTTCAGGATTGTCTCATCACACCTCAATAACACGCATAGTTGAGCACGCCTTGGCGCCAATTCAATCGCCTTTTTCGCGGCAAAAGCGAGGATCGGTATGTTTACTTAAGAAACTGCTCGATATTTCCGGTGAGTCCCGCCATCGGGAGGTGAAGCGACAGACTCCACGAATAGCTCTCCAGCTGTTTCCCGGTCGTTTTTGTTTAGTCTTGGGTAAAATGGTGAGATAAAAGAAACACGTTTTGCTACACGTCTATGGAGTAGGACGACTAAGCGAACAAAAAAAAAAATGAAATGCGAAAAGATTCGTTTGGTATTTTCTCAACCCATTTCGGGCCGTCAGACAAATACATTATCTGGTTTCTGGATCTTATCGCGTTTGTCATCTTGCAGCTTTCTACAAATCACCTTTTAGATACGAGGTCATAGCCGCGGGGGTCCGTATTTTGAAATTTACCGTAATATGTACGACTTACACTGCTTTGAACCACATGATAATGGTTCTTGGCGAATTTCTGGCCACCTAATTTTCGCACAGCAACGCTAAAACTCACATAAGTGCTCAAGCAATATCAATAAAAATTTTTTTCTCTTTTTCGCATTAAGTTTTACCGAGGACCACACACACAAGTAGGTCAACACGTTTGTTTTCAAACTGAATGACTGAGAATTTAAGAGAAAAAGACTTAAAAAATACAGTGAAACAGAAAAACGAACACATTTCAGCGTGAAAGCATAAGAGGATTCCAAATTCGTCGTCCTTTCCTCTTTCACGGATATACTCCGGATCGAAACTGTCTAAAATTCTGTAATCTCGCCAAATTAATGGCTCTTCAATAAACATGAATTTTTAATGGCCAAAAAAGAACGTAGAAAAATGCCTCCTTGCCAGGTTAATAAAGGAAGTTACGTGGATTTCCCGTCTCTCATTTATTTACAATTCTCGCGTGCAAAAGTCAAGCGAAGTTGTGAAAAAAGGCGACCTGTTCTTCACAAACATCACGCCACTCTAACAACTTCCCCTCAATCTCCAATACAGCCAGGGAATATGACACTTTTTTACGCTCAAAGAAGGTGACCACACCGCAGATCAGGGGGTCTAGCTCGGGCGTCCCGTAGTTGCTGTTTTTTGAGGTTGTGACAGACATTTATAGCTTGGGTCAAGTTCTCCGCCGTAATTATCTTTTATCTAAATCAATCCTTAGATCCAATGAAAGCTGTAGCAAAAAAAATTACGGATGAGTTTCACAACTAATATTATTTGACACACAGGATTGTTTATCTTGTCTGGGTGCAATTCGCAGATCACCATCCGGGAATGACAACTATTTGCGGTTAGAATACTTGGAGTGGTTTTTCCGGCTGCAGAAATATTTTCAGGGCAAAAGCAGGCCGCAATTCAGAAGCATGGGCAGGCCTTCAGTAATAATCCAAAGTAGCTTCCGTATTTTGGTAGAACACGCCTCATTTCGAGGGAAAAATCTCGCTGTTTTACGAGAAGCGTAATTTCATTTATTCTTGTCATAGTCCGATTGCCGGGCCCGATTGTGATTGTTTAGCAGTAGATCCAGCTTCTTCACGTACGCGAGAATAAAAACTTCTTAAAAGTAAAAACAAAAAAGTGCTACTGTGCACTTAGAGGCTAAATATTACAAATAAGCTTGTTTTTGAACGATCGAGTTAATAGCGTCTACTGCAACGCGCCCACAGAAATTCCTGGGAAATTTCCGATTAATTATTAGATTAACTTCACGCTCTCGATGAAGAGCGTAGGACAGGTAAACTATTGTTCCATGGTGTAGAAGGTAAACCCACCCAGTCATTCAATCTTGACACCTCGGGAATTCCGCGATCTGTCAATAAATCGTGAAACATTATCACCGGAGGCTAAACGTGAAACAAAAGCCGCTTTCTCAATCCTGGCATTTCGGCCTGCCAGCCATTTTCACTGATCACCGGGCGACAATTCTCAACTCTTCACACTTAAAAACCCACGTTAACATAGTATGACCAGATAAGAGCTCATCAGAACTGGTAGCTGTTTCTGGATGCATATATTAACCATGCGGTACGTTTGGGCCCGATATTATGGGACGGATCTTTGGCACGCTTCAGTTCGCGTTTTCTTAATTTACCAAGGCAGACGTCAAGCGCCTGACGCGCGCGTTCATCCACTCATGTTCTGCTGTGGTTTGTTGTCTTGCAGGTTTTCAGTTCGTTTTGCTGCTCTTTTCGTCGTCGTTTGTGGATTATCATTGGTAAATTCTCCTCTCGCGGATGCCGAGGTATGTTTCTATTTTATTTGGAGTGTTTCCCCACAGCTCCAAGAGAGCGTGTCCCTTTGCACTTTCAGCAGTACTGAGCGAACCGACCACAGGAAAAGTTGATAGTTGCGACCCGAAAAAAAACCCAGCTTCTGTTTGCTGTCATTTCACAGCAGAAGCTATTTGTTTGAAAGTAGTTTTTCTAACGGTAAAAATGCATATATTCATTTACACTCTAGTTAACCCGCACCAAAACCATTTACTCCTGATGTCCGTTTCATTCAATGTTCCGTTGCCTTCTATTCGGCATCTAGCCTGCAGCGCGCAAATGTTTCTCGAAATCAAGAAATAAATTAGAATTCCCTGGTTTTTCGGGAAGATCCCCTTGGTGATAGCATTTCCGAGTATGTCATGTCCAAACCCTGAACCATTTGAAATCTCGTGGCTTCGATCACACCAATCGATCGCACGATCGCACGAGTAGATAGATACCAAAGTAGAACCGTGTTAGCTTGTATTCTCATCACCGGATCGTTAATTATAGTTGCGAAAATTAGCAGTAATCGCCTTCCCCATCGACGGGCTGTTAACAAAACTAAAGATTGCAACAGTTAAGACAGTAAAATCACTCTCTTTCTCGTGTTCAACAATTATAATAATTTCATCTCATGGTAATTATTTAAAACAAAAAATCCACGGCTGGTCTGCGTTCTAGTGTGATTGAGGCGATAAACTTGGAGGTATTTCCTTCACAGTTGAGTTTCCGCTGCTCTTTTTAAATCGTAGCTTTTCAAAAACTTCTCATTTGCTATGAGGGGGATGCTCGAGAGAAAGACTCGCGCGCTAGCTGTAGTTCAGAAGGTGTGCGTGACTTTCACGCGAGTGACGTGGCTCGCGCGACCGACAAAGTCGACGAAAGACAGGCGACAGAAGTGACATGAACGTTGTTCTTAAAACCACTACTGTGATGCAGTTTTGGGTATAAATCCTTGTAATAACACCATGATAAGAAGTAAGCTCACTTGAACTTGACATAAACATCACGACAGACTAGACGTGGTTGGAAATCACAAGAAAAACTCGCGATGTTTATGTTATATTCGGTTTGTGATTTCTGTCTGGGGAAAACCATCAGAACACTAAAGCGTTGTGTAATTAGACCTACCCAAATATCAACCAAAAGATCATTAAAACTTCCCGGGAACTGCCCTTAAGTCCAGCTCGGTTTAGGAAGAGATCAACCATTTGTGCGAGACTTAATTTGAAGTCTTATAGTTAACAGATAACAAGGAGTTTTTTTTATTCACAGTGAACCGATGAAGGGCTAAGAAGCTAAAATGATGGTAGCTTTAAATATTTCTAATACAATGCCATCTGTTTCATTCGTTGTGTCCAAAACCCGTCCCGCTATGCAGTCTTCGACCTTTGCGCAAATTTATTTCCGGTGCTGCGGCCGTTGAGCTAGAAAGTATTCAACACTAATACACGTTCATCAACTGTGTCTCAAGATTACCGAAACTGCATAACACAATCTAGTGATGAATGTAACAGAAAAAGAAAATAGTTGGTAAAGATTGTGCTCAGAAGGCTGTTTAAAAGGCACATCGCGTGAATTTTGTGCATGCGGTGAGACTCCCATGACTTCCGAAATAAGCCTAACAAAATCGGACTATAGTAAACCTTTTCGGTAATCCTAAAAGATGTGCCCCGTGAGTCTTCCGCTGCTTAAAAGGTTCAAAAACAATCCAAAACGTACTGATAAAATTTTTTTCTCATAAGTCATGCAATGGACAAACTGATGAAAATTCCAAGATCACACGCGTACAGGTTTTTGCCTTGGGCAAAGAGTCAAACCGCAAGCTGTAGGCGAGGCCATATCCTTAAGTTTCTGGAAATATTCCCAATGCAAAACACTGTCTGGTATTAAAAGGAACGCATTTGCGGATTGGCATCTCATCAAATCCTTGGAAATAGGTTTTCAAATAATAGACTTCTAATAAATAACGGATAGATATAGCAGCTTTGCCTTCTTCCGGTTTCGCTCCAAGCTTCAAGCTTGTCCGTGCTCCAGCTCGTCCGGAAGGCCGTGAAATTCTAGGAATCGATTTTACTGTTTTGATATAACAAAGAATAGCAAATAAATATTGACAATTACAGCATGCCTCAATGAAAAATCAATATCCAGCTTCTTAAAATGTACCGTTACAGCTCGTAATTAAAGTTCTATTTAAAGGACATTGTTTTTTTTTTTTCCTTTTTTCGTTTTCGGTATTTTTGTACATGAAGTTTCACCTTTCTCCTTGCAATTACCTTTAAACTATATTAATAAGTTTGACCCTAGCGTTCAGTTAGATTACCTTACATATCATCCCCGTCTACTTTTTAAACCAACAACAATAAATCTTCCGTACAAAGGGAAAATTTTTAAGTAGCATAATTTTCAAAGACTTTTTTCAACACGAAACTATCCAGAATAAAATAGTGTTAAAAAAAATGTTGAAGATCAACTTTGGCCCACCAAGATTTAGAATGGCAGAAATTGAAATTCAATCGCAGTATCTAACAAGTATTTGAAATGTAAGAGCACCATGTCTGCATCTCGGCTGGGTTGTTCAAAGCCTGATTAAGCTAACCTAGGATAAGGAGGAATTTTGATGCAATATATCAAACACAAGAGGCAGTGTTTCATCGGGATATCCAAACACCGAGAAAAGAGTTGAAAATACGACGCGCAGCGGAGTATCTTTGACGAAATTCAATGTGTTTGGATAGCCGATGAAACACTGTCCCGAGAGTTTGATATATCTTCTCTACCGAAACCGAAACTAAGGAGTAAACGGAGAACTAAAATCGTCAAAATCTATGCTAATTAAGACCGGGTATCCAAACCTCCTTCACGGTTGTGATTCTCTTTGTTTTAACTTGATGAATTATTAACGAGTTTGAGAATTCAGTTTTCTAACTTTTCAGAGAGGATTTCTTTTTATATTGTTTGTCCTTCAGTTTTGAGTTTGAACAATTTCAAACTACACAAACCCTAAGCACTGAGAAACATTTTTATATAAGGAGAGTTAATACTTCGGTCAACTTTTAATCCTGAGGTAGCATTAACCGGCTTTCGAACAACCCTACAGCCCTGTTGTTTGCATCTAAAACTTAACAGGCATAAATCTAAACGCTTTTGTCAGTTAGGAAATTTGTGTTATGATTATCAACATTGTAAGTGGCAGGTGGGGGAGAACTTGCTTGGTGTCCCAATTTTTTTGTCCCAGACTGTCTAAAAGAAGAATTGAAAGAATGTCTTACCACTTGCTATAAGGAAGGTCTTAGAAAAGGGGAGTTGTGCTGTCTAACGGGTACAGCTAACGAGCACTACTAAAAGGAAACAGCATGCAACAACAAGTTTTACCTGGGTAGGCAGTGCTAAAGATCGTGAAGTCCATCTTTCTAAATGACCTTCTACGGTCAGTGACTGATAATTCCTTGACATGACCTGCTATTGCTTCTCGAGGGGCAAACAGTTCACTTGCCCACCCACCAATAAAATCCAACTGTACACGAGATATTTTGTTTGAAAAGGATGTCCCTTTTTCCTGCACTGAATAAGATGACCTTGGCTCTGTCTTAAGATCTTCAGAGGGGTGGTTGATCCACGCGAAACAGAAATGATCTAAATTTGGTATAAGCAGAGGGTACTGCGCAAGTGGACATTTTGCCTTGTCCTCGCTTTTTCACAGGGTTTATCTGTGGACGGCAATAAAGCGATACTGCTACCTAAACGTGATTAAATTATGTATGTCTCTGTTCGTTTTCCCCTCTAAGAGCGGAACACATATAAAGCAAGGTGCACGTTTTCTACTTCAGAAGTGTCACAAGGTTAAGCACTTCAGCGAACCCTAACAATAAACCATTACTGGTAAATCATCTTAGTTCCAAACTGTGTCATATCATTCAAATTACACCTTTTTCCACTTTATAGGAATTAAATATAATTATTTGACGTTGTTTGGGATCAAGAACTAGCAAAACAGAGTTTTGCGAGAAGGTTTACATGGTTAACTATTCAATTTAAATAGAAGGGGTAGTTACGTAGTTAACCTATTGTCTCTGGCAGACAGTTAACCATATTTCAAGTATCAAACTCTACATTGCTTCCATCCTGAGTTTTAAATGATGTGAAGTGAGAAATTTTCATACCTTCTGCCAGTTGGGAAGAACAGCGAAGGTTAGGGTGCAAAACGCTGACTTTCAAGTGGTTAACCATTGATGTAATTTGTGCGCATTAATTAAATACATGTGACCCGAAAGTTTTCATGTCGCATGTAATAGTGATAAATCTGATTACTGTACACGGATAACCATTTCAATGGGTTTCATTCTATTTACTGAACACTATTCCATGAAACGACACAAAAGATCTGCTACTTTGCAAACTGATAATCTTGGAACATGTCTTATAGACACAAGCTCTGCCCTTTCCTTTAATGCCATTTTACTCGAAGCATATCGCTTTCAGACAATCCCGAACAAATAAGTTGGAACACTTGAATTGGATCACATATCCCCCACTCCCCCCCCCCTAATCAATTAATCAATGTTCGAAAATGTTGCATTTTTTCCAACAAAAAGGGAAAAATCACCAGATTATCAACATTGTAAGTGGGGGAAGGGAGAAACTTGCTTGGTGTCCCAAGTTTTTTGTCCGGGATTGTAGCAATACACCATTGAATAAATACTACAAAAGGAACTCTGTAAAACCTTAGGGTAGAAAAGAGAAGGCAAATTACCACAAAATAAAAATGCTAAGGCTTTGCATGATAAGAGGTCAACCAGTAAAACATTTTCAAACTCCCTGATTGGCTCTAAGCCTGTAGGGGTGCTTGCTAAGGCAAGTCACATTGGAGGGATTTCAAACATGTTGTTCTTGAAAAATGAAAATTTTGTCAGTTTCCCACTTCCCATAACAGTAGCAGTGACAGCTTTTAAAAGATTATTTCTCTCTCTTTTCTTTCATAACTGTAGTGTCAAGGGTGCACATCTTGCATTCCAAAATGTATAGGACCAAAAGGTGAAAGGGTAAGTGCATATAGCATTACAAATACATAAAAGTTGGTGGTGATTAAAACTTAATACATGCAATAAAATTCTAGTATTCTCCAAAATGTTAAATATAATTCAAATAAACACAACCCCCTTACCCTTACACCTGTCAGATTATGATCCTTATGGAACACTAAGCAGTCATTTTTCTCACTTTCACCTGAAATGCAAAAGCCAAAAAAAGTGATTAACATGCTTGGAAGCCGAGTGACCTAAAAGTACCAACTGACAACCAAATAAATACCAGAAATGGAAAGAGTTTGGCAAGAATATTTGCTGGTGTTGAGGAATTCAACTGTTAAGCTAGTAAGAGTGCAGATTGTAACGATCATCCCAAACCATGTTGGAAAAACTTGGAGGCATTGAAAGGGAAAAACTTACATAAAACTTGCTGGGTCATTTGAGATGCACAGAATTGTCTAATTGTGAACAATACTTAGAATATTGGTTGTCTGAAGACAAATGCCTCCTAGAAATCAACTGTCAAAAGGCTTAGAGGGGCTATGTCTTGTGATGCAGACTAATTTGTCATGAGGTACCGTAAACTGTTGTAACCTTTAATTTCAATTTCATTCTAGGGAGATCGAGGCAGAACAGGTCAAACTGGCCCACCTGGCTTACCGGTGAGTAAAAATTTAATTGCTACCTCTTTTCCAATTGACGCTATATATCTCTTGTTTAAAGGAGAAGGTCACTCCAAAAAACATATTTTTTTTGGCCAATGCAAATAAAAAATCTCACACTAATGTTAGCTACACACCGAAGTTTCAGCCTCTAAAGTGCAGGTTTTTTTTCCTTATGAAATTCGTCTTCAAATAAGCCCTAAATTCAACAGTGTTGCTGTCATTTTAAACAGTACTCAGCAGCCAGGCTGCATTTTCGTGACATCATTCCATCCTTGTCCATGGGTACTATACCCACCAACAAGCCCTTAAACTACCACTCAAGGTCATGGCTGCTCTCAAGCCGTATTATTTTGAGCCAAACATACTCCAAACCCCAAAAATGATTCCACAAAGATAATGAGGAGGATAATCGGTTGGAAAAAATACATTGTGCTGCTGTTGTGAAGGATGACAAGTGACAAATAGAATAAGGCTGATTGTGTCTGGTTTGATCGAGAGTAATGTGTCATCAATACAACTGCAATAAAAGGCAAATTTGGTCCTAATATTAGCCAATACTTGACCTATGTTACATCAATCAAACGCCTGACACCTTCCCCCAACAAAGGACTCAAATCTAGCAGAGAACCGTGCCTTTTCTCATGAATGTTACTTTTTGTTTCATTTCTTCATTGTTATCAACATGCTATTTAAGAGCTACCTTGTGTGCATATTCTAGTCTGATAATTTTATAGTTCTTAATTACCGAAATATATATAAGCTTAACTTATGATATCCAGAATAATCAAGGTCGAGGTAGGGGTTGTAACCCTTAACGAGACCTTAATAATTATTTTGGATATCCCAAAAACCGAATCTAATAATTGCTTTATTATACACATTGAGCGAAAAAAAAAAATGGAAGTCATGTTTTTGCTTCATCACTGATGGCAAACAACACAAAGCGCACAAACTTGACATGATCACCCTTATAAATCATGCACTGCGGTCATACATGATATGATTACCCGTGACTTTCAGTGTCCTTGGCATGATTATTGTATAATCTGCAGCTAGATGACGTCACAGCTGCTGATTTCGAAAATTCACTGTACGCTTTCGGCCAATCAGAAAAGAGATAGTGAGTCCAATGTATAATAATAAACAATAATTATTGGATGAGATTTTCGTGATATCCAGAATAATCAAGGTCCAGGTAGGGGTTATCAGCCAAAGCCAAAGGTTGAGGCTGATAAACCTTACCAAGACCTTGATTATTCTGGATATCACAAAAACGGAATCTAATAATTGTTTTATTATACATTGAATGGAAAAAAATGGAAGTTATGTTTTTGCTTCTTCACTGACGGCAAGCAACACAAAGCACGCGAGCTTGACATGATTACCCCTAGAAATCATGCACCGCGGTCACACATGGCATGATTACTCTACCCATGACCTTGAGTGTCCTTGACATGATTATTGTATAATCTGCACTTGTGACGTCACAGGCACTGATTTCGAAAATTCCCTGTACGCTTTCGGCCAATCAGAAAAGAGATAGTGAGTTCAATGTATAATAATGAACATTATCGGATTTTCATTCAGTCTCTATTAACATTTCAGCTTGAGCTAAAATTTGTACCTCACCTTTCCTTCTCTTATAAGTCTCGTTTTATCTGAAACTTAAGCTTAAGCTTATATGGAAAAATTATATACGAGTTTCAAGATTTTCAAGCCGGGATTTTACGACAAAGACGATCGTCGTTGATAAACACAGACTAAACTATTGCACTAATACCTTTGTCTTTCAATTGTAGGGCTTCCAAGGGCCCGAAGGTCTACCAGGACCAAGAGGCTATAAGGTTAAGTATCTTAATGTTCGTTGATTCATCTTGAATGGTAGATTGATTAAACCACAAGCCAGGCATTTAAATTATAACCGGACGGACTGCTCGTTGCCCGCAACACCGGCCGGGTGCCATGTTTTCCCGCCCTTTTCTTAGAAAGGCTTGGTTACTAAGCATCACAGAAAATGGCGGATGTAAGCTTGCATTGTAGGTCAAATCTTTTCACTAACATTGTTAAAAGAAACTGTATTTTACTTTCGAAAAAGTTTGTAGTTTATGCAATTTTCTACACATAACCTTAAGTTAAACATATTAAAGTTTAAGGTTGAAATCTTTATTTTAGGGAGACAAAGGAGAACGTGGTTCGATTGGAGCAAAGGGGCCAAGAGTAAGTCTGGAAAACTCTGTATTACTTCTTTGTTAATATTTGAACAACATAGTATACATCTGCTGTATTTTAAACATTTCGACATACCCTCCAGAAAAACATGCTCAACAATAAATGTTGGGATGGCCTGATAGTATCAATGTTTTAGGTACCATAATGTAAGCTTAAATTTAGGGGTTTCTTTCATAGGGGAACGTAACCAGGAGGCAAATCTAAGAAATTCTTCAGGCAAGTCAGATTAACAGTGAAGGGTGGTCTATATTTAGAAGGGAATTCTTCACCACCATTAAGAATTTTGGGAGTTTTTGACAGTATGAACAACTGATAATATGAGTGTGGCTAACAGGGAGGTGGTGGAGCACAAGTATGTTACCTCAGAAATACTAGATTGAGGTAAGCTTAAGTTTAAAAGATAATTCACTGCTGGAATGGTTTGAGTATGGGTGCGTCTCTTAGATTACAAAGAGTTCCATGAAAAAGCTGATATATTTCCATAATGGTAACATCTCACAGCACTTGAAGATTCGGGATGCTAACATTAAAATTGCAAGCAATGCTCATGTTAACTTTTCTCTTTTCCTTATCAGGGAAGAGTTGGTCCACCTGGTTTTCCTGGAGCAAATGGCAATCCGGTAATGTATTGGCTAATTTGAATTTTCAAATCCCTCCCCCCCCCCCCCCCCACCCCAACACCTGCAGCCCCCAGGGAATTTGAGGTTTTGACTTTTCAGTTGGTCAAGTATTCCGATCAGCGGAGACAAAAATGGTGTTTGTTTGTTTGTTTCCCTAACCTCAGTATCAAACTAAGTTATTAAATCCCTCTTCTCTAGACACAACATGAGTTAATGAGTTATGGAAACAAAGTACAATAACAAATTCACCCTTGAATACTTACTGTGGACTTAAATTGCACTGTGTTCCAGGTATAAATTAAAGTGACTAAATTTTCTCAAGGAAAACTTGATATTACCTTCAAACACTTTACAAAGCTTATATTGACAAAACTGAGGAAAAGGGGTTTTTTTCTCTGTTAGGGTTTGCCTGGAGAAGATGGACCTCGTGGTATGATGGGTGACCCCGGCTGTAATGGAACAAAGGTACATATTCTGTTGTATTATTTAACAATATAAAGTGAAAAAAAAACCTTTAACCCTCTTAATACAGGTAGAATTTCAGGAATTACAAATTGCCTTTGATTTTACATTCATGTGAAGTAAAATAAAAGTTTGCAAGAGGGATTTATTGCAAACTTGGAAAATGTGAAATTTTTCATGTTTCACAAAAATAGATCAAAATCTCTGATCACAGTTTAATTCTTTATTGTGTACAAGTGTTGGATTGTTGAGTTGAAATCATTGGCTTAATTTAATAAAGGACATTTTATGCGAAGAGGTCAATAGAGTTCAAATACTTCCTCACCCAGTCCTATATGGAGTTAGCACATAAACAAAGTTTACTCTTTTTACATACATACATACATACATACACACTTTATTCATCCCAAAAGGGCTTTTTGGAATAAAGATAGGGACTTTTAAAAAAATAAATTAATTATGACATTCTATGTACAACTCAATTAATTAATTAATTAGTTAATTAATAAGTAACTTATTAATAATTAATCAATTATTAATATGTAAATCAAACTAATAGGATAGAAATATCAAAAGAAAAAAGCAATTAGGTTTCTAAAAATTTTTAAATTAAACTCCTCTTCAGGCAACGTTTAAAGTCTGTTAGTGTCGGTTTCAACTTAAGAGCATAGTCCAGTGAATTCCAGAGTTAAACTGTTCTATAATAGAGGGTTCTTTGTCCTGTGGCTGTTTTATACAAAAGAATATTAATCAACTGAGAGTTGCTCATTGTACGCTCTTTGTGTGTTGGTCTTCAAGTATGGGACAAATTTAGACATCTATTGTGTGCATTTTGATCAGGAAAGTATCCTTTTGCTTACTTGAATACTTTGCACTAAAAAATGAAGCATTTGTCAGACAGGGAAAAGTTGCTGAAGCTCACTTGCAAGCAATCAATGTATCTGCCACTACTATAAATAATGGAAATGTAAGGACCAGGGAAGTCTAAAATAATAAGAACCAATTATCTGTAAGTTCAACTTTTGCCTTCTGGGTGACTGGAAAAACTTACTTTTTCATGTTAGCTTTAGTGCTGGGCTTGCAGGATTTCTTCGTTAGGAGTCTTTGGGCTCCTCATAATTTTTCTCAGACAACAGCCTTTATAATTATTTATTATATAATTAATGCTCAACGTCATATTCAACAGGGTGAAAGAGGTGTTGCAGGTGAACCAGGAAACCCTGGAGTCAAGGGTGAAAAGGTCAGAATCAAAATTCTCCTTACCTTTGTAATACATACTTCACAATTTTCATTGGGAGAATTTATCTGAGCATTAACCTGCTCATCCCACAGTAGTCAAATGCAATCCCCAACCGCTTAATACAGCATGCTCATAGGTCAATCATTTCTTAGCATAAGGATGTTCACACTAAGGATGTTGACTGAGCATGCAGTTCACATACATGTACCATATGATGTATTGAGTGTTGGCATCAGACAAGTAAAAAAAATCAACAATAGCAGTTCCGGTGATCAGCGCTATTTGCATGGATTTAATAATCTTGGGCGTTCAGTGATGCATATTTTTCTGTTAATAAATCAATTGAACTACCATTTTTGTACATTTTTGAAAACATGACAAGAACTCTATGACATGTATTAGAAATTTGAATTATTTTGCTCCACAAATCAAGATATTTTTTAACACATGTTATCTCAAATAATCTACTTAGCTTTAAAACAACATCACTGAACAATGTTAAAAGGAATTCTGAGCTGAGCTTTTGGGAGTAAAAAGCCCTTGAAGTGTTTGCTTATTGCAGGTTTTGTGCAACAAAATGGTTCAATATTGGTGTCCACATCTGCTAAACAGAGGTGTCAGCTGAAAGCAAGGTTATTTTACAGTAATTGTGGGATGAAAATTTAGGGACTCTAACTGGTGTCCACTTATACAGGGTGTCCACTTAATATCGGGTCCCCTTAAGTACTGGTTTCACTGTAGTACACTTGTATATTTCTATGCTTTTTTTGTTTTGCTTAGGGCTTGTCTGGTAGCATTGGAATGAAGGGTGAAAAAGGTTCTGCTGTTGATGTTACTGGTCCTCAGGTGAGCTTATGCAGTACAAAATAATAATTATCATGTGTTTCTTCACTAACAAGCCAAACACCCTGAGCAGTCTCAAGTTCAATCAAAGTGGCTTAAGAGCCACTCAACTTAGAAAACCAGGAGGTACAAGTTAATTATCAATTCCCCCTATTAAAACAAAAATTAAGTTTAACTTCTTTTTGTACCCAAAATGATTTTGTATCAAAAAATGTGACATTCCCCATGCTATATGCGTTATGTTATGCATTATTATTATTACACTTATAACGCAATTTGCATCAATTTTTTCAGCTTTCAAAAGGTCAAGTGCAAATATATGTAATAAATTTACATTGTTTAGACATTCTGTTCCTTAAAACTCAGAGAAACAATCAAATCCAAGTTTTCCTCCTGCCATTTCCTTGTTACATTAGCCCTTTCTTATTCCCCAGATGTGTTTTGAATTTAAACTACTCATTGTGAGGAAATCAGTTCACCTCCATGTTGAATATAACTTCAACTTGACTATGACTGTGAAAACCTTGTACATTGAGGGGTGGCAAATGGTCCTTCAAAAACCATGGGTCTTGCAAAACTTTTGCCGAATTTCATGGGTCTTGCAGTCTTGTTGTTTTGGAAGTTATGTACGTCTTGCAGTCTCAATTTTTTTTTGAGGCTAAGAAAGTTGTTTATTTTTTTATTAGTTGAAAGACATCTGAACATCTTGGAACCTGAACGTTGTGAGCTCGCGTTTAAAACACTCTGAATTCTTGGTCTCACAACTGAAGAAATCAAAATGTCTCGGGTTCAAAAAGAAAAACGTTAGTCTTGTCTTCTGGCAAAGTCTTGTATTTACCATTCACCACCCCTACATTGATCAGCAGATTTACAGATAGTCTAACAGGGAGCGAAGGAAGGATCAAGTTAATCTTGCATCCTTACCTACAACTTAGAAAATATTATTTTCCAAGTTAAAAACAATGCAATCATTAAATTTATACAGGCAAAAACTAACGATAGATAAATCCGATGTTTCAGCAACATCTTGGCGCCATTGTCAAGGGAAACTAATTAAATATGCGATTTCAAGAGTAACTAAGAGTTCAGAGTTTCTAATTTGCATAAGTTAGACAAAGACTTTAGCGCGAACTGAGTCTGATTGTACATTTAAACACAGTCGTAATTGTTTAATGAGTAACATCTCATTAATGAGACAATCAAACTTGTTGTGGCATTTTTTCAACACGCTAAAACAATTGCGAAGGTCATCCAGAATCCTGCCTGCGTGTCTATTATCATAGTGATTGCGTACTGACGAGGTCTTGCTTCTATGTCCATCAACGCGTACGAACAGATGGCCACGGGTGTAACCGACATAACCAGCATCGCACTGGTCACACTTGAAGTTATACACAACGCATTGTTGATCAATGAGCTGAGGCTTAGGTTCGCTTGTCGGGAACTCCTGGGCAATCTTGCGGCTCGTAAACACCGGTTGAACACTGGTCTGCAGCTTCACACTGAGATCTTTCAAGTTCCGTGCCAAGATCAAACAGAGTGAAGCCCTCAGAAGTGAGATCAACTCCATCTACACTAATATCCGACAAGCCTGCAGTTTGTTTTGGTACACTTGCATTCTTCGCATTATTAGCGGCCTTCGAAAGGACTACTACGATGAAGTCATGTCTGTGCACACTCGTAAGATCTCGAGGTTACTAAACACTGAAGTCGATGTCGACGAGCATATCACAAACATCTCCTCGCATGAGCTCAGTTTCTTTCAGAAATTGGTTCTCTGTTGAGGCTTAAAGTTCGCCATACCCCAGCGTATCTCAAACATCGAGATTAAGGCGAGCTTTGAGAAGGCCTACTGGGACTTGGAACGGCATCTAAACAGTGAGAACTCTAAGGAACTGGCTGCCGCAACATTAAAATCTATAGCTCTCAATTACATCAACCATAAAGGTCCGAGTCCTCCTAAACAGCTTTTGACAGCCATTAAACAACTAAAGTGCCGTGATGATATCGTCATAACAAAACCGGACAAAGGCTCAGGTGTCATTGTAATGGATAAGTCGGAATATATACATCTACTATCCGAAGCTTCTGTCAATGACACCAGCAAATTTCATCCCATTCCTTCTGAACAACCAAAAACCCGAGGCAGACCACCCAAGCACTATCATCCGCTTTTAGGAGGCTCTTGTACAATCTATCATCACAAGGATCCTCCCTCACGCTGTGGCCCAGTCTCTTCGTCTGACCGGTTCTAGACTGGCACACCTGTACGGGTTGCCGAAAACACACAAGGAGAAATTAGCCATGTGACCAATGATGTGTCCTCCTTGTTCACGAATGTACCTTTGGATGAAACCATTACCATTCTCGCAGACAGAGCCTTTAGAAACAACTGGTTTAATTCCGAGTATGATTTGAACATTTCAAAGCAAGACCTTATTGATCTTTTGGATGTGGCCACCAAGGGGCTGCTTTTCCAAGTTAATGGATCCCTGTATGAACAGATCGACGGAGTAGCGATGGGGTCCCCCCTTGGGCCCTTGCTAGCCAACGTATTCATGTTGTCTATTGAAGAGAAATTAGATGTTGAGGGCAAGCTGCCACCTTACTATCGTCGATATGTTGACAACACATTCACTGTGATGCCCGATTTGTCTACAGCTAGGGACTTTCTTAACACCCTCAACCACGCTCACCCCGCCATCAACTTCACTATAGAGGTCGAAAATGATGGAATGCTTCCCTTTCTCGGTACTCAACTCCTAAACAGAGTACCTCGTATTGAAACTAAAGTGTTTGTGAAGCCAACAAACAGTGGTCTGCTTCTCCATTACCACAGTCATGTCGATAATAGGTACAAGCGCGGACTATTGACAACTATGCTCGATTGCGCACATCGCCTGTCTTCGTCATGGTCCTACTTCACTGAGGAGTGCGAACGACTGAAGTCTGTTTTCTCTAAACTGAAATATCCCAAGCACCTTGCTGACTCCACTGTCAAAACCTTCCTAAATTTAAAGGTCGCTGACCAGCCCTCATTACGGTCCAGATCTACGACAGAAAACACTACTCGGGTTGTCATACCCTTTAAAGACCAGGAGTCTGCTAATATCGTGAAGACACAGTTGAAAGATCTCAGTGTGAAGCTGTAGACCAGTGTTCAACCGGTGTTTACGAGCCGCAAGATTGCCCAGGAGTTCCCGACAAGCGAACCTAAGCCTCAGCTCATTGATCAACAATGTGTTGTGTATAACTTCAAGTGTGACCAGTGCGATGCTGGTTATGTCGGTTACACCCGTGGCCATCTGTTCGTACGCGTTGATGGACATAGAAGCAAGACCTCGTCAGTACGCAATCACTATGATAATAGACACGCAGGCAGGATTCCGGATGACCTTCGCAATTGTTTTAGCGTGTTGAAAAAATGCCACAACAAGTTTGATTGTCTCATTAATGAGATGTTACTCATTAAACAATTACGACCGTGTTTAAATGTACAATCAGACTCAGTTCGTGCTAAAGTCTTTGTCTAACTTATGCAAATTAGAAACTCTGAACCCTTAGTTACTCTTGAAATCGCATATTTAATTAGTTTCCCTTGACAATGGCGCCAAGATGTCGCCGAAACGTCGGATTTATCTATCATTAGTTTTTGCCTGTATATGTTTATCTAAATCATTAAATTGCTGACTTTTACATATTTTTGTTTCATCCAGAGATCTATTTTGTTTTTTTTCTCCAAGTCGTAAGCCTGGCAAGTATGCCAGAAGACATACTTGACCTGCCAAAATTTTACTTGTCCATTCAAAAGGGAAGAATTGAAATTGAACAACATGTAAATGGAAGGTTTACTTTTTTGTTATTTTCATGTGAGCAAACTCCCAGCTGGTGGACCAAAAATGATGATTTTATCACGAAAGAAAGCTGCAAATCTTTCTCTGTTTTCTAAAAGTTCAAAATGGATGAGAAGTCAATCAGAATGCAGGAAACTAGGAAGAAAATTTTAAAAAATGTTGTTTTGGTAGAGTCAAACTAAACTCATCCAGTGGATAAGTTTTTTATCTATTTTGTTTTGGTAGTTCGTACAATTTTTTGCTTGTCTTGGACAACCAGACAACTGCAAATATGGATCCCTGTATCATCACTTAAAAATTTAACTTCCTTTTTTATCTCGCTCATAAATTTAAAAACCATGCAACAGATAAACTACAGGCCTTTCCTTATTTTTGTTTCATCACTTACAAATCTAACTTCCTTTTTTTCGCAATTGTAAATATAAAAACCATGCAACCAATAAACTACAGACCTTTCCTTATAGCCTACACAGCAAGTGTTCCTGTATGAAGAGCTTCTCTGCATTCTGGCAGTGAAGAAATTGGAATGAGAAAAAAATAAATCAATGATGGAGGGGGTGGTGGCCATGACCCCCTGCTTTGATGGGTTTTGCTCTCGCTCCAATTAACATGCTCCCAGAATGCAGAAAAGCTCTTCGTACAGAAACGTTACAGGAATGCTTGCTACTCAGCTACATGTACTTGCCTTTTTTTTCCTTCTTTTCCTTTTTATAATTTTTTCTCCTTTTTTTTCTTTTTTTTTTCTTATTTTCCTTTTTGTCATGAAGGGAGATGCTGGACCTCCAGGACCAGCAGGAGACCCAGTAAGTATAATTTGTCATAATTAACTAATTTTTATTCATTTAAAAAATGTTCAAGGAATAGGGCACACTGCAGTTGGTCAGCTTGAGGTGCAGTGCCCTCATGGTTAGTGAGCTCGTATCCAGATCGAACAGTCCAGGCTTGAGCTCTGGTCGGGGACATTGTGTTGCGTTCTTGGGTGAGAAACAGATCTCCACCCAGGTGTACAAATGAGTAGTGGTAACCTCGATGCTGGGGGTAACCCTGTAATGGACTAGCATCCCATCCGGGGAGGAGTAAAAATATTCCTAGTCGCTTCATGCTACAGAAACTATGATAAGCTCTAGCCTGATGGGCCACTTGGCTCATATGCAGACTTTTTCTAATGAAGTGAAGAAAACAGCACAGAAGAAGCGTAAAAGAGCAACTTAATAAGTTTCTTAAGAGCTCTACAAACTTCTCAAGTGCCTCATAACTTGATGATGCACTTCTAAAAGCATGACTTAATGGTTTTGTAACATTGCCTATGGAAATAAATTTCTCTTGCAGACCAAAGTTAACTTTGTTCATATGGATTGTGATACTCGCTCTTGCTTAAAGAGTTTGACTGTACAACTTTGCTAGCTTCATTATAAAATTAAACAGCTATAAAGTGTAAGGCCTGCAGCACACCCATGTCATGCTTTATTTGAGCAATAGACCACTCTTTCTATGGTTTTACCAGCACAATAAACCCCATACATAATGTTGGGAGAACACAAGAAAAGTAAATCAGAAGCCATTATGCCAGAGATCTACTACAGAACAATGGGTATCATTTTGTTTCTTTTGTGATGTTCATTTCTAGTGTTAAGTTTGAAGGACACCACTCTAATATTCCTAGAGATATTCCTTATTCATTGTTTTACTGTTTTAATGGAACTATTATTTTAATATGACATCACTAGTTTCCTAATTTCCATCAGTAAAAAAATGTCACTATCTCTGAAACAAAAGGACTGGAGACATTCCTAAAACGAAAATGCCGTTCTTCTTCATTCCGAAAAGCCTTTCAAATAAGTAACAGTTATTTTTCATTTCATAGGCACTTTAAGTTGATTTTTGTACTAATTGACTGGAGGGGGGTTAAACATTACAGCACGCATGTAACCTTCACAACAATGTTCATTTTTAGGGTAGCCGTGGAGATCCAGGCATTCCTGGCGATCAGGGACCTGAGGGAAAGAAGGGAGACCAAGGTGAAACGGGTGCACCAGGACCAAGAGGAGAAAGAGTATGTGACTTTTGTTGCAGTCTTGTAGCGATCTATTCATTGTCCTACATGGAATGGTTTGGGCATTCTTCGTTTGCATGTAGCATCATCATGTTCTGAAATCCAAATCTAAAGAGCCGCCAAGGTTTTTATCCTCATCAGGCATAAGAGGGGTAAATTTTTATCTGTTGACATATTTTCAGCTCAATAGCTTGCTTCGTCTGGAAACAAGCACATATTGAATTTCAGAGTTATCATAATGGCAGTGCATGACAAAAAGCTACAAACGCGTTTGTTGAAAAAATATTACTTAATATCTCATGATTTTTGTCCTTTTAAGAAGTTAAAGCACTATTCAAATGTTGGCTTGTTCAGTTCAGATAATCAGTCGCCTCGATAGCCATAGTAAGTTCCAGAAGTTTACACTATTTTCCAGCCGCCATGTTGGTGTGCAACAGATCGAGGTACATCAGCATGGCGGCTACATTCTCCATGGCAGCTTCATGGGCTCTGTAAATTTGTGCAAAACATTTCGATGAATGTCTAAAGTTTGGGAAGACGTACAGACCTAAAACTTGGATAAGTATCTTCTTTATTAATCTCCTTTAACAACATAATTTCTTGACTTTATCCACTGAATGATTTTCAAATATATTTTTTTTATTACCGTATTTATTCACCTATAAGCCAAGCAATTTTTGCAAAAAATTTTACTCAGTTTTGGGAATTTTTTTCCGAAAAGGGGGGTTTGGCTTATAGCCGAGAGTTTTGAATAATTTTTTTCTTCGAAGCGTCATCAACAAAGTGAAAATCATCATAGACATTTCTGATTCGGCTTATAGCCAAGTCAATTTCTTGAAATTATAGTAAAACACAACAAAAACAAGTCCTAAAATGTTGGTCATTGAACTTTTATATAATTGGTGGCTCCTAAAGGAACCGTTTCTGTGTGATAGTTATTAGCTTTCAACTAAAAGTTTCCTCGCCATCAGTCTCGTCTTCGCTGTCCATCTTGAACTCATCCTCCATTTCTTCATCATCATCAAGTTCCTGTTAGTCTTCCGTTCCGTCCATGGCATTGGAAATTCCACAGCTCTTAAAAGACTTCTTTACCATCTCCTCTGAAAATCTCTTGCCATGCTTCTTTAATCCATTGAAGGACAAGGTTTCTAGTTGGCGCCTTCTTCTTTCCTGCCAGGGTGAACTCGAATGGCCCAGTGATCATCCACGCCAAATACTTTTTCCAGAGGTGATCTTTAAATGGCTTATTCACGGATTTATTGGAGGGCTGCAAAACAGTGGTTAGACCTCCAGGGATGACTGCTACATCGATGTTGCGCCGTTGGAGATCGCTTTTGATGGCATCGGTTGGGTGAGCTCTGAACGAATCCCACACCAGCAGCGACGGTTCATTGCGAGGGTTCCTCGGCAAACGCTGGCGAATCCACTGCTGAACACCTGGCTCATCTATCCATCCTTTTTTGTGAAAGGAAACACGGAGAGAATCAGGAACGACAAGGTCTCGTGGAGTCTGGATGCCTTTAAAGATGACCTTGGGAGGAAGTTTGGCCCCATCTGCAGCGACACCAAGAGTTAAGGTGAAGCTTCGCTTCTCTGCTCTGCAAGATTTAACAGGCACAGTTCTACTACCACTGAACTCTAGCGTTCGGCTTGAAGGAAGTTCAAAACGCATTGGCATCTCATCCATGTTGTAAATTTGGGACAGGGGATAATCTGTTCATCGTCTGGCTGCAATGATAAACCGGTGGAACTGGACAATTTTCTCTTCCAGGTCTTCAGGTAGTCGCTGGGCGAGTGTTGTTTTTGTTCAAAGGCTTACTGAGTGGCGTCGTTTCCAGTTCTGGTACCAGCCAAGGGAAGCTTTAAACGAAGGATCGGTGGACAGTTCTTTTGCCTTCAGGCGCAGCATTAATCCACTCATGGCAATGCCTGTGAAAAATAAAACCGTCCAGGATAAATAAAAATTCAAGTGAACGAAGTGGTCAAAGCGAAGTGTTCTGTTTACTTTGCATTGACAGGCATTGTTAATTTGTTTTGACGATTTCTAAATCTGGCCAATCACAAGCATTGGTTCCCACAGGTCGACAAACAAACTCACGTGCACTTGCTCGTGCGAAGAGATTGAGGGAAAACTTTTTGATCGATTTCGATAATAAAAAATCAATTGAATCTACACGAAATGTTTATCCGATTTGACATGAAGCGATGAGTACTCACCTTGCTCTCTTTGGTCTGAAAACCATTCCAACATCGGCTGGTCTAGCTCTGGATACTTTGGAGTGAAGCGGCCCAACGTTGTTGGTTTTGCAGACATCTTCAGCTCACTGTTGAAAAGTTTTACCTGGTCTCTTCTCCATCGACGAACCATCGACTCGCTAAACCCGTAGTCTCAGGTGATCTCTGGGTTGTTTTCAACAGCCTCAGCTTCAGCAACAACTTTGAGCTTAAAAGCCATGTTGTAAGAAGTACAGCAAACTTTTGGCATGATGAATATGATCGCGGACGATATGTAAACTGATAATTTTGGGAAGTGTTTGTGTGAAACTTAGTCTGAATGGTGGAATTCGTTATGTTCAGCTGTACTTATAGACTAGTTAGGATCAATTGATATTCACATTCTCGCTGATTCACTAACTGTTTACAATAAACTTTTGAATATTCATTTGGTTGTGTTAATTTGTTCAACAATCAACATATGTTTCCTGAGAGGGACGCTTCAAAGGTGAAATTTTTCTGCAAAACTTTGGTCTCAGCTCATAGCCAAGAATTTTCCAATTTTTTTTTGACAAGCTTAAGCCCATCGTCAGTTCTCTCAAGTTTAGGGTCTCAGCTTATAGCCGGGATCGGCTTATAGGCAAATAAATACGGCATTGCGTGACAGTGCAAACGAAGAATTGGTTTGTTGTTTGTCAGGCACAATTTTTCCCAATACAGACCTCCCATCCAGCAAATAACATATGTTAACTAATGGTTTGTTTTATCTGTCACCATAGGGATATCCAGGTGTTGATAAGCAGGGTGAGAAAGGTGCCCCAGGACAAAAGGGGATTAAAGGAGAAAAAGGAAAGCCAGGAGGTTTAAGTGAAGTCGGAACACTTAACTCAACTGTTATACCTGTAAGGAAATTGTTGAACATCTGTTCATTTATGCTCATTCCACAACATCTTACTTTCCGACTTAGAAATGGTGCAACACCTTCAGTTGCCAGCATCTCTGCTGGCAATTGAAGGGAAATTCTTAAACAAGTTTTCATTTCTCATTAGGCCCGAGGGCTGGAAATAATGGCTGTAGTCATCAGACAATGTCCACAGCCTGATTGGAGATTTGACTGGTCAAACTTTCATCTTAACAGTCACATTGACCAGCCACGTTCAATTGATCATATTGAAATAAACTGAAGTTTCCACACTTTTCTTAACTATCCGTTACAGCTCGATACAGTATTCTTAAGTATTCTTAAGTAACCAATAAGGAAACAAATATCTGGTTGAAGTTGAAGCTATATTAACCTCCTCTGTGTGTTAAAGACATGTTCAATTCCAACACAATTCTTCACATGATACATTGGAAATGATGGGTAATTGACGCCAAGGAAAGACTTCACTTTCTACAAATTACATGAATTTATACATATAACACCCATGTGTTTTGACCACTCATTCCAGTCACAACTTGGATCACTGTACAACTTTTTTAGCACCACAATCTGACTGATAAGCAGTAAAATTCAGCAGTTTATCATTTACATTAAAAGCACCTACCTAAAGTAAGCAACACTGTAGATAAGAATCAATTCATTCAATCGGAAATACATGAAGACCGAGCTGAAATTACATGTTAATATATTTGACCAGCTAGAAATGAGGTATTTCCAAGCTAAATTCATTTGGCCTGTCATCTTGACTGGCCATCAAGCAGCTGTTATTTCCTGCCCTACCAGCCAATGTGGTTATGCCTGGTTTTTTGTTATCCATGAGAGTGTAATGTGTGAACTTAACAAGTAACTATGAGCAGTGAAATATGGTGGGCCTGTTTATTTGAATGTTGTGATTATGTATCATTTTTATTATATTAAGAGATTTCTTTGACCTGGATATTGTTGTTGCTCTTGTTTTCAGGGACCCAAAGGGCCAAAAGGAGAAAAGGTATTGATAACTACTATGAAAAATATGTTGTACAACAAGCAAGGATATTTGTGAAGGCATGATGAACCAATTGTTAGATTGAAGATCAACCAGCCACTAGTAAGCCAGTAGCCAAGGTCATTTTGCCTTTCTGGGGAATAATTTTACAACAAAATTTGTTGGAAAGCATTGGATGTGGGAGGAGCATGTTACCGACACATGAACAGGCTTATTCCATCTGAGAAAATGGCCATACTAATGGTGTACAATAAAATAGGTGTGGGAGACTGTTGAAATTGTATCACTTTGTTATAACACAACTTCACCAAATCAGATAAATAAAGTGACCAGAGAATGCCAAAACCATCAAGTTTTATCAAGTTGTCCTCCCTTTTAGAATTCATGTGGCATCTTGGGAAGAGGGTTGCTAAACATTCTAGTGAGGGCATAATATTAGTAGTACTATATGCAAGTGGCTGTTAACAAACTGTGGGGCATGTAACAAAGGTGTCTTTTTATAAGTATGAACCTGAATGCATGGCTGATGTTTTCAACTTTAGGGCAACACTGGTAGCCCTGGACAAAAAGGAGCACCCGGATCTGATGCTGTAAGTATCTTTTATGAACATTCAAGTTGAAGTTGAAATATAAATGTAACCACTGTAATTATTTAAACAGCCCTTACATTTTAGTAAGTCTGAGAAATGTAAACCGCTGATAGGATATAGAAATGGTGACTATTTCAATATATCTTTTAGAGATGACCAATTTCACGGAATTTTGCATATTATAATAATTTTATTGAACTAGCATGGGAACCATTCTTTTCTTGCAAGCCAAACCAACATAAGCAGGTGAGGTCCATAAATGTTCCAAAAGAGCAAGACCCATATTCCCCAACACAGACTGAACAAACTACATTTGAACTTAATATGGGTTAGCTGCTTAATAAGGGTTTGTTGGAAATAATATTATTATTATCATGAGGCTTAACAAAAATACCAATTTATTCAAATACAAACATGCTTTAAGGCAACTTGGAATCATGTAAAGACAGTAATCAACGTGTGTTTGAATGCTTTAATCAGTGGTCACTTTCTATTTTGCACTCTTCTCTGTGCATCGTCTTTTCCAAAATAAAGCCAAACCACTTGACATACATGTATTAATTTTTGGGTGACTGTGGCTACAGTATTTTACTGACAACAAGAGAGGGTGGCCTCTTAATAGAGGTTTGACTGAAGTTCAGTAAAGTATTTTCAATTTATAATGGCTCTTTTAGAACCCTGCTGTTAAATTGATGCACCCTGTGATCCATTCTCAGTACACGATTGTAAAAATTAAGCATTTACTGTATTGACATTTTTTTGGGTCACTTTCACCTTTTGCTCGGTCAATAACCCTTATTAAATTTAAACTAATCTATCCTAGTTTCCTTTGGCTTGTGGCCCTTTTTTACCTTCCATCATTATTTTTAAGGTATTTTTTATTGATGGAACACAGCTGGAAAGGTTTGAGTTTGCTGTATCATAACTGCTCCTTACTGTAGTGAGATATGTGTTTGATTGCTTGTTGTCTGTTTCAGGGCGACGGTCTCCAAGGAGAGGTTGGACCCAAAGGAGAACCCGGTCAAAGGGGTGAACAGGTGAGCGTCTTATAAAGTGTGTCCCCCCGGCCCCTCCCCCTGACAAACTGCTGCCACGAGCAAGATAAGCTGCTGCAGTAATATTTACACAACCTAACCATTCTGGAATTTAGATGAGGCTAGAGAAAGATAATTAGTAACACACACTTCAAACTGCAAGGTACTGCCACCACAATGGCATGCCCAGCTATTGTAACTATAGGGTAATGCTGGCACACTGGCACATCCAGCTGATGTAATTACGAGGTATTGCCACCACAATGGCATGTCCAGTTATTGTAACTATAGGGTATTGCCCACCACAATGGCACGTCCAGCTGGTGTAGCTGTGGGGTATTGCCCACCACAACGACACATCCTGCTGATTTAACTACACATACAAGGTGATGCTGCCACAATGGCATGTCTAGCTATTGAAACATTTGTTGTTGTTGCTTTTTTTAAGGGAGATGATGGTGAGAAAGGTGACAGGGGAGTTAATGGACCTAAGGTAACATTTCAAAACTCTACCCTACTCTACCCTGACCCCTGACCCCTGACCCTCTCCTTTTACTCAAATTATGTTGTAGTTAGTCCCACCATATTGCTCATTAAAACTTCACTTTATTATGGTGAAGTGAGTGCTAATTAAATTCAATTAAAGAATAGTGCAATTAACTCAGATAATAATATACATGAAAAAATTACTCGATTCTGATTGGCTAAGAGCAGTGTAGTTCAAGTGTAACACCAGTGCAAATTACACATCGTAATTCTGGATTATGATTGGCTGAAAGATAACAGGAAATTTTCAAAGCCAATGATATCACGTAAAATGATGACAAGAATTTTGTGCAGAAACTTAAAACGAAGTTTTCTCAAATGAGAAAGATCTTCTGGCACTTCCTCCACGCAAATTTTTTCATGTTCATATTATTAATAAGTAATCATACGGTTTTTCATGTTCAATTTGGAATTAATTTGCACTTGTGAGTTTTTCAGAAAGCTGAAATTTCAGCTTTTTGAAAAACTCACTTGTGCAAATTAATTCCAAATTGAACGTGAAAAACTGTATGATTACCTATACAAATTGTATTTTTCTGATTCATACAAGTATTCGCTTTATATCTCATCAGGAAAACGAAATTAAATGTTTAAAAGCTTAATCTAAGAATGTTAAAATTGCAGCCAGGGATGGGCATCAGTAGTATACATTCGAAGTTGTGTTTGACACGGACTCTACTACAATGTTAAAATTTACAACATTTTAAAAGCTTAAGTTTTAATTTAAAAGCTTTCATGCAGATAAATGAGAGAAGGATAGGATTGTTGATCCAGCCTATCACATATTCTGTGATGACTGTGATCACCTTGATGCACAACTGGCGCCCGTTTTATGAAGCTCGATTTGGCGTAGAAATTTTTGTAGAGCTCTACGACTCTACACTTTCATCATCAGTCTCCTCCTACGTGTTGGAAAGATACATTACCTCCTACTTGATAGCTTTTACCGTAGGTGTGTATTGTTACTATGGTTACCTGCTTATTTCGTAACATTTGATTTCAATTTGTAGCATATTCCTCGCATATATCATATATATTAATTAAAAGTGTTATTACGGTTTACAGTGTTTTAATCGTTTTCAATTTAAAATTCTATATTGAGTTTACCGTCTACCATCTACGCTCTACGGTTCTATGTACAGGCATAGAGGCTTACTGTTATTGTAGCAAATATTAAAGCCCATGGGGAATGTTTAGTGTTATTACGGTTTACAGTATTTTAATAATCTTTTTAATGTACAGTTCTGTATTAAGTTAACGCTCTACGCTATATATTTTACCATCTACATTCTACTCTCTACGTTCTACCAGCTACTCTCTTCAATCTACGCTCTACGCTTTACGCTTTACAATCTACCATCTACCCTGTAAGCCCATCTACACTCTACTCTCTACGTTCTACCAGCTACTCTATTCGATCTACACTCTACGCTCTATGCTCTAAGATCTACGATCTACCCTCTAAGCCCGTCTGCTTAAAAGGTTATTGCACTTTTTTTCTATTTTTTGTTAATTTTTTAATTTCTTAATGAAGACTGGTGAGCAGCACAAAGGAAGACTTCTTGTATTTGTAAGCTTTTTCATTTATTTGGGACATGTTTCGTCTCTGTCTGAGACTTCTTCAGGAATGATCACAACTAACATTGAACAGCATATATAGCACATAAGCGTGCCTAAGTTTAACTTCCGATGGAAGTGAATAACTGCTGAAACATGCTGTAAAGGGAAGTTACAAGAAACTCCTTAATGCACACGTTATTGTATGTTGTTATATTTTGGGGGCCATACCATTAGCGCTAATCATGTGGCCCCCTAAAATTTAAAAAATTCTTGAACTGATAAACTCGTAAATACGTAAAGCATAGAGCGTAGATGGTGGCACATGGAGTGTAAGAGCTTTAAGGGCGTAGTGTGTTGACCCTAGATGGAAGAACATATGGGGTAGAGCGTAGTCAGGGTAAACTCAATACAGAATTGTAAATTGAAAACAATTATTAAAACACTGCAATCCTTAATAATACTCAACATATTTCCTAAGCGAAATAATATTTGCTACAATAACTATATGCTGCTACACCTCTACGGTGTATTCGTTTTTGAGAGAAACGGAGCTTAAACATTCAAAATACTACCGTAGAGTCATAGAGCTCCACGAAAATTTCTACACCGAGTCGTAGAGCTCCACGAAAATTTCTATTCCTAACCAAGCTTCATAAAACGGGCTGTGTATATTGATGCAAGCTACATAGGTTAGACACGGAGGACTATGAGCACTATGAGCACAAGATACATGGAACACAGGAGGAGGAGCTCAAGCAAATAATTCTGAAGTCTCTAAGTACATCCACCCAGACTGCAAAGATCATTCAGTCATCCTGGATAGAACCAAGATCTTGTCTTCTGATCACAAATGATTTGAGAGGTGTTAAAGAAAAAAATGGGGACTGTAACTTGGAAAATTGTAATCAGAGAATCGGAAGAAGGGTGGAGTACATGTTATTCTTTTAAAGAACCCCCAAAAAAGTGAAAAATAGATAAACTGGTTTGAAAAATTTAACCTAGGTTGGAACAAATTATCCTAGGCTGAAATCATTCTGGGGTCAAAGAACAAAGTGTCAAAGAGAGCCTAACCTTCACTTTGTGGCAGAGCCCTTTCATGCTGCCTACCTGTTTTCATGAATAAATAATCCTTGCAATTCTTACAGGGAGAGACAGGCTCACAGGGTGACCAGGGCTCTCCTGGTGATATAGGACCAACTGGACCACCTGGACCACAGGGAGACCCAGGGGAAAAAGGCCAAACGGGTGAAACAGTGAGTATTAAAACTGTTATCTCTTTAGAAACAAAAGGTGAAATAGAGAGTTTTAAAGTGATATCTCCTTATAGAAACAAAGGGTTAAATAAGAAGTTTCAAACTGTTGTCCTTAGAAACAAAGGGTGAAACAGTGAGTTTTCAACTGTTACCTCCTCAGAAACAAAGGGTGAAATAGCAAGTTTTAAACTGTTATCTACCTTAGAAACAAACAGTAAAACAGTGAGTTCTAAACTGTTATCTCCTTAGAAACAAAGGGTGAAATAGTGAGTTTTGCATCTGTTATCTTCCTTAGAAACACAGGTAGAAATGGAGAGTTTTAATTAAACTTTTATCTCCTTAGAATCAAAGAGTGATATAGTAAGTTTTAATTAAACATTTATCTTCTTAGAAACAAAGAGTGAAATAGCAGGTTTTAATTCAACCTTTATCTCCTTAGAAACAAAGTCTGAAAAAGGGAGTTTTAATTAAACTTTTTTCTCCATAGAAACAGAATAGTGAGTTTCGTACTTTTATCACCTAAGAAACTAAATAAACAAAGTGGTACTTTTTTTTTCCGTACATCTTAGGGATGACATTGGCTTCTTACATGTGACCCCGTTTACAAACGCCCACCTCATATTTTAAAAGGCTGTTTTTTAATTGCTTAGACATAGGCATAAGCAACATACAGACTCAGTAGGACAAACTTTTTGTCAAGAAAATGTTCAATCAAAAGGAGCTACTTAACAGTACCTTCCTGTGTTTGCCCATGTTATTCATGTTCATGTTTATGCATTAGTGAAAATCAGCCTTAGTTAATGGAAAATACCATTTTGCCATTTGAATGTAATTAAGTGCAACTTGAAAACATTGAAAAATTGATGCATTTCAACAAAACCAAACATCCATGGAATTCTGACAAGACCTTTAAACAAACCTTTGTCGTCGGCTTTTAGGGTCCAGAGGGAGTTGGACCACCAGGTCCTGATGGAGCTAAAGGGGCCCAAGGCCCTCCCGGCTTACCTGGCCTTAAAGGATTCAAAGGAGCAACTGGAAATCCAGGCCGTGCTGGTGACCCAGGCCCCCCTGGACCAGAAGGCTCCACTGGAGATGTTGGCCCTATTGGGCCCCCAGGAAAAACTGGAAATCCAGGTAATGCAAAAGAATCTTTTACTTAGAATCATTACATTGTTGTTAATGTTTGCTCACATTTCCTTGCAATATTGTGGATTGGAAAAAATTGATAGCTTAATATATTGCAATATGACTTGTTCTGTGACTTCATTACCTGCTGTGTGGCCTTTCTCTGCAGGATATAGGATCAAGCAGTCATTCTATACTTAGGGAAAAAAAACTTCGCACAAATCCATGTGATCTAAGCGATTTAGTGCCTTTGTCTACCATCCCTAGTGCAAAGTCTTTAAGTTAGTCTCAATCACTCAGCTTGAGTATGGCCGCCATGTTGTGTGACGCCATTGTCATTTTTCGTCATTTACGTCATAGCGTGCATGTACCCACGACCCATGGTCCATGCCGTTGGCTATGTTGACCCTGAAAAAAGAGTTGCATGGTTTCCATTTGTATGCATGTATGTGGTTCTGCTCGTATAGTTATGGTGATTCCATTTTGAGAGTACCATTAGTAATAATGTAGTCAAGCTGATTCTTAGGTGAGGCCGGAATGAAAGGCCCACCAGGTCAGCAGGGACCCATTGGACCACCTGGCCCACCAGGAAAGAAAGGGAGCCGTGGAGTCTCTGTTCAAGGTCCCCCTGGTATAGACGGAAGTCCTGGATTACGCGGAGAGGCTGGTCAAAAGGGTGAAAATGGATTCCCTGGACCACCAGGTAACAAACTTGCCACACAGCTGCAAATGACATGATGTGACACAAACGTGGCTCAATACAGTTTTGATGGAGTAAAACCTTCTGCCTAAAGATAGGTGTTTTATTATTTAAAAACCAATGAAATACCAGGTGATCTTTCATGACATCACACCTGAAAATAACATATTTCCTTAACATGTAAAAAGATCACCATTGCCATGGTTACATAATAAATGGCACCTCAAGCAGCAAAAGTGAAATGGGTTGGGATTTCATTGGTGGTTATATAATAAATAGAGCATTACATGGCCATTGGAGATATGAAATTTCTCTTCTCGTGTTGAAAAATATTTCATATCTCCATGCGGCCATGTAATATCCTCTAAGTCTTTAATTACTGTTTTCATAGTATGCAACACTTAAACAATGCGTATGCATTATCAAGTAGCCAAAAAGAACAGCGAAAGTTAAGGCAAGTCTGGGCACTAGTTGTTTCCATGACTTTTTTCTCAAAAATCATTTAGAATCATGTAACACAGTAGAGGCATTAGGTATGTGTTTTGAGAAGTAAAGATAGAAAAATTACCTACAGATGAATACTCACCAAACAGGAAAGTGACAGATGACTTACACTTGCCCAACATTTCTGTCACTCCTTGTAATTTCTAACACTGACACAATATGTTGGCTTGTAAGGGGAGAGCACAAATGGACCACCAGGCCCTAAAGGTGACCAAGGACAAAGTGGCCCACCGGGAGATGCTGGACCTAAGGGAACCCAAGGAGAAAGAGGTGAAGAGTGCGGTGATTGTCCACCACCCCCTAGAGGACCCTCAGGGGACCCTGGCTCTGTTGGTGATCCTGGTGAAGATGGAGCTGTTGGACCGCCTGGTGCGACTGGGCCGGAAGGTGATCCTGGTGCTCCAGGAAGTGATGGATCAAATGGAGATCCTGGAGACCCGGTAAACATAATCACTACTCTGATAATATATAGATTAAGCCAAGCCTAAAAGCAGAACTCCTATTACAGTAAATTAACCTGACTTGAGCCTGCAATCCGATTAAAAAAAAAAAACAGTTCCTGGTCACCAGTCAAAAAAACATGTGACCTCCATGAGCTCTAAACCTGAGCCCTTGATATAGTCACGTGATACTGGTCAGCAGATACCTTGATTTGACAGGTGTCAGTTGACCATAACATGGATGTCCAATATCAAAGATGTACACATAAACCATGGCTGCACACCTTGGTCGACCTATTAGCTGAAGTATGGCTGCCATGTCGTTTTTCATCTAAGGTTACATGTGTCCACAATCCACACCACTAGCCCTGTAGACCATGAAAAAATAGTCCATGTTTTTTTTTTTATTTCTATTCATGCATGTGGTTCTGTTCCTATAGTTATGGGGCTCCACCAGAGCTCTGCTATGAACTATCCTTGTGTCTAGATGGTGCCGTGGCTTGATAATTAGAGATTTTCTGATGCTTTTTAATTTTTAATGTAAATCAAGACTCAGGAATGTTAAGCAGGGCGCAACGAAAAGGCTGTCCGATAATCCAGGACTAGTGAAATGATCGGTCAGGCTAGCACTGTCTTATTGCAGGTTGCCCGACAGGCAAGCATGGAGTGGACATGAGTGAAAGACTGTTTCTTTTTTTTGTTTGTTTGTTTGTTTTCTTTTTTCCTAATGACAAACTTCACATGTTGTGTTTAACAGACAGTTCGTGAGAGAAAGTGAAACGATAGAAATGTTTTGTCTAAGAGAGAGTAAAATGTAAAATTTAAGCGACTAATATCAATTTTTTCCCAATCACATGCCCCAACAGTGCAGCAGCGGTGCAAGACAAAAACTTCCTGTAACAAAGTTATCGCATATTTTCATCGTTACCTTGCAGTTAATAGTTTGCTTGAGAAAGCATGTGTCTTAAAGCATGTGTATAGCCCTGAATAGCAAGGAGCACTGGAGCGTTAGCCAAGATTTCATTTGGTTATTTATAGTACGACTGAACAAATTGTGTTTCACTTACATGAAGCGTGACACAAATTAAAAACGTCAGGGCATAAAATGAATTTACTATCATTGACAAACTACAAAATAAGACAAAGCATATGACTTTAATTAATACTGACTTATTCCTTTCCTGAAAGAAAAATTGCAGCGATATTTGGCAAACAACTTTTTTAAAAACATGTTGCATGATGGCTTTTCTTTCCCGCGATAACTACGTGTGTAAAGTAATTCAATATCTTGTTTTGACTATCCATAAATTTAAACTTCGACTGGGTTTTCTAAAAGAGCTTAAATTTTCAGTACTTTCTTAGATTCTTGTATGAAAACTTCTTTGAATGAAGAAAAAGTCAGCTGCTATGCCATTTGGGAGTGAAGCACTTCTAAGTCAGTTGTTAGTTCAAACTCATTGTTAACATGACATGAATTTACGTCTAGAATTTTCCAGGGGCATTTTTTGGAAAATTAATTAAATCTCAGAGCCTTAATCTTTCATTACCTAGCAGCTTTAATCCTGATCTAGTAAATATCTCCATATGTAATGTTAGATAAAATAGCGCAAGTCATGTGACCAAATCAAGGTTTACAATTGCTTGTGAAAAAGTATGTCACCCTGCGTCTTCATTTACAATATAAGCATGAATAGCCGTGGCTAAATTTTATTACAGTACCTAGGAGATAAAAATGAATTGCTTAAGTCTTGTTATTTATGGATATGAAATTTCCAAGGGGTAGGGGGACGCAAATAAAAAAGTCATAGAAATTGCAGGGGATGGGGGGAGTACTGTGAAACCCCCTGGAACGGAAAATCCTGGGGGCTGGGGTCAAACTGGAAGACCCTCCGTGGGGGGTATGGATATTTTCAAGAACCACACATAAAGTGTTCTAAATGTTTTATTGTATAAGGTTTAATTCAAAAAGGAAATCGAAGAGAATTGGTTCATCTAAGCTCCATATTATTAATTAACATTATTTTTGCATATTAAAATTGATTTAATTATCCTTAATAAAATAATTTCAGCTAGCTCCTCAGAGAGTTGGGCCAGTAAGATGAAATTACAGCTTGCCTGAAGGGCAAGCAGAGTTTTTGAATTTCATCTCACCCTGTTAAGTAACAGTAAAGTACTAGTAAATTATATGAGCTGACATAGCTGGGGATAGCCTGCCATGGAGTAATAGGCAGTTTAGCAGGACAATGTCAAAAACTAAATAAATTTATCTTTTACCTGTGAATCTTGCGATACTCTTAACCCTTTCAATCCCATAGGAAAAACCACATATTTTGTAAAACGGTAACAATAGACCCAAGGACCACACATAATATACTGTTTAAAAGATATTATTCATGGGATACCATAAATCATACTAACAGCCACAGTGGAAGCCTCAGTTTGAATTGAAAAGCATTCAAAACGAAAAACATTTAAAAAATATCTAACTCCTTGAGTAGTTGAGGTATACCCCTGGCTCCAGTTGTTCGAAGGCTGGGTAATGCTATCCACCAGATAAATCACTATCCAGTGGATACGTGTTAACAAAACAAACTGCACTATCCGCTTGATAGTGATTTATCAGCTGGATAGCATTATCCACCTTTCAAACAACCCAGGCCTGAACTATAGCTCATTGTGCAGCTCTTAATGTGTGGATTATTGTCAGATATTAACTTGACCTGAAAAGTCTAAGAGGAAAAAGTTGCACAATTTGTGGGGGTGGTTAATCAAGTCTCAAATAGGAGAGGGTTAGGATTTTATGCTTTCAAACGACAGATCTGTCCAAGACCATTTTGCTGTTCCACTTTGATTAAAAATCAACCAGATATTGAGCATGTAATGGTCTTTTGTGCCACATGGGCTCAAGGTGCTTAGTTTGTTTCTCTTTGTCAAAACCATCTCAAAACTGAGTATGGAACACAGCATTAAATTTGAAATAGAAAATGAGCCATCATAACATGGTTCATGTTCCCCATACAGTGCAAAAATTTGGTCATTTCATGTTGTTTTTCAGAGGGTGGCAAAGACATGTACCAAGAATTATAATGCATGTGCACAGCTATTTCAATGTGGAGGCACGGTGGCCTCATGGTTAGTGCACTCCAGATTGAGCGCTGGCCGGGGACACTGTGTTGTGTTCTTGGGCAAGACACTTAACTCTTGCAGTGCCTCTCTCCACCCAGGAGTATAAATGGGTACCAGCGAATTGTTGGGAAAACCTAACAAATTGCAGGGGGAGCAACCTGTGGTGGACTAGCATCCCATCCAGGGGGAGTAGAAATACTCCTAGCCACTTCATGCTATAGAAACCAGGATAAGCTCCAGCAGCTATGAGCCAGTCAGCTCCAAGGCTTCACTTTTACAGCTATTTCAATGCTCATTAAACTTTTTGTTTACTGACATTGCCATTTAGTGACATTGCCATTGCCATCGTGGTTTTCCCTCCCAGGAAGATAATTAGAGTAATTGTTGTGGATATTATAGTTTAGTGTAAGCAAAAGTGGTTATTATGCTTTCTCTGATCCCTTACTGTTTATCTTAACCTCACACGTTTTTTCTTAATATCATTTTCACTACTAGCCAGAAGACACTAACTGCCTTTTGCAGGTTCAACAGAAAAATTTAAGTTATCGTTGCTGCTCATTTCTAGGGTATCCAGGGCGAGCCTGGAGATATAGGCCCTCCAGGCCCTAAAGGTGAAAAGGGACAAGTCTTCCGCATTGTAGGTGCTAAAGGTGAGAAAGGTGAACTAGGTCCTGAGGGATTTCCAGGAGAGCAAGGTGCTGACGGAAAACAAGGAGATCCCGGGGATTATGGCCCTCCTGGACAAAGAGGCCCCCCAGGAAACAAGGTTTGTGCCATCATCAGTGAGAATTTGGGTATAGTAAGTAAGAAAAATTCATGAGTTATTGCAAAAGTAGCACGGTGAAGTAAGGAATAGAAAAACTATCCCCTTCTGTTGGTGATGATTATTCCCAATCCAAGCTGCATTTACATACATCTACTGAATCTTATTACCCTTCTTACCTTGGAAGGGTGAACCAGGCAATGATGGAGAGAATGGAATCCCTGGGCCAAAAGGTGATAAAGGTGACGATGGCATGAAAGGAGAACCTGGGCAAGTTATAGTAGGACCCCCTGGGATAGATGGAGTGGACGGAAAGAAAGGAGAACAAGGCCAGCCTGGTACTGATGGAGCAAAAGGAGAAAAAGGTATTTATCATGCATAATGGTACATAATGAAATTATTCAAAAGCCAACTGGAACCAAGTTATCAATCTATCCTTCAGTATTGTACTGAAGGACCAAGAAGGCAGAAAGGTATTTATCTTACCCAGTGATACTGACTGGAATATGACCAAAGCTGGTGGGCAACAAAGTATCAAATGAATCTACCGTAAATCCGCTAATTAGCATCCCTTCGAATAAGCGCCCCCTTCAAATAAGCACCTCTCCTATTGAGCGAAATTTAAAATAAGTGCCCCCCTCAAATTAGCGCCCCCCTCTTATGAGACAACAAAGGATGTATAGTGTTTGTCATGTAGTATTAGATTTGTGCATTGTTTCAGTTTGTGAACACGTTAAGTGAACACGTTGAACACGTTAAGTACTAATGGTGCCGGATTTTAAATGTTGGGATTAGCTTTTTGTGTTGATAAACAGCTTATGCTGTTGTTTACGCGCAGATGACATATTAAAAAAATGATCATGTCAGGCCACAATTTCAGAAATTAAATAAGCCCCCCCACCCCCTCTTGATTAAACGCCCCCCTCAAATAAGCGTTCACGTCTTCTCCTAAATTTGAAATAAGCGCCCTGGGTGCTAATTGGAGGATTTACGGTATCTGCAGAATAGCATCACATGCAAGTGAATTCACAAAAGTTTAAGCCAATCAGCATTACCTCCTCCGAAAAATTTTGAGTTTTCATCTGCACAACCTTGACTACACATACAAGACATACAAGATGGTTTCCATCTGATCAGATGGTGGAAAAACTGATCCCAGATTGTAATGCACACAACACAGTTTCACCTAGCAAAATCTCTCCCCTATCTCAAAATCTGCACTCAGTCTTTGAATTACTTTGATGTAATCCTATAATATTTCCCATAAGAGTAATAATTCAAAGAGTTTTTGTAATTCCTAAGCACTTCCAACAGAAATTTGTCGTTTCAAGAAGTAGGACTAGCCATCTCAAGGGACTTTGTATCAGACAGTCAGGTAGCTGGTAGCTGTTACCTTTCCAGCAATATGGTCTGGATTCAATTCAATTCTGGCTGGAAATCATATATGGGTTGAACAGTTCTCTCACCTTGTTCCAAGGGGCTTCCTCCAGGTCCTCAAGTTTTTCTTGCTTCTAAAGACCAACATTTTCAAATTGCTATAATTACAATTTGGTGGAGTACCCTGATGCAAACCAGCTACGGGTGACTTTCTCTTCACGCTGACATCTTTTTGAAATTCTTTTTGTGCACAGGTGATTCTTGCGCATTTGCAGGACAACTTAAAAATATGACAAAGGGCAACAAGGGAGAACCTGGAGACCGTGGGGAAAATGGTCAGCAGGGAGAACCTGGACCCAGAGGCATGAAGGGCAGTAATGGAACAGCAGGAAATCCAGGGGAGAAGGGTGACAGAGGCGAGGGGAGCCGTGGCCCCCCTGGACCTCCTGGTCAACAAGGAGAGACTGGAGGAGATGGACCTAAAGGTAACTTATGGAGGTGAAACTGGTGCAGCAGGGCTAGTGCTTGAGTTTATTAGAAAGACTACCACTGACCTCTTGAAAACATGACGGTGATAGAGGACTGATCATGACCTGATTGCATAATACTATTGTTGTGATTCAAGGTTAACTAACCAGCCTATCAAACCTGTTTTTAGCTGCTATTTAACCTCAGGTTAACAAACCTTAATCAAAGATTCTGTTTTACTCACAGGTTAACAATAAAAGTAGCTTCATCTCAGCTCTAAGCTGAGGTCAATTTAAACTTCTTTTGAATAACCACAGCCTGTGCTCTTGATATTTTCTATTGTTTAGTAGCCCTGCAAAAAAAGGAAACATTGTTTTGTGTTTTGTTAAATATTTCCCCATTTGCACATGAAAATGTGTTGTAGAAACAATACTTTTTTTTATTTTTGTTCCCAAAGGAAACATTTCTTCATTATTTTTACACCAAGGAAGCAGTTTTGTGAAACAATGTATCTGTAAGGATGTTTTGTTTGTGGGGACCTTAATTGTTACTACAATCCACTGTGTTCTCTGTAGTTCACCTTATGTTTTTGTCCTGGTGTCTCAGGTGACAAAGGAAAAGCAGGCGACACAGGTGTGACAGGCCCTCCAGGCCCTCAAGGCTCTGATGGCTCCAAAGGTGAAAAAGGCCCGGTTGGAGCAGTTGGTCAACCTGGAATACCTGGAACTCCTGGAAAAAATGGTCCCCCAGGGGACCCTGGCGACAAAGGCGACCATGGCCAACAAGGTTTACCTGGTGCACCGGGCACGAAAGGAAGTACTGGCCCGATTGGCCGGCCAGGTTTGTATAACAAAGAATAGAACTGGTGCATGCAAGGGTTTGTGTAGTTTAAAAAAGAGATCACTATTTTCCCTTCTCTCTCGAGGGTTGTCCAATACACACAATCTTATATGGTTTGAAAAAGCAACTTTTCAATCTGTACAGTTTGACAGACAGTAAAAGAATGTTTTTGATCCATATATGATCAGAAAATTGCATCTCATTAGGGGGATTTTGAATATAAATTATGTCTCGCTATAGTCAAGGGGGTAACACATCTTGTCCAGCTGAACGGTTTGTATGGATGGTAAAGGCTGTGTTCAATCCGTATATGGTTGGAAAATTGCATCTCATTAGTCTTTTACAATCTGTCAAACTGTACGGGTGGTAAAGTTGTAATTTCAAACGGTATCATTTTGTGTTTATTGGGCATTGTTGTCCCTCTCTCAATTCACTGTAATAAAACTTGTGACAGCATGACAGTTACCATGAGCAGAGACAGAAAATCTGCACAGTTCTAATTCAATTGCAGGATTCATTTCCATGCACTCTTGGACTAAATAAATTGTAATTATTTCAGTAACTACTTGTGCTGTGAGTGGTAAATTTAGCAGGTCCTATTATCGTTTCCCTGCACCTATCAGACACACAGTAAATATAAAATTCATATCTTCCTAACCCTGTCTTCTTGGTCTGTATTAGCTTACAGATCCTTGTGTTTCTCATTCGTTTTATGGCCCTTGTGCAAATTGAAGGAGAAAAAACTTGGGTCGTAGTGGTGATTCAAATTTTCATCGATCGGTGGTGAATGGTAAATGCGAGACTTTGCAAGACAGCGAAACCAGTGCTTTTCTTTGTGAGCGCGAGACATATCGACTTTAAGATTGCGAGACCAAGACTTCAAAGTGTTTTGAGTGCGAGCACGAGGGGCTCAGACTCTTAAAATTCGAGCCCCAGATTTAGTTGAGAGCTATAAGAATGAGCAAGAATGAGCTTGTGCAGAAGTCTTACAAAGGAGCCTTTTGTCGTAAATACTTGTGCCTTCACACAGTTCTACAGGGGACAACAGATAAGTTCTTCGACTTTGTGGGTTTCATCATGAGCTATTGTGGGTTGTGTGTGGCTTCTTGATTCCCCTTTTAGCCTTTTAGCCAGCCTTTGCAAACAAGCTCAAACTGGAAATTCAACTATAACACACCACGTTAGGATATCCTAGAACAAAATAACTTTTTTTTGGCACCAAAATGATGTTGTGGTAAGTTTTGTAGCTTTTTGTGGAATTCAGACAATTTGGCAGAAGTTAGGATTAACTCCTTCTCTGAGATTTGAGAGTTGCTTTATTGTAATTCAATATCAAGTGATGAGAAGACGTCATTTATTAAGGCTAACAAACGAAATGGGACTTCCAAACCCTTAACCTTGCAAAAAGTTGAGACTCCAAGAGAGCTTCGTATAAAAATCGAGACTGCGAGACGCACATAACCGCCAAAAAAATGAGACTGCGAGACCCAGAGATTTTGAAGGACCATTCACCACTCCTTAAAAAAGTCAACAAATGTGATTCTTTGGCAGACACTAGTGACACTCTGCACTCTATTTTCATCAACAGGTGATACAGGCCAGCGAGGTCCACCAGGGTTACCAGGAGATGTGGGAATGAAGGGTGAAGCTGTTATTGGCCCTCAAGGGCCACCTGGCAAGACTGGTCCCCAAGGTATGATATTTTTGTCTTAGCATGGCTGACAGCAGCTCTAATACCTGTAATTATATCTCAGACTTCATTCCAATGGTAGGAATTTCCTGGTTAGTGCTTAAAACCACATTTTATTGTCAACAGATGGGTAACCTTCCCCAAACCCCTGCCCCCAAAAAGAGGAACAAAAACGAGGGGCCTGAGTATATCAACTAAGCCCTGGGACCTAAATCTTGTGGTCCCATGATGCTTCAGTGGCTTTTTTATGCCATGGAATAGACAGGCAAAAGAAACACCCCATAGAAGGAAGGTGTGAAGGGTGGGAAACTCATATACCTCTCACTTAATCTGTTCATACAATATGAATTATTACTTCAGACCACTTTGTAGCTTTAGTACTATTCTCATTTGAATAAAACATTTTCAAGATTTTGTCAGAGGTTTTAGGGGTGCTGCCCTTGTGGCATGTGGTGAACTCTGAAACCAGTGGTCCAGACATGGATCCAAATTTTGGTGTTCTTGGGTAGACACTGAAAAGATGGCTACCAACAAACCATTGACATAACATAAAGCTCAGCAGTCGGGACTTAAAAGTTTTATTATAGGTGTGCTGGTCAGAAATTACACATTTACAAAACTTGCTTTGTCACTGTTTAAGGTGATTAATGTCTATTTTAGGTCAGCCTGGGCAGAAGGGTGAGCCCGGCGCACCTGGCAGAGATGGAGATCCTGGAAGAGATGGCGATGTGGGAAGTCCTGGCGAGAAAGGAGCAACAGGTCCACAAGGTCCACCCGGTGTAGAGGGTCCAGAAGGCAGTAAAGGAGAAGTTGGTGAGCCAGGTGATATTGGTGAACCTGGACTTCCGGGTATCCCTGGGCGCCGCGGTGAGAAAGGTTCTCAGGGTGATGATGGACCTGCTGGACAGCCAGGCCCCAAGGGCGAGCCAGGTTTGTATATGAATGACAGCTGTCAATCATAGTACCACCTGACTAATGGATGTTGTACTGACCAGCAGAATGAGGAGAAACTTTTTTCACTAAAATGAGTAATTATAATGTTTTCACGAAATAATTTCAATCAAATAATCAGAGGATAGATCACTGAAACTACTTATTTACCGAGAGAGGGGTCTTTAAGCATGACATAAGGCAAGGCCGCAGTGTGATATTTTTCCCTAAAGACTGAACGTTCGATGTTAATAAGTAGTTAATTATACGGCTTACACAAAGCTGCTTTGCTTTTTCCTTCATCCTCTCCAGCAACAACTTGTTCATTGTGGTGAATCCACTGTTGTCCTAAAATTGTAGTTCTTCTGGGTAGTATAATTCACTCTCAGAGTGTTCCTCGTCACTCATCATTTTCAGCCGTTACAATTTCCAAAAGAAAAGTTTCTTAATTACCTTTTGCTTTGTTGTAGACTCATTTAATTGGGCTGTGAGCATCATGGGAGAATAATGTCCTCAATCAGAGTGCAATTTTATCAGCTACAAACAGAAGCCATATAATAATGACAAATTGTTTTTTCACTCTGGTTTGTGCAGTGTGTGAATTTAAATCTACCTCTGAACAGGATATCCATATTTCCTGTGGTTTCACTCCAGAGAGTGTGTTTATGTCTAAAGGTTCCCTTGCTGGTCTCACAACCAGTTGTTCCCTTATTGATATAAGGACTTGTTGTGTAAGTATTTGTCTTTCTGGTGTTGGTATAAAGGTGTTGAAGGTGAAGTTGGCCCACCAGGCAGACAGGGCTTCCCAGGAATTAAGGGTGACCGTGGTATGACAGGTGAAACTGGCCCACCAGGAAAATCAAATGCCACAGTCATACCAGGACCTAAAGGAGACAAAGGCAATCCAGGTCCTGCTGGCCCACCGGGAATTAATGGTAGGACTTCCTAACTTATAACATGCACTTCATGTGACATTCACTTTTCGAATATTCTCATGTTCCCATGTTTTTTTTTTAACTTTTGTTGTACAACCAACTCATGTCGAAAAAGCAAAAAATTTGGGGACTCGTACAGGTCATGGAAAACCTGGAAAGTCATGGAATTTAAGTGAAGGTCATGGAAAGTCATAGAAAAGCAATGTGCTTGGCAAAAAGATATTTTAAAAATTGAAAAAAATAACAGATGAGTCAGAAACAGGCTTTAATTTCAGTAGAAATAGACACAAGCACACATTATATGCATTATAATGTTGGAAAATACGTTAAATAAATGATTGTTTTGATACTGCTGTGAGAACAACTGCTTAACTTTTGTCCTGGAAAACTCGGAAAGGTCATGGAAAGTCATAGAATTTTAAAAGCTTCAAAGAGTACGAACCCTGTCAACAGTGAGTCATTTAAATAGGGGAGCCCGGCAGATCACAGGTTAAAATAAAAATAAAATATTTTCAGCATTTCTAATATCACAAACTGCTCCTTGAAAGGTACCATGCATTGGTATCCCTCAAACGTAAGAATAAAGGCAGCAAGCTGACTCATGGTCAAATTATTTTGTGCTACAAAGGTGTGGATGGAAATCCAGGAGCAGCAGGAGAAGTTGGTCTCCCTGGGGAACCTGGTCCCAGGGGGGAGCCTGGAACTCCCGGTGTACAAGGTCCACCTGGTGAAGAAGGAGAGAAAGGTAGCAAAGGGACACCTGGAATACAGGGGCCAGAGGGACCTGAAGGTTTCAAGGGCCAGAAAGGTATTCAGGGGCCTCCTGGAGAACAGGGGCTTCGTGGTGATCCAGGAGAACGTGGAAAAGAAGGTAAGGCGTCACATGATTGAGGTGAGCTGATTGCTTTGTGGTGCTTTGCGCATGCTTTCTGTACACAATTGCACACGTAGTTTGTCTAACTCCTCTGGTGGTCATTTAATTGGTCGCAAGAAAAGAGAAGACATTCACCAACTCCTCTGCAGGCTCATAGTATGTGCTTTGTTGTAGGGATCAAGGGTGATGCTGGAAATCCTGGGATTGGCGTGCCTGGTGAACGTGGGGATGCTGGTGAACCTGGAAGAGAAGGAGAACCAGGAAAAGATGGAGAAAAGGGAGAAAAAGGAGCAGCTGGAGAACCGGGACCTCCAGGACCCTTCGGGCCACCAGGAGATGCAGGTACGCTGCTGTTGCGGCAGCCGCAATGCTTGTTATTAAAGTTTCAATTTAAAGTGTCAAGTTCAAAAAACAGCAACCACCAATAATGAGTGCTTAAAATGTTGAGGAATTATTGAGCTGTTATCAATTGACTGTCACAAAACCAAAACTGAAATAATGACCTGTGACCTTTCAGTCACAAATTGCACAGACAATCTAGTAAATCAATTAAAACTTGAAGCAAATACATGTAGCTGACGCATAAAGCGGAAGAAAATTTGCAAGTAAGATAAGATTGGCTTTGATTTTACTTCTGATTGGATGACAAAGCAGTGCCAGTTTTTTAAGCCACTCATGTAGAGCAAGACCAAAGTGACTGAATAATTTTCAACACCCAGTGAAAGGTGCTCTGGGCTATTTTAAGTAATACTTTATAAATCTGGAGGAGTTGGGTTTACTTTTCAAGGTCACGGCTTTTGCATCTGAGGTTGCTGGGTCTTATTTTCTGAGGTCTTTACAGCTTTTCTCTTTTAAAACTGGTCCTTTTTCCAATAACCAAGCAACAACATCCCATCCCCCTTGTCACTCATCATCAAATTGAAAACCATGTTGATGTGGGTTTTTGTGGTCATTTTATAAGGTGCCCAAGGGGATAAAGGAGACAAGGGAACAACAGGTGAAACCACAGTTGTCGAAGGGCAAAAGGGTGAACCTGGTGTGAACGGCACCAATGGTCTGGATGGGGTTGATGGAGAAAAGGGCCAGAGAGGTCCCCCCGGACCTTCGGGAGATGTTGGACCTGCAGGAGCCAAAGGTAAGCAAGGCAACAGTTTGACATTTAGGCTTCAACCACAGTGTTTATAACTTGTCTGCAATCGATATACATGCTGAAACTTCTGGATCTTAAGGGTGGCAACATATCACACCAATCTCCTTATGAGAGTAAGGCTAGAACCACAATTTCCCAGAGGGTGGCTCAGAGAAGCACTAATTTGAATTACAGGCTTGTAGTCCCACTATAAAAGAGTAAAAAGAAATAAGTTATGTCTGTGATCGTCTGTTACTATCCTAGCCAAGTGGTGCATTAGTGTACAGCAATATTAGAGAGTTTAAGCGTGACGTTTACGGCAGACGGAAAACGGCAAAGTTGGCCTCTGATGTTTTATTCTTTTCTTCTGATCCTTAAATAAATCACACAAAAATAGAAAAATATCTCCTACTATTCACCGCAAATACAAATATTTTCACTCTACTGTAGAGGCAGCTGAAGAGAGACGGCGAAAGTTTCATTTTAGCCGTTAGCCGTTTGCCGTAAACGTCGTGCTTAACGTCTCCATTATGTGGGTAATAACATCAGTATGGAAATCTGTGCCTCAATAATAGTTCGGGTACCACTTCCAAGATATATTATCCAACAAAATTAACATCAAGACTATTTCTCGAAGGAATATGAATGTGGGTAGTAATCTTCTTAGCTTATTATTGTTATTATCATTATTATCATTATCATTATCATTATCATTATCATTATCATTATTAATATTATTTTCATTTTGATTTTCTTACTTTGAGTAACATCATCAGAGAACATATTTGGGGGTTTTGTTTTTTGAATGTTCCGAAGTAAATGCAGTGAGACCCATTAGGACAACCAACCTCTGGTTATAAACTTGTGGTCATAAGGCAAAGTTGCACTGAATTTGTAACTCTTTTTACTGTTTGATGACTGTAAATGAAGATGTTCTCTTGTTCTTATACGTTACATATACGCTCTGTCTTGACTACTTCAAAACAAAATGAGCTGTTAGCATCTTCCATATGGCTTGTTAAGATGCATTTTACTTACCATATCTGCTCCTCAACAATCGGGGCCTACATGTTTCAACTTTGGCTAAGCAGTGAGTTGATGTTGCTATGGTGTTGTGGCTGACTGCAGGTGAGCAAGGAGATCCTGGCGAAGCTGGTAGCATTGGCTTCCCTGGTGAGATGGGTCCTCCCGGAGTCCCTGGGGCTCCGGGAGAGAAAGGTGACAATGGTTCAGCTGGCCAGCCTGGAATTCCAGGGGATCCAGGTGTTGAAGGCTTTCCAGGCGACCCAGGTGAACAGGGTGATGTTGGGCCTCCTGGTGAAACTGGAGCTGACGGAAAACCGGGATTGAAAGGACAACAGGGAGCTCCAGGTAAATGCAGTCTATTTAAACCTAGTTAAGCCTAGGTTACACCTGGTGTAGTTTGGGTCAGACGTTTGTTATCCTAGGTTACAACTAGGTTAGATCTGTTTAATTAAGGTGGGTTACTGCAGTTTTGATGGATTACCGTAGAATTCTAAAAGTAACGGCCCCCCAAATAACGGCTTACCGAAAGTAACGTTAGTTGTTTACCTTCCCGTCTTCCTATGGAACCCCGAAAGTAACGGCCCTTTGAACAAGTCACTGAAAGAGAAACTCTCTGATCTTAAATTGAGCACTGGTGGGTGGAACAGCCTGACTGCAGGACTGAACAACTTGAGGAGTTATTTGTGATTTTATTTCGAACTGAACTGAATTTTTCTTGAAACTATGACTTATGAGCTGTATTCAGTTGGCTAGCAGCAGAGTCAAATGTTATACATATGATATGCGCGATATAATGCGACCGTTATACTTTCTCCCTACAGTACCAACGTTTAGGCCTTTCCTGTTTAAGCAGTCAGCTTTGTTTATGTGGATAGTTAGGAATATACATTAACGGAACTTTTCATTTCATGTGTTACGCGTCCGCTTTGTCTGAAACGAATGTTACCGTCAGAAACTTTTTTTAACCATCCGAAATTAACTGCTACCCGTAAGTAACGGCCCCTTTTGCCTGCTAAATGCAAAAGTAACCGGGCCGTTACTTTCGGAATTGTACGGTATAATAGCCGAACTTTTAACTCTTTTGAAAAATGTTCCAAGATGTTTTTCCTTTCTCTATTTCCTGTTTGCCTAAGTCTTTTACCATTTAATGTGAAACTTGAACCGTTAAGGTGGCTTACTACAGTTTTTCCGAGACCCAGTAGCGCGGCGCAGCAATTGCCTGCCAGACATCAGCTTTAGTCGCGCATGCAAAAATGACGCAAGTAACCCTGAAAAGAAACAAAAACAACTTCAGCCCGTGAATCGCGTTTAACCACCTTGGTGTACGTAGCGATAGTTTCAAACTGCTTTCAAACATAGGACCAACAAAATATGACAAAATGTCGATAAACAACCAGTAAAAGAGTTCTAATTTACTCTTTCTCTTTTGTACGGGATACATGGCGTCACATGAGCGCGCCCTTAAATAAAAGGCATGCGCAGTTCAGTTCGCATCCAAGGCTGTAAAAGCTGGTCTTTGATCCAAGATGGCTCGAAAACCTACGATACAACCCATGATAAAATTTTCACTGTTAATTTGTAGGGGTGAACCGCGTTTAGAGCCAAAATTTAAAAAAAATCTGTAACACAGATTTTGAGCTATTTTTGAAATAGGCAAAATTTCGCATTTTCTTAGTTTGCGAAAAATCTCGCTTATAGATTTTTATTTTACTTTTAATTCCTGAAATTTTGAGGTGGGGCCATACGGATAGATTTTGAGAAAAAGGTTATTAAAAATACTTGTGCCCATTATATCCTTAGGCACTCGGTTGTTCATTTTGCAAACTCCAGATAGTTCGTTTTTTCAATACAGATAGTTATGGCCTGATTAAAAAACAAGCATGCAAATATATTGGTAAGATAGGAATTCTAATGGATTTTGGTCTTTGAAAGGTTAACAAGTCAGCTTTCTGTTGTAGGGCCTGAGGGAAGTCCTGGTTCGCCTGGATCAGATGGCCAGCCTGGAGAAAAAGGTGAACCTGGTCCTCTGGGTGAGGAAGGGGTTAAGGGAGACCCAGGGTCAGTTGGACCAAGTGGATCACCCGGGCCTAAAGGAGAACCTGGCGAGATAGGGCTACCTGGGGACACTGGCGACCCTGGAGAACGGGGGGAGGAAGGTGCTGCTGGACCTCCCGGACTAAGGGGAGATGAAGGATTCCCTGGGGTTCCTGGGCTGCAAGGTGAGCCTGGAGCAAATGGCCCGCAAGGAGAGAAAGGAGATCCCGGACTCGGAATGGGTAAGAAATCCTTACTGTCACAATAAACAACCACTTGTTTTAGTAACAATGTATCCACCATGTATGTTGCTGGCCAAGTTAAACATTGTAATGAGGAGTATTTGTGTTCCACACTCCACCTCCTTGTTCAAGAGCGTAAAAGAAAGAGTAGTGATGCTGACTTGAGTACTTACAAGATCCTTGTTTTGCTTTTTAGGTTCTCCTGGGGAGAAAGGCGATTCTGGTGAGGACGGTATTCCAGGAATTGAAGGCCAGAAGGGTAACATTGGACCTGTGGGACCTCCCGGACCCGAGGGGCCAAGAGGGGATCCTGGGGATAGAGGAATTGATGGAGTAGAAGGACCAAAAGGTGGGTGGTCCTTACAGAAACAAAGGAAATCCTATTAGGGTGTAAAAGCTGAATGATTTAAAGGGTAGCCCCGCCTTACGGCCACTTGATTCTGGCCCGAACAAAAGCTAAGTGAGTCATCTTATTTAAAGAACCGCTTTAATATAGCCACCCCGTTAATACGGCCAGATTTTTGTGGTCCGTTGGTGTCCGAATTGACGAGGTTCCACTGTATTTCATTTCCATCAGCGTGATGTTCAAGTCTTTGTTTTGAGACCGCGTAAAAATGCCTCTATGCTGCGCTAACTACAGTGTTCTTTTGTCCACAATGCTCAGCGAAATCCTAGCCTGCGTTGCAGCCGAACGTGTCACAAAACCTGGGGTATAGTTCGTCTGCGCAACAGCCCCCAAAAGCTTGTTCTGATATCCCGCAGTTTTGCACGGACATATGTATCCATTTCTGATTGGCTAGTTTCTTACGCGCCTTGTGATTGGTCATATTCTTGGGGAACTAAATCACGCAATGCTAACATCGAGATCGAGAAGTCCAAGAGACATGAGCTCGATCAAATTGGTGCAAGAAACGCAAGAACGTATCAATACAAACGTATAGCTTTCTCGAAATAAAGCTGCGGCAGTCTCCGAAGAAAAACCGGACAAAGATAAATATTATATCCGCGATAAGAGGCATAAGATTAAGGAAACAACATACTGTACTTCCGAACAGTTCTGATCGAACAGCCTGGCCGGGCATCACAATATCGAATGCAAGTAAGCAACACGTTCGCGGAATATTTCAAACTTTGTCCCTTGAAAAAAGCCAATACGTAGAGATCTTAAAACAGCTTGCAACAGAAATGAGCCAAAACATTGTATAAGCACAATGCAAATTACAGAGGTGTCAAGCAAAGCGACCTGTAGATAACAGCGGGAACCATGCAGAGGTCTGCAGACCTATGACCTCTATAAAATTTGCAATAGCATAGTGAAACGGCTCCACTCAACTTCAAATTCCTCCTAACAACAGAGCATAAGGTGCCCTTCAAAAACACGAGTGAAGCAAAGAAAGGCTCGATTTCCGCCGCTTTCTCGAGTCCAGTCTACGTTCCTCCCCGAGAAGAGAGGAGTGAGTGAGTTCGGGGGAGGAACGCGGGCTCCTTTCACGAACAGCGGCTGGTAATTGAGCTTAGGTTAAAAGAGAACGGCAAATGCACAAATGCCACGAAAAGTAGAAGTCTTCCAGGCCCGTCAACCACATTTTACACCGAAATTATCCTGCGAGCAGGCTCCTCGAGGGGAAAGAGAGCAGGAAAGGGTAGAAGACCCCTTCTTGCCACGTGAAGAGCCTGCTCGCAGACTACACCAAAATATGATCGCTGGCAACCCCTGTCGTTAAGATATTGAATATGGTCTTCCATGCGATCACAACAGCGATCGGAAGGCGTTGCCCGACGCGTCAGCAAATTTGCAAGGATATTTTGACCTCCAAAAAATTCGCGAAGCGAGTTTTCCTGTTCAGGTGGAAGATTATCAACTTCAGACTGCTCTTTCACGGCTTTGAACGCTTTTTGCCAACTTCCCTCTGTAATCGCAGATATCTTATTTCCAACTTAAAGTAATCTTGATGTTATATATGTACGTAATACTCGAGGACAAATTTATTTTTAGCATTGCGTGATAGTTTCGTGATCAATTTCGCAAGAATTTATCCTATCACAAAGCACGTAAGAAACTAGCCAATCAGAAATGGATACAGATATCCGTGCAAAACTGCCGGATATCAGAACAAGCTTCTAAGAGCCGTTGCGTAGACGGACAATACCAGCGGTTTATACTGTGCGATACAGGCTACCAAAATCCTAGTAGCCTTCCTCTTTCTGACTTTTCACTATTGAAAATAGTTGGTAATGTTTTGTATCCCTCATGTTTAGATCGTTTCTTAAAGGAACTCAGTCACGGTTTGCGAAAGTTAAGCCTCAATTTTTCAAATTCGTAGTTTGTAATCCGTGTGAATCTTCTCCATCCTTAGCCATCCTTGTTACTTTATGGTTTATCATTATCTCTTTGGTGTTTTTCTATCTTATTAAACTGTTATTTTCAGGTTTCCTACCATTTAAAGGTAATTTTGTATGTGGCCAAAATAACTCAAAATACCGTGACTGAGCTCCTTTAAGGAAGAAAAAAGAGAGATTAAGATAGGGTTCATACTGTATAACTTCAATTAAGTGAATTTATTATGGATGTAAGCTAGTTGCCAGCTGCTGTTTTGATGTAAATCTAGCATGCTATTGAGTGTGGTTACTATGGGCTGTAGTTGATTGGCTCTCGGCCTTTTTTAGGTGACAAGGGTGCAGATGGAATTTTAGGTCTGCCTGGACCCCCCGGTGAACCAGGACTTCCTGGTCCTCCGGGAGAGGCCGGTCAACCCGGATCCCCCGGTGAAGCAGATTTCGGCTTCTATGTTGTACGACACAGCCAAACGGCAGAACTGCCACAATGCCCGGACGATACGGTGTCACTTTGGGAAGGGTACAGCTTGCTTTACGTCCAGGGTAACGAACGCGCACATGGGCAAGACCTCGGCCAACCAGGCTCGTGTCTGCCAAAATTCAGCACCATGCCCTTCCTGTTTTGTAACCTGAACCAAAACTGCAACCTGGCCTCCCGGAATGACTACACTTTCTGGTTGTCAACCACGGAACCTATCCCCATGATGCCTGTGGCAGATCAGGACGTGAAGCCCTTTATTAGTCGCTGCCGGGTGTGTGAGGCACCCGCTATGGTCATGGCACTTCACAGTCAAAGCATGATTGAGCCAGACTGTCCAGAACAATGGAAACCTCTGTGGAGAGGTTACAGCTTTCTAATGGTGAGTGTGACATACAGTGCTGCAGAAACTGGTATAAAGTTACTTTCAAATTTGCTTCAAGACAGATACGCTTGGTTAGGTGCAGTGAGTACTAAAATGCATGACAGCTTCACGTTGATTCAGGACAAAACAAGGGGGCAGTTATAATGAGGCAGCCATAGGGAATGAATTGAACTTTCAGTATTAACCATTTTGTGTTGCTCAAAGTGAGAGATCAATGTACCTAAAGCAACCGAGGTTTCTTCTCTGAGAAGGTTGAGAAGGTCGTGACACTAACTTTTGATTAATTCTTTACAGCACACAAGCGCTGGCAACGATGGGGCAGGCCAGCTTCTTTCATCCCCAGGCTCCTGTTTGGAGGATTTCCGTACCAGCCCCTTCATAGAATGCCACGGTCGCGGCACGTGCCACTATTATGGGAGCACGTACAGTTTCTGGCTAACAATTGTCAAAAATGAGGACCAGTTCCGAACGCCAACATCCCAAACTATTAAGTCAGGAAACCAACGTGAGCATGTTAGTCGCTGTACTGTCTGCATGAAAAACGTCTATAACAACAATGGTAACGGAAATGGTAATGGAAATGGAGGAGATCCCATCACAGACATTGGCGATCTGCCAAACTAATTTAGCAGTGTCTTAACGTTGTAAGGATAGTTATTTAGTCTCAAGATCGAAGCCTGTTTCTTTATTTCGTTAAGACTTAGTTGCTGGTTAAAGCCCATGTACAACGTTTTGACATCAAAAAATGAATGACTTCCAGTACATAAAAGATCAAGTATAATTTTTTCCTTCTGAATTTGTTCACGTTCTGTGTGAGCCACGATGATGGAAGAGTGTAATGCTGCTGTTTGACAACTTTTTTTTTCTCACTGAACTGCCAAGAGATTCCAGAAAAGAGCTATTATTTGAATCTACCGGCCAGGCAGTTTTCGTAGAGTAAACATATTTTTTTCAGTATTAGAGGTACATTTCCGAACAGATCACTGTTACAATTTTTTGAAATACTCATGTTGGATTGTATCAAAGTGTGATTTCCTGTTCTGACTGACTAACACAGTATATATGCCAAGATGGAAGGACAAAGAAATCTGGAACTGCAGAATCATCGGGAAAGAAAACAAAATGAAGAGAAATTTGTTCAATTCCCGACGTTGGTTTCAGCTGTTACTTGCAATCACAAAAACTATAACTTTTCTTGTTGGGGTCACGTTTGTGCAAGTTGACTGGGCTCTATTTATCGTCTTGGAGGGTTGCTAAGTGACATGTAGCACGCTAGTATTGAACCTCTTGAATTGCTCGCACAGCTTAAAAAGATCAAGACTCAAAAGATTCGGATAGTCTTCAGGTTCCTTAAATGAGGATTCTTTTAACCTGACTACTTCATCCCATTACTTTTAGTGATAAAAGGAAAGCCTCTTCCTTTTCTACTAAACAGCTGAGTGATATCAGAAAAAAAAATTGAAAACAAAAAAATAAAGAAACTCACTTGTTGTTTAAGACATGTTTTTAAAATGGATTCTGCTCAAAGTTCGAGCAATAAGTGCCAAAAATTTTTACTACAAATCTAGTGCAGGAACATGTTGAATACAATTTGTAACATCACGCTAAATTCACTTCTCTAAGTGACCCTGCGATTATGTTCTTAAGCATGTGTGAAAGTCAACCCTCGTTAAAAATGCTTAAAGTGCGTTCCATTTTGTTTTGAACCGACGTGAAACGTTCGATCAGGATTTAATTAAAATGGATATTCAATTTTCTCTCGCTAGGTTTCCTTGAGAGCGCCAAGTCTCGATAAGTTCTTCTTAACTGTGTTAAGAATGTTACCATTTTATGAGGTTTTTTTGGTAACTCTATTTTTTGCCTTAATTGCTCGCATGTTTTTCTGACAACTGCAACTCATTTATTAGAAATTCTTTCTCGTCGAGTCACAATATATTGTACTTATTTTGCCCCTAATAAGGAGACTGAGCTTAACAACTCAAGGGAACCACTAAGTTTTTTCCTTGACAAGGCAAAAAGAGCAAAAAAGGGCTTTACACTCTGATTTAGCATGAATTGCATAACATGTTTGTGGAGACGAACTTCAGTTCATGACCACGTACCAATTAATAAGTAAATTGTAGTTCTCAATGGTCGTCCAAATCGCATATTGTGATGAGAAATTTACTTCAAAATTAGACACTTTGCAAATAGGACAACTGTTACAGTTAGTTTTCTAGTAAGAAATTGTATTAATCATTTTATGCAGTTTTTCAAGAGACCATTACTAAAGAGAGGTGATTTTTGTTCCCATGGTATTTCCTTCCTGATTAATTTATTTTGTAGCATGAATTTCACTAGTCTTTAACTGTTTGTTTTTTTCATTTATATATATATATTCAATTCGAGTTTTGGTATTTGCTCGTTTTCACAGCTGATGTAAGTCCAACAACTTGCAAGGGCGTTTGCCTGACATCTAGTGTGAAACAAATGACCTTAGTAGCCAATCAGAACATCTTCATAACTATTGAAAGATACTAGTACCATAAAAAAATATTAGGACGGTATCCGCTCTCTTATGTAATGGTCTCGGAAACATTTTAAAATAAATTGCAATTATATTAAATGGGTGGTTGGGTATAAGCAATGCTTTTCATAAAATATAAAGGAAATTAGGAGTACAGAATATTTTAAGGTAATTTCTATTTTAAGGAATGATTTACTTTTGGCACAGACAATTGTAAAATATCTCACCACAGTTACTGACAAATATAGAATAAAATACCTTGTTTCTGGATAAAACTACCTTCGGAACAAAAAATTCTAATGAACAGAACTGGCAATACGATATTCCAGATCATGCTGAAAGATAGTGCATGCACTATTGAAAACGGCGACATCAATTGGATGACAAATAATTTGCTCTGCAAATCAGGACAATTATGTTTCTATAGTTTTACTGTTGATTCGTGCCAAAATATGCAGTAATACAATATCAAAGAATTTTTAGAAAAATTAAGCAACTATGTGAAGCAGATACTAGTACTAGGTTAATTATTTCGCTTATTTCTACATAAAATATGAAATATAGGAGCTGAATATTGATGATTGACTTGTGCTCAGATTCTTTAAATACACCATGCATGGTTTGTAAATCAGTTAAACGACAAAATAATCTTGTAATAAATATTTTATTAATCTATTTCATTGACGTCATTGATAAAGCAAAAACACAACCTTATTCCAGGGTTTGAAGGAAACCATGTAACCGAGGATGGCTTAACTCCTTACTGTTTCAACCTTGTTCTCAGAATCGCGGTTGGGAAGAAAGGATTTTGGAAACGATGTTGACCATTGGGAGTTAGAGAAAGAGTCCACTTAAGATTAGACGGAGTCTGTTTATGAAGGGATAAAATACGGTGTTGCATGTGCACCCGACCATAATCAATTGCAATACTAGAGACAATTCTATGCCAAATTTATTTTAGGAGACGATTAGAATATTAATATTTATAAAATTAATTGTCTAGGTATACTTCCAGTGTTAAGATGAATTTTGCTACATTCGTCAAAAAGCCCAACATTTTCTTGTTCGTCACCTGAATATTAGGCATGAAGGTGACAAAAGTGTTCGTATTTTCGTTTATTCTTCAATTTTCAAGAGTCACATTTATAATTACAGCAAAAACCATGGCAAGATTTCCGTATAACACCAAACATTTATTCAGCATGCAGTTCACTGTTCATCTAAACAAGCGAATCGTGAAGTATATCTCTCGCTAACATCCTAAATCATTTCCCAAATTTCTATTGCTCACTACAGTAAGTCAAAATGTAAGCTTCCCTCGCTGAAAAACGTACCAGAGTGTGACCGATGCAACAATGGTCGTGTAAGAACACACGAAAGTAGAGTGATAACGGGTTGTCATTGCGAATGAAGTTGTGTTTCATGACGCTCTTTCGGAGATTTCATTAGTTGAAGTTACTCCTGGGATTTGTTGAACAAACCGTGGAATTTTATTGCTACTTTCCTGTACTTTCTCAGCGGAATAGACAGGAGGGGTCATTTACCTTTATCAACTTAACAGTTTCCAGCACTTTTCTATTAGCTATACTTTTGAGGATGAATACTACCACTGTTTATCAAGTGATGCTACAGTAACGGTACCACACAAATGCCCAATCATTGGTTAACAAGTTGCGGTCATTTTTCTTTAATATAACAGGTTACCATAGCAACAGAACAACCTGTTAAAAACACCCTTACTTTTAGCTTAAAGGTGGCTTACTACAGTTTTTCAAAGATCCATTAGCGCGCGCTATTTCTAATTTCTAGCATAAGAAAGCTTGAAGAAGTTAGGAGCAATGTTACTCTACAAATTAGAGAGTAAATAAAGTTTATGAGGATGATCGCCTGACAGACGTCAGTATTAGTGGAGAGTGCAAAAAAGACGCATGTAAACCTAAGAAGAAACGAAAACCATTTCAGCACTTGAATCGCGTTAAACCACTCTGGTATACGTAGCGACAGTTTCAAACTGTTTTCAAAAGTGTGTTTAAGCCTACAACCAACAAAATATTACAAAAAAGGTCGTTAAACAACCGGGAAATGAGTTCCAATTTACTCATGCTTTCTCGCACATACACTGTAAAAGACATAAATAGACATGCGCAAGGTTGTAAAAAAGATTGCTCGAAAACCTACCGGACAACCGATGAGGAAATTTTCACAGCTGATTTGTAGAGTGAATCGCGTTAAAATGCAAAATTAAAAAAAAATCTGAGACAGATTTTGAGCTATTTTGAAATAAGCAAAATTTCACATTTTCTTTGTTTACGAAAAATGTGTCTTATTCTTATTTTACTTTTCATGAATGTTTAATCAGAGCCAATTTCTAATTCCTAAAATTTTAGGTAGGGTCACACGGGTAGGTTTTGAGAAAAACGTCATTAAACCACTAGTGCCCAGTCTCTCCTGGGGCACTTGGTCGTTCATTTTGGCCATTTGTTGACGCTTAATTAAGGTGGCTCAAAACAACTTCCAGCACTTAGATTTTGAAAATGACACAAACACCAATGGCTGACGAATTATGGGTGAAGCAGTAGATTTATGTCATGTGTGCTGACACAGGATGTTCACAATATCCTCAAATTTGCAGACAACTGAGGACTCCCAAGAAAATTGAGTACATTTTCGCGTAACAAGGGCCGATAAATCATATGCTTGCAATACGGTCCCAAACAGGCTCAGTTGAGATTTATTACAGGACGAAAAATGTTTGGCCCCTTCCAAGCGTTCAGTTAGTTGCGGCGCAGCACGAGAAACGGCGCGCGAAAAAAATAAAAAAAGCGCGTCTTATCGCCGTGCTTTTAAAAATTTTTTTCGTGCGCCGTCTTTCGCGCTGCGCCCCAACTACCCAACGAATTGAACGCCTGGAAGAGGCTAAAAATGTTTAGAAAAAATGCGATCACAAAATGGAGAATATTTCAAACGCCAAGCGTGTAATTCTGATTGGGAGAGGTATATACCCGGACGGGGGAGGGGCAGTGCCATATATGGGCTATATAGGTATGTGCCGCTGTGAAGGGTATGGTTTTCAAGCAGTTTACGCTAGGATAGGGTATATAAATCAGAGCGTTTGGGTCTAGAATAAGGTATCATTTTTCACAAAACTGACTGGTTGGTTAAAGATTTTATCTAGAGTAAAGAAAACGGGAATTGCCACTCACAAATATAAAAAAATCAAATCGGCAAGTTTAAATTTACGCAAATCAGCCTCAACAGTGTCGATAGATGGGGAGATTTGGGGAGTTTACTCTAGTATAGGTTAGCAAAATTCAGCTGAACTAGCTCTGGTATAGGCTAAGGGTTCCAGGGTCACAGCAGCACATCCCCACCCAGAAATTCCCAAAGTACCCCCCCTGGGGGGGTATATACTCACGTCTGATGTTATTCAAAACAGAAGCTTGGGAAACATAGTTGGAGGAAAAAGAAAAGGAATCGTTTATGTGAAAGCAAGTTCTCTCAGAATTATTGTAAATCATAAAGCTACATTTACCAGAAAATCTTCACGTGTGATAATGCGGGACCATTCGGGAGAGTGTCAGGTCCAAAACTTAGGGAATATTGAAATGGCAATGAAGAAATCAGATTTGCTGATTTTAGTTATTGGCCCTCTGAACTAACTTAGGACTGAAAAAAATACATCTTACTAACCAGCCATACTTGGAGAATATGGCCCGAGGTCTTGACAAAACCGTACAAAAAGAGTGAGAGAGCTTGGTTAAAGAGAGATTACTTGACTGAAAATGGTAATTCTTCGAACATGGACTGAAAAAACATCGCAAACGTCATACCCTCTGGGGGTACTACCACAAATATTGGATAGGTGTGTGATAGGTGTGCGAGTCTTAAACCCTCATCCCGTTATGAAAATAGATCACCTATTTCGAGAACCTCAAAAAACCCTACACACACGTATAATTATAGCCCAAAAAAGGGAAGACTCCCTCCCCCACCCTCAAACCGGGGCTTCAAACGCGCAATTGATTGGTAGCCGACTAGGGTAAACTCAAATCTGAAGTCTGTTATGTGACAGCAAGTTCTTTCAGAAACGTAAGTCATAAAACTGCAGAACATTTTACAGAATGATCACACAGGATCATTCGAGACAGCTGCCTGGTCAATATTAGAGAATACTGGAGCGACAATGGAGCAATCGTACTGGTTGATTTTAGTTGTTGGCCCTCTGAACCTAGTCGTGAAATAATGTTGGTTAGGTTTTCAAAAACCCATATCATTGATGTTCATTATGTGCATAATAAAGGTAAGTTCACAAGTTCTCCCCTTCTGGTGCTGAGTTTTTTCTAAAAAATATAGATAATACAATAAGTAGAATAGCTTTACTACCTCCCTTAACCCGATAAAAATTATTTAAACACTTGCCACATTAAAAGCAACGTTTTAATTATTGCCAGAAAATACTGTATAGAATATATTTATACAAGAGTAAAATACATTTTAAGAAGAAATAATTACAAGAAAGTAAGCAGAATTGTTACTTTCAACAGTTCCTGCCTTCCGTACAATAAACTTGTATTCTTGATTTTAACTACTAACTAAACGGGTACATTTTTTGACCTTATTCCAGAATATGAAAAGTAGATATTTTTGGCAGGTTGGCTGAGTGTTACATAAAGCTTCTCATGCTTAGAAACCATTTCAAGTTGGTGTTACTAGGCTTATTGGAGAGCTACAAAAGTTACACGCAGCCAATGTTAGGCCTGCAATAGTGAGAAACTTCATGAAATAAATAAATAAATAATAATAATAATAATAATAATAATAGTTCATTTATATAGTGCACACATCCATTACTATCCCTAAAAACTACAATTTTACTCTAAGAAACTTAAAAACTAAAAAAAATAGGAGAATACCTTAAAAATTAAACAGAATCTAAAAAAAAATAAAAATATGTAAGAGACGTGTAAGAGACACTAAGTTGCCTCTTGTTTCTGCATGTCTTTCATACCCAGTACATTTCAATCTACAACACACCAGGTGGAATAGCAGTGCATTTTGTGATATTCCAGAGGGGTGAATCCAGGTTTTTTCAAGGGGGGGGGGGGGGGGGCTGGTACCTTGGGGTTGCAGAATCAATGGGGCATGCCCCCAAAATGTTGCTATTGGAGAACTAGAACCTTCTTGAATACTGTTACACTAGAGAAATACTAGCAATGTCACAAAGTAGAAAAACAGCAGTATAATCATTAATAAATTACACTGTGGTACCTCCCCAGAGTGTCTGTCTTAACATTCTCAACATTTTAAACTTCTCCAAAAGGGAGTGGGTGGCTACCACCCAATCAACTCCCCATTCCCGCCCCCCAAATCAGCCCCTGTTGACCAATGGAATGTTCTGTTGCTGAGGTAATTTTACACCTGATGAGCTATCTCCTACCTTGGTTACAAAGTGGGTTCTATTTAACAATATTTAGTCCACAAGGCCAAGTTGTTCACAGGATGTGGACAAGTACTCAACAATATGAGCATGGGTCAATGGATACATCAAAGTAAACAAAAGAAGATTCTTATTCTGGAATAAGGCCTGTTGACATAACCCGCTAAAATACACATTTCTCTGTGTTTAGTTAAGGCACCAGTGTAACCTATGCTGCATGAATACACAGACGTTTCCCTTTTGTGTGCACACTTAATTCTTTCAACTTGAGAAACATTGCAATCTAAGCAGAGCCTTTCTTCTCTCTTGATGGAGAGAAGAGTAGGATCTGGCTGGCATATTTGACATACTTATGATGAAGCTCTTCGGAAATCTGTTTAGTGACAATTGCCTGTTGCTGTTGTTGTTGACTTTTAAGTTTTTTGATGTCCAAGGAACAACCATATCATTACACTTTGCAAATCTCTGTCAAGGTGCATCTACAGTGTGGAATTTTTTTTTTCTTGGATAAAATTTCAGACACCCCTTGAGAGGTGGAAGAATTGAGCACATGTGCCAGAGAGGTGTCTGTTTATTCATGCTCGCAGTTTTCTAAACCACTCCAGTTTGAGGCGATTGTAAGTATTAATGGTTTGCATCTATTACTAACATAAGAATTTTAAAATCTAAACTAAAATACTACTTTCTGTAAGCCTGTTCTGTTCTTACATTCTCATACTCCTGCACAAGTACCAACAGTCAGATAACAGATTATTTATTTACCTGATCTGCCAACTGATTTGCATTTTTGCTATTGTAGGTGGAAATTTGAGGGAAATCTGTTCAAGATAGCTAGCTCTCTCAAACACTGAATTGAGCTGATCATGTAATTAAATACAATGGTATATATTATAATATGATTTTGAACATTGTTAGATAAAATAAAAGGTTTCCAATGAAATGTTTTCAGTTTCTGGGTAAAGGCAGGAATAGAAACAGGCAAAAGAAATTGATTCTTTGTTCGTTGGATTAATCAAGACAAGTTAAATGATGATGAAAACAATACAAACTGTATGCATTCTTGGTAGAGACATGAATGATCCTCACAATAATTATTATGTATACAACTTAAGCAGCTGTGAAAATAAATAATTCAATGAAACTACTATATCAACATTAGAGACTGTTTTACCATATTTCAAAACACTGAGAAGTAATATATCAAACACAATAGACAGTGTTTCAGCGAGATATCCAAACTCCAAAAAGAGAGTTGAAAACATAATGCACAGCTGATTGATGCACTTCAAGGTGTTTAGAAACATACTAAAGCATTGTCTCAATCAAAACAATAACTAACGAGAATTTTTAATGGAGAAATAAAAACATAAAAAATTAATGCCAATTAAGATCAGAAATCCAGAAACCATGACAATTATGCTCTCCTTTGTTTAAATTTGTTGATCTGTTGATTAGTTTAAGAGACTGTTGGCCACTTTGCTATTCTGTGATTAGTCTTTCCTGGGTCCCCAGCCATTTTACAGTACACCTTTAATCAATTCACAACTATGCTAGTGTGGAACTTTTTGTAATATACAATGCTGTGTTTTGAAATTTTCAACAGCATAAATCACCGTTTTTTCTCAAATTTAAAAATAACACACAATATATTTGCAATATTATTCCAATTTTCACCTATGATAATAACCTCAAAGTAACATATTTTTGTAAGTTTCAAAGTGAGAACTTATTATTTTGACGGCAAAACTGCTCTGCTTTTTGTACATTTTTTATGGCCAGCCACTATTAAGCAAAACAGTTGAGTTACAAAATGAGTTTAAATACTGCTAAATAATATCATGGTCAAAATATGCGTCAAAAATAATGGTTATCGATGCCCCAATGTAAATCCTTGAAATAAATTTCTCTTTGGACATCAATAACATAAATCTTTCATTTATAAAGTTGTGGAACTACGGAAATGTTTGGTTACCTACTGAATCAACATTCCAGAGTATATAAAGAACTAACTGAAATTGTTAGATACTAGAGATGAACATTCCAAAATTCCATCACAAAAAAAAAAACAATCCTGTACAGGGAAATAGTTATGTCAATACTATCTGCGCCCATTGCTTGTAGAATTTGTTGTTGAATTACCGGTTGGCAAGTTTGTTGTGGGTAATGTTGGTTGCACTGTTGACGTATAATTGTTCTGTTTACATTTCACCATTGGATCAACATGTAAGCAATCATCTGAGTACCTATACTCCTGTTTCCATTCTGTTAGGAGGAAAAGGAACACCAGTATTACTGTGTAATTCAATGTGTGTATGTATGCATGATATCATTTACAACCCATATTCATCCTACATCACTACATCACACATGCGTAATGTAACAGTTGAGTGTCATGTTTGTTTTGAAGAAAACCTCCAATTTTATTTTTGAAAACATGGATATTTATCCAGAGAGAGCAAGGACTTTCTAGATGGCCTAATCATAATATTATCTGAACATATCCCAGGATGTTTTTAAGAGATTCTCAAGATTGACCCAGCCAGTTCACCAAAGTTATGTTTTGACAGACACAACCTTGTCTCTGGCACCTTTCACTTCTTAAATCACAGAACTTAGAGGAAATACCTTCATTCACTTCGTTGGATGCATGCCGGTCAACAGAGAGTCTTTAAAACATACTCTTTCCAGTTACAAAATTTGCACAGCTGTAGCTAAAAGTTTAGAAAGTATTGGTCACGTGACCAATATCTTAAACAGAATCTTGCAGACATCCTCAATCTTATTAGGATCTATCTAGTCATATTTTGGAAAGATCTGGGCAAATATTTTATATGGCTCAACAATTGTGCTTGGTTTGAAATTTTATAAACCATTTTTCTGCTTTGGATCAGATTATGATACCCTGTAATATTTGTAACAAATAAATGGAATAAAATTGAACTTTGCTGACATAATTTCTAGACAAAAAGAATGTTAACAATAAGCTGCTGAATGATGTAAAACAAAGCAATATTCACAGAGTAATAGCTTAATGGAGGGTGAATGCTTAATAGAGGTTTGACTATATTAAAAATGTTAGTGTCACTGGAGATAAAATATCAAACTCAAGGCATTTTGTAGTCTTCCTGACAACTTGTCACTTCAATACAAGCAAAATTCATGGTCATGTAACAACCAATTAAAGAGAGACACACATTAGCACTCCAGTGGTACATTATCACCAGTTCACACCTCACATGTCTCTCATGATGCCCTATACGGGGTTTCTGGAATACAGGATATTCAGGCAAAAAATTAAAAGGATACAGGATATTTGGGGGGAAACTTAATTGGATATTTAGATTACATAAAAATTAATGGGGTATACAGCAGGGAAATTGTTAATTTTTGTAACTGGAATTAACAGGATAGCCAAAAATAAACGAGATGTGGTAAATTCTGACCCCCCCCCCCCCACCACCCCCCACCCCCCCACCCCCACTGCCTAGTAATGGGGCCTCTGTCACTAAGGGATGATTCCCTGACTTTACTCAACACCATACATGTAATCTGGTTAAAAATATATCAATACTACACACCTGTGTCAAGACAATTAAAAGCTGAATATCCTACTTGTACTAAGTTTCCTTCATCATTTGGAACTGGCAGAAAATGTGGACATCTCTGCAACACAGTCAGACAAAGATCTACACAAGTTCTCTTCTTGCTCTTTGTTGCTGCTGATAACATGGTAAAGCATATCCAGTTTTTATAGGCTTCCTAAAAGTAATATTAACAAAACACTGTCAACATGGGAGGACGGTGGCCTCATGGTTAGTGCGCTCGACTCCAGAGCGAGCGGTCTGGGTTTGAGCCCTGGCCGGGGACATTGTGTTGTGTTCTTGTGCAAGACACTTTACTCTCACGGTGCCTCTCCCCACCCAGGTGTATAAATGGGTACCAGCGAATTTAATGCCGGGGGGTAACCCTGGGATAGACTAGCATCCCATCCAGGGGGAGCAGAAATACTCCTAGTCGTTTCATGCTACTGAAACCAGGATAAGTTCCAGCCTGATGAACCACTTGCTTCGTATGCAGACTTTACCTACCTTATTGTTCACATAAATTTGCTAAACATAGTTCTTTTCAGAGCATGGTATAGCTTATTTTGTGACCCAAATCACACTGATTTTTTCTTTTTCTTTTTTGTTAAATTAGAAATAATGTCAAGTCAGGAGCTGTAAACATTGAGTAGTTGTAATGTTCCAAAAATATGCTTGAAATATTGCTGGTTTTTGTGTCAAATGCATTACTTCACTCTTTACTTTTTGTCAATTGATTGTTTGATGTGAATGAAAATTAAATATTTGCAAAGCAAACAAAATGTACAGAGGCCTGTACAATTAACTCAAGAGAATACACAATGATAGTTTACGGTATCAGTATACCTGAATTGACCGTCTCACGTTTAATAGCACATTTTTATGTGGATGCTTTGAAAATATCCCCCAATAAAGTATACATTTCCTGAAAGCTTAATAAATGAGGAATTCAAAAATGTTTTTTATCTTTTTGAAACTATAAAAGGTTTAGAAATTTTGCATAAGAAAGCAGTTTTAACCCTTTCGTCTTTATAACAAATAAAATGTATGTATGTAAAATGTATGTATGTACGGACTTTATGGACTAGCAGCAATGTGATTAATGTCAGAATTGATTCATGACACAATGCCCTTCGAAAGTGTGTCTCCAATTTCTCAAAGATCACTCATTGTTTTCTTTTTATACTATTTTAAAGTTTAACATTCAAACACTTGGGGTATCCTTTGGCAAACAAAGTATCCTTTGACAAACAAAGCCATAACCAGATTGAAATTAACTAATCCGAGTAGAGCATCTATCCAGGAACATTTCAGCCAAATCTGTCCAAAGGTGGTTGCAAATGAACTTAAAATGCACCTTCATGTACCTACTGCTTTTTTTTAATTTTAGAGACACAGATGAAAAAAGCTTTAATTTATTAATTTCCAAATTGGTTTCTTCTAAGCAATTGATGACACACCAAGTGTAAGATTTACTGATGTACTGACAGATGACTCCAAGGATCAGCTTGCCGTAATCATAGTGTTTATGACAATCTGTATTTCACAGACATCAAAACAATATAATACTACATATGGTAGCTCAAGACATAGTGAAATGCAGTGAGATTTCTCATTGGGTACTCAGTTTAGTCATGCTACTGAACATCCGCTTGTAATTTTATTATCCAGGAATGTTGATGATTTGAACGATGAACAGCTATAATGATGTGAAGAATATCACAAACCGGCTATAGGTCAAATAGTGAGGAAACGAATTGCAACAAGCTCAATGTCGTGATATTCCAGGGCATGGAAAATCCAAGTGAACAGACGCTTAAATGAAATAATGCCTTATGGCCATGATTGCTCACTGCAAAATTGGCAACCTCTGAAGTGGAAAGTGGCTTGTTATCATACCATTAAAACCGTAAAGGGCACAATAGTATCTGTTTCTCTGAAGACATCAAAAATTTAGAATGTAGAAACGGCGAATAAAATAATCAAATAAAGAAACTATGGACAACTCTAGAGAACCAGGGAATCGAAGCGTGATCGCATGAAGGATAATAACTCTAGTCCACTCTGGTCATGCAATCGAGCCTGGGCATTGAGCAATATACAGTGACAGAGGGTGAATTCAAAAGCAATGACAGGAATTTGTCAACGTTTTGTCAGCGGTAATTACAAATTCAAAATCGTTTATCCTCTGTATCTCTAAAACCAAAAGAGCTTATAATTATCATTCCAAATTTTTTGAAAAAGAAAGTGCACAAAATTGTCTAGCCAGTGATTAAAATATAGAAAAATTGTATTTCTGAGTGAAATTGAGGCATAGTGATACCATGAGTCTGCATTTGAGGCTAGGTGATGCTTATCTTAGATTCTGACTAACATGAAGCCACCAAGACTACACCCCTCCCCACCTCCCAAATCTGGATAGGATGCTTGTCCATCACAGGGTTCCCCCAAAGCATTAAATACCCATTTATACACCTGGGTAGAGAGAGGCTCTGTGAGAGTGTCACAGTGTGATGAGGAAAGTGTTTTTCATGCAAACATGCAAAAAGAGCACTTAAAATTCAACTTTAAGAGTGTCTTTAAAATTTTCACATTAGCTAACAATTTCACTATTTCATTCCTTTAATTTTCTTTATATCCTTTATCCTCTTTTCACTTGCAACCTATTTTCCATTTGAATCAAAATTTCCCTTACATTAAAAATATGTATTTCTTTTTTATTGTGATTGCTTTTGTAGGAGAAAAATAATGAAGAAAGGGGCCTTATCATCAATTAACCAAGATAAAAGGATAATTCACTAATTTTACACAAAAGAAACACTGTCAGTGACAGTGAACTATCTTCCCCAGTTAATCAAGGCTCTTGTCCAGGCTTGCTAGGCTCACATAACCTTGCAATCTGTAGTCTACAGCACTGAAGGCCCCTTGTCCAGCTGTTCCCAAAATAACAATGTGGTCTTACATTTCCTCATAAAAAGAATTATGCCATCTCTATTTTAGACCGAAGACAGCAAATTTCAGATCAAAAACCATAACCTTGGGTTGCATTACATATCTTAACATTAGTTTATCTAGAGACAGCTCCGCATGTTCCTAATTCACCAGGTGATAATGTACAGCATGTAATAATGTAGAAAGCATGGTTCATTTGTAGCTCTAATCATTTCAAACTACTGGGTTTAACGATGATCCAGATCACTCATTAAGTCTTATTGGTAAGAAGATAAGTGTCAGTTTAAGGTAGGCCTGGAAATTGTATTTTAGCTTTTCAAGAGATACTGTCACGGTGATTTTGTTGCATTTTTGGTGAAAGCAGAGCTAAAATTACTGTTGAGTTCTTTTTCTTGTTCACAATGTACTCCTAGCTAAAAACCCAAGATGAAGATATTAATAATTTAAATAATTTGTTAAAGGAAGAGAATAATATGAAATAGTATTTTAGAGATTTTTCTAAGACATGACAACAGTGATAATAGTTGCCATACATGTATATATGCTGTTCAAAGTGGTTCTTAATGTTAACCCTGGCTGAAACCCTAGTGTGCGACTATTCAAATAATTTATAGCTATTGTGCAGTACTTTTATATGATACTGTTTACCACCTTGTAAAACCTTTCCACAGGATTATCAGTTAGTAGCATTTTCATCACTTGGTTTAAGATTACATATTAAGCCTTGTACTTCCAAGCTAGAACAGGGAGCTGTATACTTTATATGGCCTGGACAGAAGGTGAAAATCAGCCTGTTGCCACCTTCTAGTGAAATCCCTGTTACTATTTGTGGAAAGAACATAACTATAGATCATCTAAATATAAGCTTGCTTTCAAGCTGTGCTTTTGTCTAGCGCTGTTTATTGTGATGCACAAATGTTTGAAAGTATGTAGAAACCCTAGCGAATGAGCAGGGCTGTAACTAGTTTGAGGCAAACCGAGGCACTAATTGCCTCGGTCATGTTTTTTGTTTTTGTTGGTTTTCTTTTCAAAGGAAAATGTGAAACACTGCTAAATACCTAGGAAGAGAATTTAACCATGAAAATTGCCTCAGTCTTATTTTTTCTGGCTATGGCCTTGGTGAGCATTCAAAGAAAACCTATCAAATAAAATATTCACATCGATCAGGTGCAAAGTACTATTTAAATCTTATTAGATGTTTTGGGGTGTGTAGTATCGCTATATATTTTTACAAGTTGTGCCGTATTTTGACTCGCCCTATGGGCTCGTCAAAATACAAACAACAAGTAAAACTATAAAGCGATACTACACACCAAAACATCTAATAAGAGATTTATTATCCAACTGCTGTAGTCAATAAATTTATCAATGAAAAGAGGGAGAATGTGAGAGCTTTGCGTGCACGCACCAACCTGTACAGCAAACAGGTTTTCTACTGTACGAATAACTGTACAATATCGCTGTATATTTGTACTGTTATTTGGATGGTATTCACTGCAGTTGGATAATGTTTGTTATTCTGTGCATACTTTTTGGTCTGGAAGAAAGTACCGCAGTGAATGACTTTTAGCTGCTCAACATTCATAAAGCACTCGTTGTTTTTTTTATGTTGTCAAAACTAAAAGTGCGGAATAGCTCAATCTTTTCAATGTTTTGAACTTAGACACCCATGGGAGCAAAAAAATGTTTATTGAATCTTGAGCTGGTACATTACTTTGTGGTTGGTGGCCTATATCTAAGGGTCCTTGAACATGGCGTACTTCAAGATGATTTATGACAGATAAAGGGAATTATTGATTAGTGCATGCTGGGGTTTAAGTGATCAACAAAGAACATTCCTGACAAGTAATTAAGTGCAAGCATGGAATATTCATCATGAAAACATATGTTCTCTACTTTGTTCATTGCCATTAATTATTTCTTCTGGTTTTTTTCAAAACTGTGTACAAACCCAATGTTTATGGTGTAACCATACTGTGTATAGTCTGAACAATGACGGTGTTCATACAGTATTGTGTTTCAGAGCTTTTGACAATGACTTAATAGAATATTCAAATGACAAGTTTTGTATTTCTCTTGAGTTTTTTATATTCTGAATCTTTAAATTCTTTAAAACCATAAATGCATGTTCCAATAAGCTATACTCATTAAACACAAGCTACCTAAACTCAATTAAACTCTACAGAGGGTTGCTTGGGTTTTTTATGTAAATATTGACTTTGTGGGAGAAAAAAATTTATAACAGATAAATGGAAAAAGGGAAATAACAGACATATGATAATGTAAAATTTAATGAATATAAAATTTTTGATTCCCTGATGGCCAAAGGGAATCAAATACAAACCCAATTGAAAAGAAAATTTAAAAATTCTCATTGTAAGGTATAATTTAGAATGCGTTAACAGTAGGAGAAAATATTTCATTAAATTAATAAAAAATTGTGTTTTGCTATGAAAGAATAATAAAGAGTTTAAAATAGGAAGCTTTGGTGCAAAATGTATGTTTTAACGCAATACATGCATAAATGATAGTCTTCTTAGAGTTAATTCGGTGGAAATATTCTGTATCGTAAACTGCCCTAATAATTAATAATACATGGAGATCTTTTTGAAAAAAATAGCAAGGGCAATGAAAACTGATTTTGTACTAGGATAAATTTAGCAGGGGGTTGATTCTGGACAAGCAGTTTCAAATTTAAGTTGTTTGAATTTAAAGGCCAAATAATGATTAGATGGAGTTATCACCTGCAGAAAATCAAGAAAAAAGATGTTTAATATTTAAATCAAACACAGTTGTGAATGATAAGAACAATTTTAAGAAAGTTCTGCTCCTAAAAGACAGCGACCAAATATACTGGAAATAGCATATTTGCAGATGATCAATAAACCCTCAAATTGAAATAAAATGCAAAAATACATAATTTATATAAAAACCATTTAACACTTTCAGACCAAAAAACAGCAGCAAATATGAAATCTATTTACTGAATAATTAAAAAGTTCCTTCTTATTCTGATATTATAAAATTCTAAATTCTAAATTCTGTGAGTTTGGTGAGACATCAAGACCATATTTCCTAGTTTATCAATTATCTTTTTTTTTATTCTCGTTATTTTCTCACTGCGCTGATTATTCCAAATACGAATACAATAATTTGCAAACTTCAACATACATCAATTTTACAAAACATCACCGGAGAAAATCAAAGTTGCATGATTTCTTCCTAAATCCTTTTGACTTCTGAATTTAAGGCCGAGCTCTTTTGAACATTCTCAAAAGAAAAAGAGACGCTTATGTGCAATTATATTCCAAACATATGGTGACTTTAATTTTTGATTGCTCTTAAAATCTAAACAAAGATCGTCATGCAAAATGACAAAATGCAAACACATTTGTCTGTACATCAAATGCGCATATGTACGATCCGACACCCATCAAAAATCACGAAAACATCGTACTTAACATCATTTCTGCCGATGCCAAAATTGGAAGAGCGTTTAACGTCAAGGGCCGTCCGAATGTTCCAGAATCGATTGAAAAATTCGGCCATTGAATAAAAACCAAAAAGATGGAGATGTCATTTTCTTCATACAACGAAAAACCGCCAATTCACAGCGGGGTGCAAAAGATTCGCGCGTATTTTACATTCTCGAATACGCAATTTTCCCATGTCAAATAATCGATCTTCGAAACCGCACGTTTACATCTGCTTACCTTTTGAAAGAAAGGCGTTCACTAATACGGCTCTTTTCTCTTTGTTTGCGAAGACCTTGCTCTCGAATAAAGACGGGATACAATATGTGAATGTTGAAACAGTATTACAACCGATGGCACTTAGAGATTGTTGATGACTTAAATAGTATTTAGGGCTCCATTGTGACATTTTCTCGCGGCTTAATCCTATTGAGGAGCGATCGTGGGGATTTTTTTTCCTAAGAAGAGAGAAAGCTTTACTTTATCGAGCCATATCAGTTGCAGCGTACATGTCAAGACTTCCCAAACCATCAAATAAAAATAAAAACAGAGTCCATTCAAATAAATTATCGTGTCCATAATTTGGTCGATTACAAGTCTTTTCGATATGGTATAGTAAATGAAGATGGTTTCACGGTCGTTTGATGTAAACACTCCCAGAAATAACGATTTGCCGGATCCATTAAAATATATATTTACTGTACCTGCCTGACTGTGTTTTACTCAACATTAAAACAGCGTCAATGGAAAAACGACGTGATTTAAAACAGCGGGGAAGAAAAGTACTTCCCTTCCACCTGCTTCGGCAGTTCATAATAATCCAAGTAAAATATGAGGAATAAAATATGAAGCTCTGACGCATCTTAATTAAACAGCACTGACAGAGTTTAAACTTCATCCTTTACTTATGAGCTTAGAAGCCCGCGCAAATTAGTGAATAGAGCGAAGGAGACCGCAGTGATTTTTTCACGCTTCAATGTTCATCAACAAAGAAGACGAACGATGTAAAAGGTACCAAGAACAAAAGCGGCGTTACGCTATATTTTCTAATTTCTCGAACGGGAGAATTTGATTAATCAAAGAAAGAGAAAAACATTACTTGAATGATCGCGATGAGCTAAGTGGCCTCACTGTGGCGACAAAGGGTTTAAGAGAGTTACTTCTTTGTTTTTGTCAAATTATGTCTTATTACTGCTGTAAGTCTGGCGTAATCAACACATCGAGCGTTGCGAAAAGATTGCGAGCAATTTAGTCCTGAGAAACAAAACATATCACGTAAAATACACACAGCACGAGAATCATTTAACATTTTCATCCTTCATTAAAAAGAATTTGATGTACATTTATATTCAAATTACTCACCAGACAGTCGAGGCAAGTTGAAGTTGCAGAGTAAGTGTTTGCCTCCCTTGTTTCTCCGCAATCAGTCCGCTGTATAATTCCCTCGAAACTTGTGTAACTATGATAAGCCGTATTGTCCACCCCTTGTAGCACGTTTAATTGTTGTTGACAAAAAGTTCTGTTCCGCTGTAATGCACCATTCAAAACTTCATTTATCGGAAAGGATGAACAAAATTCCAAGCGGTACGAGCTGTGGGTAACTCCTGCATCGTCTTGAGTTCCGTTCCCACAGTCTTCACAAACACACGCCAGATTAGTCCAGCATTTAGAATTGTTTAGTCGCATTCCGCAACAATTGACAGACTTAATGTCTATCTCTTCGCCCACACCCGATGTTGCAGCACTGAAAAGTAGCATTAAGACAACAAGAAGCCACAGTGGTGAAGGCAACCGTAAGAATCCACTGTAATACAACAACTGGCAACGGCTTTTACTCCATGTGAAGAGGGCTCCCACTTCTGTCGGCCGCATAAGCGATCCGACACATCGAGGATTGACTGCTTTGATGAGGAACCAACCTGAACTGAAAAACTTCTGATAAGCTGACGAGAATCATACAAGGTCTATAAATGTCGCGGTCCTGTTGAACCAGGTGAGCTGAGGAGATTCGATTGAAGTGCGGTCTTGTTGAACTGGGTAGATAAATTAAGAACATCTACCGACTTCCCGGCATTTGGTTACGCGCTATTTAATATATTGAACGCACACGAGAGATTCTCACTGAGTTCTTCTCCGGTGTCAACTAACTTGGATCAGAAATCTGTAAACAAGGCTGTCAAGAAGAGCGGAAATGAGCAGTAAATTTTTCTTCCAATACCAGTTGTACAACGCATGTGCCGTGACAGTTGTCACTTAGCTGTCCCTTGAGTATTGGAAAATATGTGGTTATTTATAAATATCCAAACGTCGCCAAAAAATATTCGGCAAAAACGCCGTTACATCGTGACAAAGTGGAAGAAACAGGAAAAAAGATACGAAAAAATACCTCTCCCTAGGTTTAGTGACCGTGAAACGAAAACTGCGAAGTCCAGCTTGATTCAGTGATTGACGTGTCACGTAACCTTGAACATAACAATTGAACGGACAATTTAGTGTTTTCCCCTTAGTTTCGCAATTATTTGAATACATTTCCATCATTTCCAAAACATTGTCGTAGATCTCATGCCGATCACTGATCAGTTTTGTTCAATTTTCGTTTGTTAGTTGTCGTTTGTTATTGTGCTTTTCGTTGTCCGTCAATCGGAGAAAGAAATTCGACATCTGTCTCAGAAATAGATTGTTCTCGTGGAAATATTTTGGATACCACTTTTGTTGAACCCTGTCAGGCTTGTCTCAACGATTAGGTGGCACTACTGGCGTTCGAAATTAAGAAATGAATAATTAATTCAGCGAGTGACTGACATTAATGGCTGTAACCAAACTGATGGATTTCTTACTTTTTTGAAAATATATATTCTTGATGACACAGACGTTTTTCAATATTTTAAAGTTTCTTGGTTACGTAATCAGTCTATCCAAAATGACCTCTAGAATATTACATGTAAGGCTATACAATCCAGCATGCTTAATATTTAGTGAAGGCACATATCTTCAGCCATATAGATATAAGTCTAAATAATTTAGATCTTACTATGTGACGTCATCGTTACCTCATAAAATGTTGACTCAAGAAATTCGAGCTCTTATTGGCAGTATTCCCAGAGGGTTTCTGTCAACTCATCATCATTCACGTGACACTGTAAACAGCGAAGGGCCATAGCATGAACAAAATTATTACTGAGGCAATGTCTGTGGTTCTATTCTCTTCCTAGGTATTTAATCGTGTTTTACTTTTCCCCTTCGAAAAAAAAAAACAGCAAAAACGAAAAAAATGACTGGGGTTTGCCTCCTACGGTCCTAACAGCTGGGCTTTCGAGACGCCGGTGATCCTGTTAGCCCTGATAGCTCCTGATCCTCTTCGTTGTAATCAGGCACAAGTAGTAATTCAGTTTTGCTGGGCCATTTAAAACAGTTAGTCCGAATGTTCGACGGACATCCTTCGTGTGCTCAGATCAGTCTCTAATTAGCTTAAAATATTCCAATTTTTCGTTCTTGGGTGTAACACATTCAGTTTAAAATCTATTGAGTTCTGAGAATTTCGAGTTATATCCACTGCTTTGGTTAACTGCTGACAGTTTGACTGACCTGTTGGCTTGAAGACGTGGGATCAGAGAGCACTTTTGCATGAGCACTTTTGCGATCAACCAGTGGGTTGATTAACTGTGGTAGCTGCGCATATCATTTTGCGACTAGGTAGCGTTCAGTTGAATATTGTTTGCATACACGCAAATATCTGTTCGCAACAGCTGGATCAAATAGGTCAATCCATCATTTTGCATGACTAAAGACGTTTCATAGTAAAGCCACTCTATCCTGCTTGATGATAGATATTTGGCTAACCTTTTAGCCCGCGCGCGTCCTTTACTAAAACCCTAGTTTCTCATCAAGTTGAAATTCATTCTCTCTTAAAAGATCTTTCAGATCCTTAGCTTGTGGCCTCATCCACTTTAAACCAGTTGTCCTTGCTGTTTTGTGTCTTTTTATCTATTGCTTACAGAGAATCTGCTCCCCGCTCCCCGCCTTGTGCTTAAACCGCTCTCCCTTACTTCTGGTATGACTGTAAATGGTAACATCCTGAGCGAACAGTTCCGAAACATTTCCACCCCACCTCCCCACCCCCGTCCTTCATTGCACAAGGAAGGACGCACCTTCGGCGATCGTGTAACTACACCTACCCTTTGATTTTCTCCCAGGATCCCCCATTTGTTTGGTTGAGCCAAATCCGGAGGGCAATATTAATTGAAAAACCATGTGGCGCATGGAAAGAGCCCTGTAGTACAAGGTTTACTCAACCCATTTGTCCACGTCTACTAGGATGAATAGTAAAAGTTTCCTTGCACCCTAAATCATAGACTTGCCACAAGTCGACCTTTCCTCATTACCAACAGGCCAGAGAAGAATTATCGGAAAGGACTCTTAGAAGGTCTACTTAAATGAGATCAAAGTTATTAATTACGAACACTGGTAAATAAGTCGTCCACGGTTCAGCGAGAGGCGAACGCATAGGAAAAATTCTCAAGAGAGTCTCACGAGACTTAACCTGCGATCAAGCTTTTTTTTTTTTTTTGGAAAGAAGGAGGGAAAAGGGAATATAAGGGAGGGAGGGTATGATCGCAGGTTACACGAGACTGGAATTATCAACAGAATGGCAGGGGTGATACCAGGAGGCCATGGGTGATACCAGAACGAAAACTTTACCAATATTCTTTAGTATATCAGTTCTAAATCATAAAGGAAATAGATATTTCATTTCAGAATACTGCGTGAACAACAAGTTAAGCTTTCATTTGTTTCTCTGATTCTACATGTAAGTGGCCCTATTATACCACAGCATGAAAATAGCTAGGGGAAATGGCTTAAGGTGGCTAGCACCATTTTCCAGCACTTTCCAAGACTTAGATTTAAATCATGTTCAGTCATTATAACCACTGCTAATGTACACGTTGTTATAATTTTCGTTACACTAGAGGTTACCATAGCAACAGCATCACCTGATAAAAAACACCCTTAATTTTAGCGCTTAGTCCTAATAACTAAAAATCCAGCTCAGTGACCCCCATATTTTATTATCGAATTGTGATAAGTATTACAAGATGAATATTTTGGCAAAGTCTAAAGCATGGTCCCCGGTAAATTCTGACTGAATTGGTTCCTTGTTTGTCCCTACCTACGTTTTAATTCTAAAAAATCGTTATTCGCCTTACTAACTTTAGTTTACCAGCTACCACTTGTTGAGAAGAAAAGTCACTGGTATAGTGTTCCGTGAATCCTTGATTTGCCCAAAAGGATTCGTTAACTTCGAGCGCAGAAAATGATAACCAAAGAATTGAAAACTCTATGGATTTACGAAAGTTATTATTCAAAAAAAAAAAAAAAAAAACGTGATCGCAAGGATGCAATCGCTGGTGTATATATATAGTACCCCTCAAATGTTTTTGTTCGAGCCCACGTTTCCAGGTTTGTATTATTTGTTAAGAGCATCATAAATTATCTGGACTCGACGCTAATTTCTTCCATGTTAAAGTCGGAATCGAGCATTCAACGAAATCTCTATGTGGCCAAAAGCAGTACATGTAATTGTTCCCTCCAGTCCTAATCATTTAAGAGTATAAAGGAAAGTATTTAAGAAGTACAAATAGAAGTATGAAAGAAGGTCTTATAATGAATACGACGGATCCGTTTGAATTAGGGGTGAGAGAAATGTATTAGTCTTCGGTTGTGGAGATAAGACTGGGGTATCGAGATCGATAAATAAATCGAACACACTTGTATAACAATAACTCCGTCATAAATTAGTTTTAAGTAATTGTTTTGATTTCAGGAAGGAACATGCATGCGTTGGGAAAATGTTTTCTCTTGGACAATATAATAGAGACAATAGAATACAAAAAAAAAATCGAAAAATCTGTAAAGTTGTCTCAGCTGTATCTCGTACGTAAACAATGTTGATTTGTCCACTCAAGTAGCACGTAAGAGGGAAAACGGCAGCGATCTAAGTTTACTCTTCAAAAGGAAGTTTTTTTAAACAAGCAATCAATAATCGACGGATACAACGATTTCCAACCTCCGGTGAAAAGGATGGAAAGAGAAGACATAGATTATTCTTCGAGAAATAAGCGTTTTGGCAGTGTAGATTACATAGGGTGATTAGAAAATTTTTCCGTCGGCGAAACAATCTCGGTTACAGATTTTGAGAATTCTACCGCTTAATTTACCGTGTTTTCCAACCCCAGTATTTAAATGTGAGCTTACTTTCGATACATTATGCTCGTTGTGGTTAAAACACTGAAAATTCGTGCACCGGCAATATTTTTCCTATAAAAATCATTCCAGTTAAAATCACAAGAGAAATTAAGTCTTCTCGATCTTGACTTTTCTCCGGAGGTTTCAGCGACTGTTTGAATTAAGCATGATTAGCTATTGCCTAGATTAGAAACACGAAAGGAAGTTAAATTTGCGATTCAAATCTCCTTAGTGACGTATGCCTAAAGAGTTAAAAATTCAAAACACATATTCAGGGGAAAGAAACTTTTTTAAATGAAAGATCATTGCATTTCCTCCATAAAATTGCGGTCGTATTTAAGGGGTTTTATAAACTGAAAAAATGACTGCGTGACTAAGCATATTCTTCGGGCCAAAGTAAAAAGTCGTAAGAAGCCTACTTGTAACCAGGTGGTCGTGTTAACGGGTGGCCGTGTGGCGAGGTTATATTGTAACTACGAAAACCTGGTACCTGGGAACCAGATTGTGATTTCGTGCTATTCCGTAGAAGATGAAGAAAGACAATGAATCAAATATTTAGGAGATATCGTACATATATTTGAGCTGCGAGAGACTGAAGATTTTATAAATGAAAGCTTCATTTGTACCCAGCTTAAAAGCGACGGTTGCGAAAAAAAAAACAGCCTGAGAAAAAAATCATTCCATTCTCGTCCCCATAGCCCTTTTCGCCTCTCTTTGTTAAGAGAAGCGAAAATGGCTATTTTTTCTCGCAGTTTTCTTTCGCGCGGCTATTTTTTTCTCGCAGTTTTCTTTCGCATCACGCACGACGGACTAAGCGAAAGAGGGACTACTCGTAGTCTAACGAACTGACAATGTGACCAGCTCTCAGATGGCTTGATAGCTCAGTTGGTAGAGCACTGTATGACCTCGTATCGTTTGTTTTGTTAATAAAGAATCTTACGTCTTTAATTTTTCAATATGACAATTTGTATTTAGCATTGTTCACTTATGTCATGACAAAATGAATATGACTGTTATCATAAGTAATTTAACAAAGTAGCAAACCGAAAGTAGCCAATGGCGGCTATCCTGCAGCGTTGTTAAGGGAATCTTTATACAACGTTGTGTACAATGGAAGGATAAATGCATTTGCTAACAAAATATTGAGGGTAAATTAACACTTTTTCATTGCGATTTATGAAATTTCAAACAGTATTATTTCCTGGATAAGCCAGGCAGAGGGGAATTTGTCTTCTTTTTCTGCTCCCACTCCCGTGCATTTGACCTGTGCTTATCTGTCTAGACCCCAGGGAAATTTGCCTTTTTTTTTGGAAAAAATGCCAATCCCGCCGAACTTACGTCGAGTACGAGAAAAAAAATGACAATATCCAATGTGAAAAGGCAGAATTTCCAGTTGAATTACTCACCTGCTCCCATTTTCGTGGTATCCCGTCATTTAGCCCCAAAATAGATTAGATCCAGACCCTTTCGCCCACAACCAGAAGTCGAAAACAACCCACTGTCTGTTTCACGTTCTGTAAAGTGTGAATGGGGCTAATCGACTTCTGGTTGGGGGCTAACCCTGTAGGAGCCGTTAGGAGCTAATCGACTTAGGGGCTGAACGACTTTAATACATTTACTTACGGAAGCAAACTTTGCGGTAGCCGGAATAAGTATTTTTCGAGCAAGACAGAAATTTTTTTTTTTTTAATTTTTCACGAGTGTTGGACGAGCCGACCGCTTTTTTTCCCGCCAAAAGTATTTTGGCGGGTCACATTATTAATGCCAGCGGAATTTCTACAAAACATGCGCAGCAACAACAACCTTTCCAAGATGGCGCACATGAGTTTTGAGCAGTATTTGGATCAGGTTTGAAGAAATTTGTCATGGTTTAGCTCCTGAGTTAATTTTATGGTGCTCAAATTTTACGTACAATGTTTAATCTTTAGGTGGAAAGGGGACTTGTGTCCAAAAATGGTGATATTTTAGCGGTAAGGTTCTTTGTTTACCTCGCGCGTTTTCTAAAATTTAGCATACTTATCATTTATTTCCTCGTACTTTTAGACTGAGTATGGTTAAGCCAATTCTGAGATTGAAAAGTCATCTGTTTACCTTGCAGGAACTTTTTTCTTTTCGCCATCCACATATTGCTAGTACAAGACTGCAGGTATAAATCTTATTAATTTAGCTTTAATTAGCTTATGAACTTGTTTAGTTCCCCTATAGCTATAAAATAGAAAAGTGGAGAAATGTAAGCTTAAACTCAATATTAAGCTTGCATAAATAAAGTAATTTAACTTTTTCCCATCTAGTTGTGGTTCTGTTTCACAGTGTGACCCAAAAAACAGTGAACAAAAATTATACAGATTTTTTTGTTTTTTTAATTTTACAGATCATGCGTACTAAAGGCACCCGCAGTCGAGTGGCGATCGATACTCTTGATCGATATCCTTGATCTACACCTCAATCGACATCCTGATCGGTACTCGGTGAACAATTGATCGACACTTGATCAACAGCCGGTCGGTAGTCGGCCAAGTGCCGACCGACTCAAATGTGACGATCAAAAATTAGTCAACTCTCGACCGATTGTCACCCGAGATGTCGATCGAGTGTCGATCGAGCATCAACCAAGGTGTTGATGGAGTGTCGATTGAGTATCGATGGAGTGTCGATTGAGTATTGATCAAGGGTATTGATTGACACTCGATCGTGGATGCTTTTAGTACACATTATCCAATTTTACTACACTTGGTTACTGTGCATTTTATTGTGCAGCAATGGTTGCACTATTTTAAAGGGTGCTTCACCTTTGTAGAGATTTCTCAGTAATCTGCTGTTCTAGGAAAAACTGATCACATCCCCTCTCCTCCAGGGGTATGTTTCAAGTGTCACCCCCCTGCCCACCCTATTGGAAATTATTTAGTTGCATACTCAGGACTCAAAGAAAAACTTGAATTTCAGCTTGCCCTTGGGACAAGTAGCTCTAAAATTTTGCTTGCCCAGGGCAAGTCTTAGTTTGCTCTTTTAATGATTTAGTTGCCAGACGACTTGCCTGATTCCTTGCCCATTGGGCAAGTGATACTAAAAAGTTACTCACCCAGAAGGAGAATCTACTTCGTCTGGTCCCGGACGACCGGATAGCACTTTTTTCGGGCACTGATACTGTCCTTTAAAAATGTATCTTAGGAGTGGTTAAGTCATGTGCCCTTGCTTCAGAACCTTCTGAGTTTGTTTAGTCGTCTAGTGTGGGCAAAATCTTTAACCTTTTAAAGAAAAAGTTTGCTTACTGGTGACTTTTTTTTTCATTTTTAGTTGCCAGATTCACAGATGCAATGTGAAAAATGGTTTGAACAACCTTATGATGAAATGGTAGCATCTCACCTCAGGTAGTTTAAACATTGTTCTGCCAGAAACCTGTGGTGACCTGCAATGAACCAGGGTCTGATCCAGGGAGAGGAGCAATATTGATAGTTGCTTCATGTTGAGGATTTTGGGATAAGCTTAGGTTGTGTTGTCTGGTTCAGTTTTGTTGTTTTTGTATCAGGGGTCTTCACGATTTTATCATCTTGTGTTGACCTTTGAACTCCTTACTTAAAGACCCAGGATTGACTGTTATGCTTTTCATGCATCTGTTATTGTTTTGGTGTACATGTACATTCATGATAGAAAAGTCCAATGTTTTACTCTGCTCTCTGTGGCATGAACTGAGTATTTCTAGTCCTCTAGGATAGAATGCCTAGAACTAGTCCATCGCTGTGACTGAGGGTTACCTGCTTAGCAACTTTATGATATGAGAGGGATTTGTATGACCTTAAAATGTTTTGACTTTGTTTTTTCAGAGCTGTCTGGGCTGTCGCTAATGGGGATTATGTGGAAGCACACGCTGCCCAAGCTGTTGTCGTTCAATATCCTTTTAAAAGCTTGTCTCTCAGCTGTCTGTTGTTTTTGTGTGGCTTACACGAAGTGTATAGCCACATTATGGCATGATTTGATTTATTTGTCCTGTGTCAGCACATTTCAAGAGCATTATGTGCAAACTTTGAACAGTGTTTCTCACACTGATGTAAATTTCTTCTTATGTGGGTTTGACTGTAAAAAAATCAATGAATCCAAAGAGTCTCAGTTTTATTAAACAGTTTGCAAGATTGCATATATGTAATAGTATTTGTATTATTCCTTATGCATGAGGTATTGATCTTAACAAATGTAGATCTTTTACCCGGGCTTTCCAGAGTCAAAAAGATGAAAACTGGTAGGTTAGTTTAACAAGTTACATTGAATTATTGTTGTCTGTTTAAAGCAAATGTATTCAGTGACTGGGCTGTGCACTTGAGGTTTTTACCAGATACAATGTAATAGTCAACAAAATTTAGCAGAGGTGACTTTGGTTACTTTGTCATATAGTAAGCGAAGATGATTAGTTTATTTGTTTTAGTAGATACTCCAAAGGATAGTGATAAAGAGCCTACAAATTTTTGTGAAATTGGTTTGGTCATGTTCGATCAGCAAATAAATGACAACAATAGGGAGAACCAATGAGGAGCTAGGTGGCAATATGTAAAAACCAACAAAGTAGGTCATGTTGTCTTGATGTCTCACCAAATATTCAGAGTCAATTGTAGGAAAAGTTAAGAGTAAACAAGAGAGAAGGTTATTGATAGTTCACAAAACTGAATTTGAATTTGACAGAAATCTTGGATTAGCTTCATTCTGTTGAATTAAACCATGCCCTGTTGTAAAATGATTATTTTGTGTTTCCCCAGTTCCAGAAAATGTTTTTCCCTTGTGAATCTCTTCTTAGACTGTTCTCTTTTAACCCTGATTTCCTTCCTCCAATAGGGCACTGCCACTGATGAATGTTGTCACATTAGATCTGAGATTGTTTGCCATGCAGGTATATATAATATGAAGTACTGTTATAATATGTGGGAGGTGCAGTGGCCTCATGGTTAGTGAGCTCGTTTCCGGATAGAGTGGTCCGGGTTCAAGCCCTGGCCAGGGACATTGCATTGTGTTCTTGGGCAAGAAGAACAACCAAATTTGGCCACTTGGGCAAGCCACTTTACTCTCACAGTGCCTCTCTCCACCCAGGTGTATAAATGGGTACCGGCAAACTTAATGCTGAGGGTAACCCTGTGATGGACTAGCATCCCATCCAGGGGTGGTACCAAAAAAACAAATGAAACAATAACGTTATCCATAAGTCATATACTTTACGGCTGGCATGATAGGACAAAGCATTAGCAAGTCCTGAATTATTGTCTACTGATAGCCAAATATTGTATTTTCTGCACAAGCCTTCGCGGAGATGTTTTAGATTTTCAAAACTTTCTGTTGTTCATTCCCGGAAAACTTGAAATATTCTTAAAGAGATTGCGACTGCAAAAAAAGCACTTCCAAAATTTTATCGCACATGGGCCTTTCTACGTTAAGTTTATATGCTGCTGATGTTTATGTTTAATTAATATTTAATTTCATATTTATTACCTAACTTTAAGCTTGTACATATAGGAAAAAAAAACATGCATATATTAGGTGTCAGTGTAACATAATAACAATTAAGAAAAAAGAAAGGAGGCAAATAGTGTAAGGATAGTATTGTAATTGACAGTTGTGTAAGTAACCAGTATTGTAAGTACGGTAAGTAAGTTATTAATTAGCCGTATGTGACATAGTGTATTGTTATTAGTGTCAGTATGTAGTATTGTAAGTAATGTATTTTCTTGTACTGTTAAAAAATAAAATGTCACTTCATGCTACAGAAACCGGGATAAGCCCTGGCCTGGTGGGCCACTTGGCTCGTATGAAGACTTTACCTTTTTTGCTGTTATAATATACTATAATGATTGTTTGATTTCATCAGCCTTTTAACCACAGTAAATGCATGTTATTATTTGTGTACATTGCCTTTTTGTCATTTTAATAGGCAGACAAACAGCAAATAAAGAAAGGACAAGGCAAACCTGGTGAGATGCTAGAGAAGGCAGCGGAAGTTATGATGGGTTGCTTCAGAGTCTGTGCAAGTGACAGGTCAGTTACCACAATCTAAGTCCAGTGGCTATTGTTTCAGACACAGTGTCTATTGATCCCCAGAGACCAGGTAAATGTTGGCTTGTAGCAAAGTTACAAAGTTACAAGCTTGATGGCTATTGATTCAGACCAAGATCTGTTTTCCTGTTTGATGTATTCAATATCAGAAGTTGGTACAGTGTAAACATGGAATAAAAGCCTTGTATAGTCTGTACATGTACCAGCCCAGGGGCTATTATTTCGTCAGCAGAATTGATATATTTCACTGCCACAGTTATTATATATTCAACAAATTTATAACTGTATCTAACTGCTTTTTCTTGGTAGTCGATCTTCCCTTGATGTATCCAAGAAGTGGGGCATGCTTGCTCTTGTCAATCATTTGTTCAAGATTTACTTCAAGGTACTATTTAGATCACAAGTTGTTTGTTGCTTACAATATATTATTTTCTTTGGTGTTATTTGGTGCAAGTTACTGTTAGCTGCTCTTCTGAAATGTTTATATGTCATAAAATAATAGCTTGACTTTTTCTTCCCAAATTAACCTTAGTTATTAAATGTTACACCATATGGGTTTTCAAGTTATGCCTTCTATGTTAGAAGAAGTGTATTTTATAGCAGCTGTAGAATAACAGCAGAAATGCTTTAATTCTAATCTCTAGTCATCTGTGTTAAGCCATTAATCAGATGATTCTGAGCAAAGTTTCCGAAATGTTTACTACCACGAGGAAGCATAATGTTATGCATGTTATAGTTTCCTTCTCCAACTCCTACACTGTATTTTTTCTTTAACAATATTTTGCACTTTGTTCGGTGAAATATATAAAAGATCAAGTACAAGAGTACAAACTAGCTATAAACAATCATATTTTCTGAAACTAGAATGAAATACTGGCTGACAAACTGCAGCTTATTCTCACAGTTTTGTGTTTCCTCTGGAAATGGAAACGTGGCATTTCAAACCTATTTTAAGGGTTCATGGGTTTCGCAATATCATATATCGCATAATTTGCAGTTCCCTATAGTCTCTAAGCTGCAGTTGTTACATCTAATCTTGTATTGGTCCAGGAAGACACCTGTTAGTGACAACCTTATGTACCGGAATAGTTTAGACCTGATATTCCCATCAGTCAAGATGTTCCATTATGCCAAGAAAGTTCCTAAATTAATGAACTTCAAGGTCATAAAATTTTAACATATGTCTAATAATATGTGTATATGTTCAATTTTTTTTCAGATTAATAAACTTCACTTGTGCAAGCCCCTAATCAGAGCAATAGATAGTGCAACAATAAAAGACCAGTTTAAGCTGGCCCATCTGGTTACTTACAGGTATAGTATGGATTGTGTATGACATGTGATGGCTTAATAGTTAGTGTGCTTAGAGTAAGTCGTCAACCAGGGTCCAAGTGTTGTGTTCTTGAGAAAGCTCCTTACTCTCATATTACCTCTATCCACTGAATGCTTAAACTGTGGACTGCCAGGGCAACCTGACAAATGCCAAGTGGTATGCTGCAATGGACCAGCATCCCATCTAGGACTGTATTCCTACATGAAAGAAACTGGAGTTTAGCCCCCCCCCTTCCTCCTTCCCCTGTTCCCCCCTTCCCCCAGAGGACTGCTATGTGAAAAAGTCGGGGACGTGTAAATTTTTTGAAAAATTTAAGTTAAACCCTAATAGCATTTTTGATTATTTCTTGAAGATTAACCCTAAAAGATACCTTGATGACTTAAAAATAATGGGGTTTTGTTCAGAACATCCTAAGTGAAGAACATCTCCGAACTTTTTACCTTGGAGTCCTCTGCCCTCCCCTGGGAATTAAACCCCAGCATTGATGAGCATTTGCCTAGTCTGTTCTCTTGAACTGGAACAGTCAACCAAGCTGGGTTTATGCTATTTAGATAAATCCCAGTAATTATGTTCTGTTTTCTTTTTTTATCCAACTTTATTTACTAGATATTTTGTGGGAAGGAAGGCAATGTTTGATAGTGATTTCAAAGCTGGTAAGTTGAAATGTCACACATGGACGTATTATTTTTTGTTACTGGAGTAAACTGTTTTGTGAGTCCATTGTGCTTTTGCATATTTGCTAGTTGTGTCAAACCAAAATTCAGTTAAATTAATTTAATTCTTTAGTTATCTTCAAAGTCTGTAGCGTGTACAACTTTTCAAACGTACAGACAACAGTATTTACAGTGGAATCTCGATTTGTCAAATGCTTGACTTCAATAATCTCATGATAATGTGAACCAAACAATGTCTCTATTGGTATTGTTTCATTTTAATTTTACTCCTGGTTTTTGATTGTTATATGCCTTAAGGTTACTTCAAACCTTCGTGGGGCTATATTGGTCGATTTTGTTTTTTGGTCAGGAAAATTAATGTCCGCGAAGCACAAGTGAATGCTAGGGGTTCTGTTATTTCATTGGCTTGCGGCTTTCAAGTTGACACATTCCTCTGTGAAGGGGTGATATGTTTATAAATCTTTGGAAGGCGAAAATTCGCACTCGTTTTTCAAGAGAATCCCTTCCCTATAAATGAATTAATAGGATATGCAGATTTGACGGTTTTCCATGAAATTTGGTGAGAACATTCACTGATAGATATGGAACAAAAACGTGTCGGCGAATTCCTTTATTTTAAATACTTTCCTCATGGCGGCCTTTAACATAACAGGTTACGCGAATTTTTCGATAGTCAAACTTGACAGATCTATAAAAAGATAACCAATAGAAATAAAAGAAAATGCTGACATGTTTTTGGAGATTGAGGCTTTGTGATTAACACTGCACAGTTATTTTGCATGAACGATCGCATTTGATACCCGATTAATTCGCTGGAACGTCAGTCGGTCATTTTGGAAAGCAAAATCCAAAACAAAACATAATTTTAGCGCATTCTGCATTTTGTAAACTTTCTGTTGATATATAGTTTGTGGGGGTTTCCTTGAAAACAGCGCGCGTACGAATTTTTTTCTGGAGGACTCCCGCGAAGGTTTGAAGTAACCTTAAGGAAACAATCCTGAGTTTTGACTATCCCCACACTGAGTCAGTCTTCCCATAAATCTATAATGTCATGTTGTTTGTGGTTTGTTGTTTTCTAGCACTTTCACATTCGGGTATATGAATGAATAATTATACTTAATCATTACTCAGTGGTAGTCATTTCTCACAGCATATTATTGATAATCATTCATTGATCCTTTTTCAGCTGATGAATATCTATCATTTGCATTTCAACGCTGTAACATATCATCCAGTAAAAATAAGAGGTAATGATATTTTGGACTGTTTTGATATGCTTTGCAGTCTTAAAAGAGGTTTTCCAAGTGGGTGTCGTAAGACCAAACCTAAAGCATTAACAATAACCCATTGCAACAAACATGAATGATAGAAAACTTGGAGCAAACACATGTAACCAGCATTTGAGCAAGTGTTGATGCATCTGATTAACTGAGTAAAGATTTTAAACCAATCACTGAAAGCTGTAAAAGAAGACCAAACCAATTTCAGATAGCAATGATTATAAAATTCAGTTGATGATAATTATTGTTCTCAAAGTGGGAGAAAGGTCACAGATCATGTTGAAAGAGAGGTAGTCATTAGAGAGGCTGACTGATATTGGTAGGAGCGGCTTTTGCGCCAGCTGAGAATGTACCTATGACTGAATATTGCATCAACCTTTTTTGTCGTGGGTTCTCTTAAATTATCTTTTGTGATTCACATTTTCATTGTGCATCCAACAAAATGCTGTTTTATTAATCTCTTCTTTTTATCCCATCTTTACAGGGCAATCTTAGTGTATCTTATACCAGTCAAGATGCTGTTGGTAAATGTTAGAGATTTGTATATAAAGCAGGTTACAGAGTACTGAACAAGAAAGCTTGCAATATCTCATGGTTGTACCTACCACCAGTGCCAGCAGTAAGGAATGCAATCCAAAACATTACATGTTGTAAAAGGATGTAAAAAATACACCAATATTGTACACAAAATTATACACAAATACACAAATCTTGTTCAGTATTTTGGTCCACTTTGAGTGAAACTTATAGATAAAGTGATATATGCGGATAAGTATGTTTTATTTCTATCTGTTGTTTTAGTAGAATGGTATAGCTCAGAGAATTTCTCACCCTGATTGGTTATCAAGGTGAGGTATTCAGCGTGGAATTGCGACTCTTGAAAGCGAGGCGCGTTGAATATTGCAACATTTTCACAGATGTAAATGAAACAGGGTTTTCTTTCATTTAAAAAGAAGGCTATGTGATTCAAGGAAAATTCATAACCTGACTAGTGAATTCCATGTTAAATTTCACTTGAAAAACTGATATCAGTTTTTTGCGTGGAATTTAACATGGAATTCCCTCATCAGGTAATGAATTTTCCTATATAAGGCACAAGTTGTTCATCATCTATTTCATGTTTCATGGATTTCATGTGCGGATGACCAAAAACTGGAAAGTACCCATCTGATGGACGAGTGAAATGCGAAAAAATTTTTTGCCCTGTCTTATGTCTTGGAGTTTTGCATCAGATCAAATCAATAGTCAGGAGAGAATTGAAATATCTCTGAAAAGTTACAGATCTGAAATCAAAATAATTGCTATTCATGGATTAACTTTATCATGCTTAATACATTATTAAGTTATTACTGGCAGTAACTTGTATGATGTCCAAATTGCCTTTTGATGAAATCCATTTGTCATTCTTTTCTTTTTCTTTGACTCCAGGGCTATATACCAAAAGAAGAAATTCTTTATAAATACAACTTGACTCAGTTTGTTGACATTGTTAGATCTGTAAGGTAAGAATTCAAGTTAGGAAATGCACATCAGATCACGCTTTTCAATACTTTGTTCAGATTTTGTCTTGAAATTTGAGATTAATAATTTGCATGCAATTTTCAGGATGGGAAATCTTGCACTTTTAAATGAGACACTGGAGGGACAACAGGTAATCTCATAAGGGTTTAAAAATGTGGATTAATTTAAAATTCTTTGTTATGTAATTTATACCAAGGCAGACCAAATCTGCAGGTGTTAGTGTTCAAAGGATGAAGAATGCTTTTCATCACCTGGCACCTATTTCATGAACCTCCAGCAAATTTGAAAGCAAATTTGAAAGTTTTTGAAATCATGTTTTGTTCAGTGTGTGTTGGTGATGTGTGAATTCAGCAAGGAAGTGAAAAAAAATAGGTTATGGGCGATAGACCACAAGAGTCTGAGCATCGATCACTGACACTGCCACAGTTTCTTGTTTTGAAAAAGTACAATAAAGAAGATTTATTAGGTTCCCTGAGAGGATCTTCATACCTAATTAACAAAATATTGCCATTAAAAATTAAAATATATTATTGGTTTAACAAGAATTACAATGTCACTACAGTGATAAAAATGAAGCAGGATCAATACTATGATTATCAGTTGAGTAAGGCACAAAGGAAGTTTGGTGACAAAGTTTTAGCCATAAAATTATGGTGCTGTCATGGGAAACTATCCTTGTTTCCAGTGGTAACAATATCAACAGCCGTGCATCATCTGTTGTGTTTCGTGAGCTTTGCTGCCAATGACATCAAAGGCCAACAAGTTGCCACTGGAAACGGAGCCTGTTGCCCGTGACTCCACCATAATTTTCACGTTAAAACTTGGTGACCAAACTTTTGTCACACTTTACTCAACTGGTAATCGTAGTAACTTAGTGGTTTGAATAAAAATAACTAAATACACTATTTCCTGTGTAAAATGCGTGTAAATATACTGCAGTATTGCTCGATATATATTTTATTATATGTACTTTTGCCAAGGTAGAAATGTGATTTATTATCCACCCAGCACCTGTGTGCAAAATGATTGTAAATATCGAACATTATTGTTTAGCATTCTTCTTTCTGTATTTGTTCCAGGCATTTTTTATTCAGTGTGGTGTTTACCTTATCTTAGAGAAGTTAAAGATCATAACATATAGAAACTTGTTTAAAAAAGTGTAAGTATGTGGTGCAAATGAGTGTTAATGCATCTTTTCAGAAGGACTATAATGTGGTTGGATGTAGTGCTTTCAATAAGATTTGTAGTAGGTGACTGCTCTGAGGCAGCACCTGTTAGAGAGCAACAAGAGATGCTCTTAACAACTTTTCTAGAGAGCCAAAATTGATGGGAATTCATTACTTTTGTTTTGTTCCCCAAGGCTTGGAGCCCAGTCATTAAATGTGTCAAAATTGGCCTATTTTTACCATGCAGAAATTTATAGGCATAAAAGGTTATTAGTCAGCCAGAAATGCTATAGGCAGTGAACTCTGATCAGTAACTTCTAAATTTCGTTAATCAGTGGAGTTGTTTTTGTAAAGACATGAATGATCAGATTTAAGATCTTTTATATATTTCAATTTTTTTGCTTTCTTTTTAGGGCTCTGCTGTTAAAAACTCATCAGCTTCCTTTAGATGCTTTTGTTATCGCTCTTAAAACGATGCAGGTAAGAAACGATCTTTGAGATTGCTGATTTATGTCATAATACTGTAATTTCCAGTTTCATAGGGAGCACGTCTTAACCAACCTAACTAAGAAGGGGTGTGTTTAAACTAGTTCAGGGCGCCTCTCATGTGAGTCTGTTTAAGTTACGTTCAACAAGCACAGAGTATTGTAAAAAAAAAATCACTTCCATTTACATCCTACCAGTAAAGTTTGAGCGAAGTCTGTTACATTTGTTTGAATTTACAAGTTTTATGATTTTTGTGATACTTTTTCCACGCCCTGTTCGGTTCCCCCGCCTATCCCG